>NC_056057.1:20600000-21200000 GCF_016772045.2 Ovis aries | reverse complement strand
GGAAGACCCCCTGGAGAAGAAGATGGCTACCCACTCCAGTATTCTCTCCAAGAGAATCCTATGGACAGAGAAGCCTGGCAGACTATAGCCCATGGGGTTCCAAAAAGTTGGACATTACTGAGCACATACCCACACAGAAGCTGTTCCTTATTCTGATTGTGATGGTGGTTATACAAATCTGTCTCTATATGTATAAACATCATTGAATTGTATACTGTCTGCTGTGTGCTTAATCACTCCGTCGTGTCCAACTCTTTGCAACCCCATGCGCTATAGCCCACCAGGTTCCTCTGTCCATTGGGATTCTCCAGGCAAGGATACTGGAGTGGGTTGCCATGCCCTCCTCCAGGGACTGACTCCCGGTCTCCCGCATTGCAGGCAGATTCTTCACCATCTGAGTCACCAGGGAAGCTCAAGAATATTGGGGTGGGATCTTCCCAACCCAGGAGTCAAACTGGGGTCTCCTGCATTGCAGGCAAATTCTTTACCAGCTGAGCTACCAGGGAAGCCGTGAATTGTACACTAATAACAGTTAATTTTACCGCATGTTAATTTGAAAATGCAATAAAAACAACGTCATCACACACTCACTAGAATGGCTAAAATTTAAAAACCTATTTGGAGTCAGGTATTTGGATAATTGTTCTTCAATTTAGGTTCGTCTGCCTGGAGAGCTGCAGTCCGTGGAGTCGGAAAGAGTCAGACATGACTGAAGCAACTGAGCGAGCGAGTTTTTCTCATGCTTAGACTGAGATTACAGGTTTTAGGGACGAATGTCCAGAGGTGAAATGTACTTTTCATCACATTTTATCAGGGATTACATCAGATCAACATGATTTGTCACTAGTGATGTTAACCTTGATCACGTGGCCAAGGTAGTGTTGGCTTTTCCCATACAGGGCTTGGAATTTATACACAGGTTGGCTAGGCAGGTGGAAGGAGTGGTCCAGAGCTTAGCCTTGACACAGTTAGAAAGCAAGCAGACCAGATTCAGTCCCGCCTCATCTCAGAGAATACTACTGTAAAGGTCGGAGCTGGGGTCACACCTCTGACATCTGCTCTCCTCACCCCTACCCTGGACTTCTACTTTAGGAGGGTTTGAGATTCCTGGCAAATCAAGAACCTGCTGCCTCCTGCTCTCCGTTCTGCTCAGGGCAGCCAGAGCTTCTCCACAATCAAAATCACTGGACAGCTCTCTCAAATTCATATCCTTCAGCACATTCCCATGGTTTTTCAGATGAAATCCATATCTCTCACTCAGATGTCTGATCTGCTTCTGCCCCCCTTACACCCTCCCCTCATGCCTCCCTGACTCCAGCCACAGTACCCTCATTTCTGCGCCAGGAGTACACAGACCCCACTCCCAACTCGGGGCCTTTGCACTTACTCATCCCCTGCCTGGAACTCTCATTTTCCTTAGATTTCCTGATGGCTAACTCACCCTGCACATCGTGGCCCCTCTGCAGAGAGCTTTCTCTTTCTCCACTTCTCCTGGGTGACTCTCCTTCCTTCTAGTTCACCGCTTCATAGTCATTGGTCCACTCTGAAATCACCTAGTTTATTTGGCTGTTGATGCCCATCTCCCCTGTGAATTGTGAACTCCAGGAGAGCCACCAGTCTCATGTGCCTTGGTCACCACTGTTCCCTGGGGGCTAAACACAGGGCCTGGCACGCAGTAAGTTCATAAACTCACAAATGTTCTATGAATTAATAAATCTTGTCTTTTTCTGTATTCTTGAAATCAATCAGAGGTTTTAACAGGAATATACTTGTGACTTAGCATCACATATTCTATATGTTGAACCAATCAGGAGTTCAAACTGGAGGATAAATGCCAGTAACTGAAACCCCACCCAGTTCATTCAGAAGAAATTTCCTAGGTGACAGAGCCCTATATTCCTCAAATGGAGCAGAAATCTCAACTAAACATTTGGGACTCTGCCCTTTATATACACGCAAGAATACTGGAGTGGATTGCCATGCCCTCCTCCAGGGGATCTTCCTGACCCAAGGATCAAACCCACGTCTCTTATATCTCCTGTACTGGCAGGTGGGTTCTTTACCACTACCGTCACCTGGGAAGTCCATATACATACATATGGTGGCTCAGCAGAGTTCAAACCGGAGGATAAATAACTGGGAAGCCCCCAGTTATTTACTGGGCGGGTTTCAGGGTGTGGGGAAGGGGAATGGGGGAATATGCATGTGTGTGCTAAGTCGCTTCAGTTGTGTTCAACTCTTTGTGACCCCGTGGAATGTTGCTTGCCAGGCTTCTCTGTCCATGGGGATTCTCCAGGCACGAATACTGGAGTGGGTTTCTGTGCCCCACTCCAGGGGATCTTCCCGACCCATATACCCATATATATGAATATTTTTATTGTGGTAAAAGTCACATAATATAAACATACTATTTTAACCATAATCAACTATATGGTTATAGTGGCATTAAGTACATTCATGTTGTTGTGTAACTCTCAACACCATCCAATCTCCCAAACTTTTCACCTTCCTAAACTGAAATTCTATCCCCATTAGACACTAACTTGCCATTTCCTCTCCTCCGGCCGCCTACCCCACAGGCCCTGGCGTCTACCAGTATACTTTCTAACCCTATGAATTTGACTATTCTAGGTTCCTCATATAAGTAAACTCAGTATTTGTCTGCACCTACTGTATACTGGAATGCATTTTTAAGTTTAACTTAATATGTCCTATAAACAGATTGCACCTTCTTTTTTTCTACCTGTGCTATACAGTAGGTTCTCAAAAGTTATCTATTTTATACACACTCTATATATGTCAGCCTCAATCTCCCAATTTATCCCACTCCCCCTTTCCCCCTTGGTCACCATACATTTGTTCTCTATGTTTTTGTCTCTATTTCTACTTTACAAATAGGTTCATCTGTACTATTTTTCTAGATTCCACATATATGCGTTAGTTTACAATATATTTTTTCTCTTTCTGACTTAATTCGCCCTGTATAACAGTCTCTAGATCCATCCACACCTCTGCAAATGGCATAATTTTGTTCCTTTTTTATGGCTGAGTTATTCCACTTCACACACAGACCACATCTCAATCCATTCCTCTGTTGATAGACATTTAGGTTGCTTCCAAGTCCCAACTATTGTAAACAGTGCAGCAGTGAACATTGCAATACATGTGTCTTCTGGAATTATGGTTTTGTCCAGATATATGCCCAGGAGTGGGACTGCTGGGTCATATGGTAAGTTTTTTTTTTTTCTTAATTTTTTTAAGGAACCTCCATACTGTTCTTTATAGTGGCTATATGAATTTACATTCCAACCAATAATGTAAGAAGTTTCCCTTTTCTTCACACCTTTTCCAGCATTTATTCTTGTAGGTGTTTTGATGATGACCATTCTAACCACTGTGAGGTGGTACTTCATTGTAGTTTGATTTGCTTTTCTCTAATAATTAGTGATGTTGAGCATTTTTTTTTTCATGTGCCTCTTGGCCATCTGTACGTCTCCTTAGGATAAGTGAATATTTAGGTATTCCACCTATTTTTGATTGGGTTGTTTATTTATTTATTTTGGTGTTGAGCTGCAGGAGCTTTTTGTATATTTTGGTGATTAATCCCTTGTCAGTTGCTTCATTGCAAATATTTTCTCCCATTCAGAGAGCTCTTTACATCTTATTTATGGTTTTTTTGTTTTTTTTGTTTTTTTTTTTGTCTGTGCAAAAGCCTTTAAGTTGAATTATGGTCCCATTTGTTTACTTTTGTTTTTATTTTCATTACTCTGGAGATGGTCAAATATTTCAGATTTGTTAAAATGTTGAAAAGAATGTACAGAGAGTTCCTGAATGCCCTTCACCTATTTTCCCTTTATATTGACATTGTACGTAACCAAGGCACATTTGTCAAAATGAACAATTAGCATTGGTATGGCATCACCGACTCGATGGACATGAGTTTGGGTAAACTCCGGGAGCTGATGATGGACAGGGAGGCCTGGCAGGCTGCGATTCATGGGGTCACAAAGAGTCGGACATGACTGAGCGACTGAACTGAACCTCACTATTAAAAAACAAAAACAAAAAAAACTACAGACTTTATTCAGATTCTTCAGTTTGTTTTCTAGGATCAAATTTCCATTTCAGGATACACACTGGTGATAGTCAATGTTTGCAAACACCAGGCTTTTATCCATTGTCTTCCTCCATCATACTCTAGTCGGCTTGCTTAATGGTCCTGAGAATGTCTTCCTCTTCTTGATGTTCTAGTTAACAGTATACTCATTTGAATTCGCTGACCTTAGTGACTCCTGTGTCCATTTTGTTGAATTTCTTTTCATGGTGGAATCCATAGCCATCAATGACTATAATAATGCTAGGAGGAAGATGATGATGGCATAAGGAATATAGAGAAAGAGGTTTAGTTTAACTGTTTTTGGTAGAAAGACCTTTTTTATTTGTGAAATCTCAGCTTACAATGTAGCTTCATTACTACAGTGACATGAAAAGACCTAGGACATGTTAAACATTCAAAGGCTACAAGAATCAGGACAATTAATAGCACACACATTAAGCCTTTGAAACTGAATGTATCAGTTTAGTTTTCCTAACCAATCAAAAGAAGAGGTCATTATTATATAAAATTTGCTCTTTAAACTTATTAGATTAAAAATCTTAAGAATTAGACTTTAATATATATTTTAACTTTTATTTTATACTGGAGTATTAACAATGGTTAACAATGTTGTGTTAGTTTCAGGTATACAGCGAAGTGATTCAATTATACATGTACATGTATCTATTCTTTTTCAAATTCTTTTCCCAGTTAGATTGTTATGGAATGTTGAGCAGAGTTCCCTGTGCTATGCAATAGATCCTTATTGGTTAGCAGTGTATACATGTCAATCTCAGACTCCCTAAGTATCCCACCTCTCCTTTTTGCCCTGATAACCATAGATTCTTTCTCTATATCTGTGAGTCTATTTCTGTTTTGTAAATAAATTCATTTGTAACATTTTTGGAATCTGCATATAAGGGATATCATGCTAGATCTCTCTATTTTAAAAATATATCTAATTTATGTATTATATATAGATGTCTACATAATACATATACATATGTACACATATACATAATACATGGCCATATATACATTATATATATATAATTTAGATGCACGTTAAAATATTTTAAAGTGTGATACTTAAGATCTTTAATCTGCTAAATTTCTAAACAATTATATATGTGACATACACACACACACAAATACATACACATTCAGTGTCAGGAATTTTATTCTCGGCACTACTTTAGCTGTCTTCTTAAAATTTTGATGTTTTATTTGCATTTTTAGAGTACCATTTATAATAGATTTTTCTGTGTTGTTTTGAGTGTATTCTATATAACTCTTTTATGATTGCTCTATTACATTATACATACATATTTTGTGTGTGCATGTATATATATTTGTGGTAAATCTATATTGTTGTTGTTGTAGAATCATATGTTTCTGTGTTGTTGTAGAAGCAGAAAAACATCTACTTCTGCTTTATTGACTATGCCAGAGCCTTTGACTGTGTGGATCACAACAAACTGGAAAATTCTTAAAGAGATGGGAATACCAGAGTGCCTTACCTGCCTCCTGAGAAATCTGTATGCAGGTCAAGAAGCAACAGTTAGAACCAGACATGGAAAAACAGACTGGTTCCAAATTGGGAAAGGAGTATGTCAAGGGAAAGGAGTACATCAAGTCTGCATATGGTCACCCTGCTTACTTAACTAATATACAGAGTATATCATGCAAGATGCCAGGCTAGATGAAGCACAAGCTGGAATCAAGAGAAATATCAGGATGCCAGGAAAATATCAATAACCTCAGATATACAGATGACACCACCCTTACGGCAGAAAGCAAAAAAATAAAAAATAAAGAGCCTCTTGATGAAAGTGAAAGAGGAGAGTGAAAAAGTTGGCTTAAAACTCAACATTCAGAAAACTAAGATCATGTAATTTGGTCCCATCAGTTCATGGCAAGTAGATGGGGAAATAGTGGAAACAGTGATAGACTTTATTTTGGGGGGTTCCAAAATCACTGCAGATGGTGACTTCAGCCATGAAATTAAAAGACACTTACTCCTTGGAAGGAAAGTTACGACCAACCTAGACAGCATATTAAAAACAGAGACATTACTTTGCCAACAAAGGTCCATCTAGTCAAAGCTATGGTTTTTGCAGTAGTCATGTATGGATGTGAAAGTTGAACTATAAAGAAAGCTGAGCACCGAAGAATCGAGGCTTTGAACTGTGGTCTTGGAGAAGACTCTTGAGAGTCCCTTGGACTGCAAGGAGATCCAACCGCCAATGGTAAAGGAAATCAGTCCTGAATAGTCATTGGAAGGACTGATGTTGAAGCTGAAGCTCCAATACTTTGGCCACTTGATGCGAAGAACTGACTCACTGGAAAAGACTCTGATGCTGGGAAAGATTGAAGGTGGGAGGAGAAGGGGATGACAGAGGATGAGCTCGTTGGATGGCATCATCCACTTGATGGACATGAGTTTGAGCAAGCTCCAGGAAGCAGTGATGGACAGGGAAGCCTGGCGTGTCACAGTCCATGGGGCTGCAAAGAGTGAGACAGGACTGAGTGACTGAACTGATAGTTAACTATGTTGTTTTTGTTGTTTAGTCACTTAGTCCTGTCTGACTCTGCAACGCTATGGACTGCAGCCTACCATGCTCCTCTGTCCATAGGATTTTCCAGGCAAAAATGCTGGAGTGGGTTGCCATTTCATCCTCCAGGGAATCTTCCCTACTCAAAGATTGAACCTGTGTCTCTTCCTTGGCAGATGTATTCTTTACTACTGAATCACCAGGGAAGCCTGTGATATATCTACATATTTGTATTGTATCTATATATCTATATCTGTGTCTATACTATGATATTTCTTTTTTTTCATTATTAATCTTTTTATTTTTTTTTATTAAATTTTTATTTTTACTTTATTTTACTTTACAATTTCTAACCCCATCATTTTTGTCTTCTCCTGGGACCCTGATGACAAGAAAGTGAATCTTCTGTTACATTCCTGCAAATCCACAAGGGTGTGTTTGTCTGTTCATCTGTCTGTCTATTTATTTATTGATATGTAGCTTACTCTTTGTTGTTTGAACTGGTTAAAGAGTTAGATATGAAAGTCTTTTGAACGTTCTCTCTATGAAGTGCAAATAGAAAAGGATATAATAATAGAATATAATATGTCTATGTAATGAACAAATATTTATATAGTTATAATGAGATAAATGCTGTTATGGGCTATAAACTTTTATAATTAACCAATATTCCAAAGACAGGAAATTTTATTATTATTATTGAATGGGACATAAATATTACCAATCTTGCAGTAAAAATACAGTGTATGGGTGGCAGAAATTGGATGATAGGCTGAGGAGAGGTGGGAGAATTATAATACTGTCATCGTCCAAAGTAGGCCATCAAAATATCATATATGTAAATAATGGAGTAAAAAATAAGATTTTAAACTGTTACTATTCCACAGTGACTGGGTAATATATAAACTAGATGCTCATCAAACTTTTAAAATACAACTAATCTAAATTTCTGGTTATTACTACAGCTTCCTAAAACTGAATTATGGCCAGTAAATTGGAAAAAGAACTAATATACACTGATTACTGATTTCTGAAAATCAGAACATGTTTTGTTTTTCTACATTCTCCCCCATATGTTTCTTATGCAGCTTTATTTTCTCCAGAATATTTATTGTCTTTCATTTTTCTTTATGGAAGAAAAAGTGTTTCCCTTCCTCACTATATTTTTATTATTTTCAGCATCTCATTCATTCATTCAATTTCTTGGTATCCAATCTGTTATTCTTCCTTAATCCTGCTGACTTCTTATTTTGGTTTGAACACTCACTTCATACTTGGACTACAAACTTTCCTATACAGCTTTTTAATTTTTTTCCACAAGATTCTGGTTTGGTTTGTTCTGACATTCTATGTTTTTCTAAAATCTACAAGATGTTCTAACTTATGAGTAAGAAGAGGTATTACTGTGCCAATTTTTTCATCTTAAACCAGAAGTTCATGATAGCATTATAAATTAGTCATGATTCAAATTCATAGCAAACACCAGGACAGGAAATAAATCATAGAAGCAATAGGTATATATGATCCATGAATGCATCTAAAGATTCTACCCCATTTTTATGTTTGAAAAGGTGACAGTTTTTAAATAATATTTATGTAGATTTAGTATAATTGTCCTAAAATCTGAACAGAATTGAATAATCACTGAAAAACAACTTTCAAATTTGAGCAAGACAGAGAGATATTTTCATTTAGAATTGTTAATATTTTTCTTTCTCACAGTTTCTAGCTTAACTCTAATGCATTTTAATTGCATCTTAACTCTACTGATCACTCAAGGCTAGTAAGAAGTGAATGTGATGATGGTGAGGAGACATTTTAATGTAACTGATAGATTAATTAACATTTAAGTATTTGAGTGTACATAAATCTTGTGATCAGGTTCTATATCAAATTAGTTAAAATTTCCAGTGTTATTACTAAATTCAGATGCTGAAGTCTCTTAGGCTTTATTTTATCATTTGCTCCTTTATTACTGGAAAAGGCAATTGTGATAGCCTGTAAATTTTTGTAAGCTAATATTAGAAATGTTTAATAATAGCATATCATTTAGTTAATTTAAAACTTGGTGCTAATAATTTTATACTTGTCAAGTCTTCCCAAAACTATATGAAGTGTTCTGCTATCAATTTAGCAAAATTTAAATCATTGTGAGATATAACAAGTTCAGTACTTAGCAGACTGCTTTGCTCAAAATAGGTGTTACCCTAAGCTTGAATGAATGAGTAATTTTGGGATTACTGAACCAAAACCTGTGGTTGCAGAATGAAAATATTTTGAGATAATAGAACTGGCTTTGTTTTATAGAAAGAATACTCAAAGCAGCTTTGGATAATCATTTGACAGCTTTGGGGTTTGTGTGTCTGCGAAAGAGATAAATCGCAGCCTGTTATGTAGAGAACACAGAACTGTAAGCCCAAATTGAAATGTTCAGTGGCAGAGGGATAGATGAGAAAAAAATGGTTTAAAGTTCTTACTCCTTCCTGATGGTATTACTTCCATCACTAGAAATTCCTCTTATAATTGTGAGTACAGCAAGAAGTGAGACATAGTTTTCAACCCTTCCTTTAAGCATGGCTTCTTTTCCTTCATGAGAAATAAATTACTAGCACACTCATACTTGAAAATAATTGTGATATTTATTTTAAGTACCTAGATTTTCATGAAAAATTGGAAATGTTTTAGTAAGAAATGGACTATTCAAATCATATACCCAGAACCCTTATAATCCCTAATAAGGGCAATTATTAACACAATTATTGATAATTAAATATTTAATATTCACTTAGGAGTTAAGTTTTAGGTCAGCTTTGTGATCCAAAGCTATATTCATACAGCCCATCTAAGAAATGTTTTCCTAACTTCATTTGCCCCAGTTAAGTAAAACTCTCTACTATCTGTCATCAGTTCAGTTCAGTCCCTCAGTTGTGTCCGACTCTTTGCAACCGCATGAACCACAGAACGCCAGGCCTCCCTGTCCATCACCAACTCCCAGAGTTTATCCAAACTCATGTCCACTGAGTCCGTGATGCCTTCCAACCATCTCATCCTCTGTCATACTCTTCTCCTGCCCTCAGTCTTTCCCAGCATCAGGGTCTTTTCAAATGAGTCAGCTCTTCACATCAGGTGGCCAAAGTATTGCCGTTTCAGCTTCAACATCAGTCCTTCCAATGAACACTCAGGACTGATCTCCTTCAGAATGGACTGGTTGGATCTCCTTGCAGTCCAAGGGACTCTCAAGAGTCTCCTCCAACACCACAGTTCAAAAGCATCCATTCTTCAGTGCTCAGCTTTCTTTATAGTCCAACTCTCACATCCATACATGACTACTGGAAAAACCATAGCCTTGACTAGACGGGCCTCTGTTGGCAAAGTAATGTCTCTGCTTTTTAATATGCTGTCTAGTTTCATCATAACTTTTCTTCCAAGGAGTAAGCATCTTTTAATTTCATGGCTGCAGTTACCATCTGCAGTGATTTTGGAGCCCCCTCAAATATATGACTATCTGTCATATATTTAATTTTAAAAAAGTAATGCCAGATTCTTTTCTCCTACTCCCCAGTTTAATCCATTGTACTACCTAAGTAACTCTCCTAATTAGTTCGCGTCTCTCTATGCTTATTGTTAGAGTCCTCAACTGGGCTGTAGTCACTGCAGCCATATTCCCTCTGCTCCTCCTCTCCATTCTCCAAACAGCAGCCAGGATATGTTCTTTTTAAACCATCTCCTTCACACTGCTTATTTCCACCCTTCCCTGGGATCCTTAGGAACTCTTGGAACACAGTAGTCAAACGAGTAATTTTAGGAATAGATAAGCTAAAATATATAAACACCAACTTTCCTAGCTCTTCGAATAAGGTTGGTTTAATTAACTTTTTGTTGTTGTTTAGTTGCTAAGTTGTGTCTGATTCTTTGAGATGCCATGAACTGTAGCTGACTGGGCTCCTCTGTCTATGGAATTCTCCAGGCAAGAATACTGGAGTGGGTTGCCATTTCTTTCTGCAGGGGATCTTCCCAACCCAGGGGTTGAACCCTAGTCTCCCTCATTGCAGGTGGATTCTTTACTGAGCCACAAGGGAAGCCCCTCCAAGCTCATATGTATGCACAGTTCTACTGTGTGCTCACTTCATGTAAGCCACTCTGATTTTCTATTTCAGCATACAATGGTTTCTCCTGCCGCACAGATTTTACATATATTGTCCCCTCTTCCTGGAATGTTCTACCCCTTCTCTTTGCCTTATCTAAATGGTGATCCTCTTTCAAATCACAATATGGATATTGCTATGCAGGTAAACATTTTTTAACTCAAATAAGCTCCATCCCCAAATTATGTATTTCCTTAGCACTAGATAGTGAAAGACAGGGAAGCCTGACCTGCTGTGTTCCATGGGGTCTCAAAGAGTCAGACACAACTTAGCAACTGAACAATAGCAAAAACCTAGGCTCATAGTTTACTGTGAAAAGCTAGGTTCTAACGTACAACCTCAATTTTGCACATAAGAGCTTCTTGATAGGTAGTAAATATTGGTTTAATACTTTCTTCTCAATTAATTACTGAATGTGAACTCTACAAAAAAAGAAACTATTTTGTTAACTGTGTCCAACATCTGAATGTATGATATTGTCTGGTAGGTAGTAGGCATACAAAAAATATTTGTTAGCTGACTGACAAATAAAATGATTTAGAATTTACTATATAGTGTCATATACCTAAAATATTTTTTTCTAAATCTATTTGCACCCCTTATTATGTTGAACTTTGTCAGGCTAGTAGGTAAGGTGAAGAGAGGAGAAAGTGGGAAAAAAGATTGTCTGAAGAGCTAGAGGGGAAATTGAAGAGAAGGTGAAAGGCAAACGCGGACAGTAGAGAATAACATCAAATCTTAGAACATAACAAAGCATATCCAGAAGTCTTTCCTGTTTTTTTTTTTCTGTTTCTTTCAACACAAGTTTTGCTATTTAGAGGCTGATTAACTAGAATGGTGTCTCTGTATCTTTACCACTGTTAACTTTTGACATTTATACAGGCCATTAACGCTTCCTCTAAAGTGGCCATGTGAAGGGAGTGGGGTGAAATTTAAGCCAGGCAATTTGCTTCCTGTTGACAGAGTTTGTAATATGATTGATGGGGGCAGAAGGTGAAACTATCTGGTAAAATGAGTTTTTTTGCATTATCTGTGTATTTCATATATCAATGCCAGTATTTCTCAAACTGTAGGTCAAGACTCTAGAGAGAAGGGTTACAATATAATTTAAGGGGTTTCATGTATGGGAACTATTTGGAGGTGGAAATTGTGGCTTATATTGAGAATATGAGTCATCTTTTTATTCCTCAGTGCTCCACAATTCCTCCTTCCTAACCTGTTAAAATTTGTTTTAACAATATTCTGCCAATTAGAGGATACAAATCTTTCAGTTGCGTTATTCATAGTGTAAGCACTTTAAAAGAAAACATTAGAGAGTGTTGAAATTACCTGTCTGTGCAATCCTGCCTGCAGCACCTTGCATGGTGCCTTAAAACCAATTTACGTCTATAGGTTGATTTGCTTTCCATTTACTCACAGGAAAAAAAAATATGATTATTATTAGAGAAAATAACCAAAATGTGGAATTGATAGGTACCACCCATCATATTGAGTATCATAGAGAAGAAAAAATAGAATGTGCAGAAAATGTTTGTTCTTTATAAATTTGTTTTGAGCTCCTGATATATTAATAATATTAAACCCTGCATTAACTATATTTCCCAAGGTCTCTTTTATATATTTCATGTTTGATTTCAGGCCTTGGTTATGCTTTTGTGTCCCATCTGTCCATTTTCTTTTACATCACCTTTCTCTATTTTACCCAAGAAAAGGATCCTTTTACTTGTGGACCATGAAGATTTATATTAGTACCTAGAATTTTACTGCCAAATTACATTCATATTGATTCAAACACCTTTGGTTGAATATTCAGTTCAGTTCAGTTCAGTTCAGTTGCTCAACCGTGTCTGACTCTTTGCGACCCCATGAATTGCAGCACCCTGTCCATCACGAACTCCCAGAGTTCACTCAGACTCATGTCCATCGAGTCAGTGATGCCATCCAGCCATCTCATCCTCTGTCGTCCCCTTCTCCTCCTGCCCCCAATCCCTCCCAGCATCAGAGTCTTTTCCAATGAGTCAACTCTTCCCATGAGGCGGCCAAAGTACTGGAGTTTCAGCTTTAGCATCATTCCTTCCAAAGAAATCCCAGGGTTGATCTCCTTCAGAATGGACTGGTTGGATCTCCTTGCAGTCCAAGGGACCCTCAAGAGTCTTCTCCAACACCACTGTTCAAAAGCATTAATTCTTCGGTGCTCAGCCTTCTTCACAGTCCAACTCTCACATCCATACATGACCACAGGAAAAACCATAGCCTTGACTAGATGGACCTTAGTCAGCAAAGTAATGTCTCTGCTTTTGAATATGCTATCTAGGTTGGTCATAACTTTTCTTCCAAGGAGTAAGCGTCTTTTAATTTCATGGCTGCAGTCACCATCTGCAGTGATTTTGGAGCCCCAAAAAATAAAGTCTGACACTATTTCCACTGTTTCCCCATCTATTTCCCATGAAATAGATTGAATATTAATATTAATAATGAATAGGTTGAATATTAAGCCCCTGTAAACAATTTTTTTTAAAATTTTCAGTATATGAACATGGAAAATAATGAAAGTAAATTGTTTACCTTATCTAAACAATTGCCAGAAGAAATAAGGATTACAATGATAACATTTTATATTAGAGTTGCTTGTTATAGATGATTTTATTATAACTGACCATCCAACTTAGAGTCATAAATAAGTAAACTGATATATGCAGTCTTATATTTTATTTTTCTATTTGTTGTTGTTGTTTAGTTACTAAGTCGTGTCCAACTCTTTGAGATCCATGGACTATAGCCCACCAGGGTCCTCTGTTCATGGGATTTCCCAATCAAGAATACTGGAGTTGGTTGCCATTTCTTTTTTCAGGGAATCTTCCCTACCCAGGAATCAAACCCACATCTCCTGCATTGAAGGCAGATTCTTTACCACTGTGCCACTGAAGAAGCCCTGTTTTTCTATTAGTTATCATTAAAATTAAATAAAAGAATTCTTCATTTTCCAGTAAGATATTCCTCTAAAAATACATTGCAATACTTTAATATCAATATTTAAGAACAGTTTTTGACTGCAAGTAACAGACACAAATTATCTTAAGCATAGCGGGCATTCATTAGTTAATATAATTTCTAAGGGCCTGGGTGTGTCTGAAGATGACTGACAGTTGGAAGCTGTGAGGAGCACCAAGGCATTTTTTCAGTTTACCTTCTAGTATCATTTTACTTATCAGATATTGCTTTCTTCATAAAACCAAAGCCATGATATACGATATCACTTCTCTTACAGTTTTGCAAGAAAGAAAAGCAAAAACCCTCTTTTTCCACACCTTGGAAGAGATTCTCGCTAACATGAAAGGATTAATATCCATAGCTTGACATGTAAGGAAGTGGTTGCATTATACTGGCCCTGTTTGCATTTCCTGCCCATCTAAAATAACTGAAGATGACAGTATAGCATACAATGGAGATATTATTGTGAACCCAGCATGTCACCCAAATGTGCATAGGCAAAGTATTAATATGCACTTAAGCCAAGTTATATAATATGCACACACATGCAAACACATACAATATAACTGTGCATACTAAAATCTTAAAATAGATTATCTGAAGTTATTTAATTGTATATTTGATAACTGTTCATTTAATTAAGATATTAATTTTTTAAAAAAGAAAGGCTACTTATGATTGCCAAGAGTGGAGGTTGTGGGAGAGATGAACATGAATTGGGAATTTGGATTGGGTAGATGCAAACTATTACAGTTACAATGGGTAAAAAACAAGGTCCTACTGTGCAGCTCGTGGAACTATATTGACTATTTTGTGATAAACCATAAAGGAAAAGAATATAAAAAGAATGTATATATGAGTATAACTGAGTCACTTTGCTGTACAACAGAGATTGGCACATTAGAAATCACCTATCAGTTCAGATCAGTCGCTCAGTTGTGTCCAACACTTTGCAACCCCATGGACTGCAGCACACGAGTCCTCCCTGTCCATCACCAACTCCCGGAGTTGATTCAAATTCATGTCCATTGAGTCGACGATGCCATCCAACCATCTCATCCTCTGTCATCCCCTTCTCCTCCTGTCTTCAATCTTTCCCATCATCAGAGTCTTTTCCAATGAGTCAGTTCTTCGCATCAGGTGGCCAAAGTATTGGAGTTTCAGCTTCAACATCAGTCCTTCCAGTGAACATTCAGGACTGATTTCCTTTAGGATGGACTGGTTGGATCTCCTTGCAGTCCAAGGGACTCTCAAGAGTCTTCTCCAACACCACAGTTCAAAAGCATCATTCTTCAGTGCTCAGCTTTCTTTATAGTCCAACTCTCACATCCATACATGACTACTGGAAAAACCATAGCCTTAACTAGACGGACCTTTGTTGGCAAAGTAATGTCTCTGCTTTTTAATATGCTCTCTAGATTGGTCATAACTTTTCTTCCAAGGAATAAGCATCTTTTAATTGCATGGCTGCAATCACCATCTGCAGATTTGGGAGCCCAAAAAATAAAGTCTGTCACTGTGTCCACTGTTTCCCCATCTATTTGCCATGAAGTGATGGGACCAGATGCCATGATCTTCGTTTTCTGAATGTTGAGTTTTAAGCAAAATTTTTCACTCTCAAAGCTCTTTCACTTTCATTAAGAGGCTCTTTAGTTCTTCACTTTCTGCCATAAGGATGGTGTCATCTGCATATCTGTGGTCATTGATATTTCTCCCAGCAATCTTGATTCCAGCTTGTGCTTCTTCCAGACCAACGTTTCTCATGATGTACTCTGCATATAAGTTAAATAAGCAGGGTGATAATATACAGCCTTGATGAACTCCTTTTCCTATTTGGAACCAGCCAACATCTGCCGGATCATTGAAAAAGCAAGAGAGTTCCAGAAAAACATCTATTTATACTTTATTGAGTATACCAAAGCCTTTGACTGTGTGGATCACAATAAACTGTGGAAAATCTTGGAAGAGATGGGAATACCAGACCACCTGACCTGCCTCTTGAGAAATCTGTATGCAGGTCAGGAAGCAACAGTTAGAACTGGACATGGAACAACAGACTGGTTCCAAATAGAAAAAGGAGTGCATAAAAAAAAAAATCAACTATACTTCAATAAAAAAAGAAAGCCTACTACTAGCTTTTAAATTTGGTCATTAATTTTTCACATGTAAGTAAATATACTTTTAATCAAAAGAAGAGTCAGAAAATATAATTTATTTTTATAAAATATTTTTAAGATCCTTATGTAAGACTAAACACTTAGAAAGTGTTAAGACAACATCTAAACAACATGTGAGTCAAAGAAAAAGATCAAAGGAGGACTTAGAAGTTATTTTCATTTGAACAAAAAATGAAAATTCAGTGTATTAGAATTTGTGTGATGCTACATGCTACTAAAGCAGTAGTAATGGGGAAATTTGTAACAGTAAATGCCTATATTAGGAAAGGAAAAAAGGGTCTTAAATCAATGACTTTAGTGTCCACCATAAGAGACAAGAAAAAGAAGAACAAAATAAAACCAAGTGGGAAAATGAAATAAGATCAGAGCAGAAATCAGTGAGAATAAGAGCAAGATGGCAGAATAAGTAGACCCAGCCCTTGTCCCTCCCAAAGACACTGACTTAACAATCAGTTCAGTTCAGTTCAGTTCAGTCCAGTCGCTCAGTTGTGTCCAAACTCTTTGTGACCCCATGAACCGCAGCACGCCAGGCCTCCCTGTCCATCACCAACTCCTGGAGTTTATGCAAACTCATGTCCATCGAGTCAGTGATGCCATCCAACCATCTCATCCTCTGTCGCCCCCTTCTTCTCCTGCCCTCAATCTTTCCCAGCATCAGGGAAAGATTTCAAATGAGTCAGCTCTTCACATCAGGTTGCCAAAGTATTGGAGTTTCAGCTTCAACATCAGTCCTTCCAATGGACTTAACAATATATGGGCCAAAATATGGGTACTCCAGAAATCAAGAAGTTGTGGAACCCTATGCAGGTGAAAAGTTGAGAACAGCCACACTGAAATTAATGATAAGAACTAGTTCACTTTATTCCCAGTTGCCTCACCCTTAAGTCAGCAGAACTCATTGCTGTTAAAGAGAACTTCAACTGATGGCTTCTTGGTGGTAAAGAGAAAACTGGAATAAGTGTCCAACATGCAAGATTTTCAGAGGACTGCCTGGAGAACTTTATTTCCTTCTTATATGACTTGGAACATTGCCATGGTTGGAAACAGCAGAGTTTGGATTCCTCGGGCCACTGAAAGTAAGAGAGAATAGGAGTACCTTGGTTTTATACAGAGGATCTGCCGTGCAATAGACAGGGGCCAGTGTGAGTTGGCACTATCAGAATGCACCCAGTTTATGGCTTCTTGGGTGGGAACGATAAGAGTAGGGCATTCATCCAGGTATATCAAGGATTGCCAGAGGGAGTGGTTTCTGACTGGCCTGACTTCTAGCACTGACAGAGAACCAGGATACTTTGGATGCCTGCAGGCCACAGAATAAAAAGGAGCTGGACAACTTCATGGTGCAGTACCACAGAACCTGCGGTATTGCAGATAGACACTAGAGGGAGTAAGAGATTATGAGCTACTGAAAGAGAAACTATTAATAGCAAATCTCTCTAGTCGGGAAATTACAGGTACAAGAACAGAGAAATTGCATCCCCCCGAAAAAGGTTTCAGGGGGCCCCAGAATCTCTAGCTGTGTTAATTGGTGAAAATCTTCCCCTGTAAAAAGCCAGCCTAAAAGTACTGAGGGAAATGCTATTTTTTTCAAATGAAAAATAGCACACACATACACAAAATCATGGACACACAGAGACAGGAAACTGTACAATCAAAGGAACAAAATAAATCTAAACAAACAAAGATCTATGAATTAGCTGGCATATAATTCAAGGTAATTGTCTTAAAGAAGATCAGTGGTCTACAAGAGAACACAGATAGACAACTAAACAAAATCATGAAAATACATGAGCAAAAAGAGACTATCAATGAAGAGACAAAAAGTACAAAAAAGAACCAAATAGGAGTTCTGGAGCTGAACAATACAATAACTAAATTGAAAAGCTCACATGAAGGGTTTAACAACAGATTTGATCAAGCAGAAGAGAAAAATCAGCAAACTCAATAATAGTTCATTTGAAATTACTGAATCAAAGGAGCAAAGAGAGAAGAATATAGAAACTGAAGAAAGCTTAAGGGGCTTAGGGATATGATTAAGCAGCCGTTACATACATTATAGGAGTTCTAGAAGGGGGGAGATTAATAAAAAGGGCGGGGAGAAAGAAAGGGACAGAGAATGTATATGGAGACATAAAACTGAGAATTTCCCAAGCCTGAGAAAGCCTCCTGATGAAAGTGAGAGGGGAGAGGAAAATGTTGGCTTAAAGCTCAACATTCAGAAAGTGAAGATCATGGCATCTGGTCCCATCACATCATGGAAAATAGATGGGGAAACAGTGGAAACAGTGGCAGACTTTATTTTGGGGGGCTCCCAAATCACTGCAGATGGTGACTGCAGCCATGAAATTAAAAGACGCTTACTCCTTGGCAGGAAAGTTATGACCAACCTAGACAACACATTGAAAAGCAGAGACATTACTTTGCCAACAAAGGTCCGTCTAGTCTAGGCTATGGTTTTTCCAGTAGTCACGTATGAATGTGGAGTTGGCCTATAAAGAAAGCTGAACACTGAAGTATTGATGCTTTTGAACTGTGGTGTTGGAGAAGACTCTTGAGAGTCCCTTGGACTGCAAGGAGATCCAACCAGTGCATCCTAAAGGAGATCAGGCCTGGGTGTTCATTGGAAGGGCTGATGTTGAAGCTGAAACTCCAATACTTTGGCCACCTGATGTGAAGAGCTGACTCATTGGAAAAGACCCTGATGCTGGGAAAGATTGAAGGCACGAGAAGAAGGGGATGACAGAGGATGAGCTGGTTGGATGGCATCACTGACTCAACGGACATGAGTCTGGGTAAACTCCAGGAGTTGGTGATGGACAGGGAGGCCTGGCATGCTGCAGTCCATGGGGTTGCAAAGAGTCGGATATAACTGAACGACTGAACTGAACTGAACTGAGAAAGGAAATGGGCACACAAGTCCGGAAAGCTTAAGGAACTCCAGGTAAAATAAGTCAAAAGAGGTCCACACTAAGAGACACAGTATTAAACCATCAAAAGAGAAAATCTTGAAATCAGTAAGAAAAGCAGCTTGTCATGTGCCAGGGAACTCTCGTAAGCTTATCAGTAGATTTTCTGGCAGAAACCTTTCAGTCTGTAAAAGAGTGGGATGACATATTCAAAGTGCTAATAGGAAAAGAAAACTACAAACTAAGAATAGTGTATCCAGCAAAACTGTCCTGAAAAGATGAAGGATAAATAAAGACTTTCCCAGATAAACAACAGCTGAGAGAATTTATCATCATTAGACCTACCCTACAAGAAATTTTATAGGGAGTCCTGCAAGTTGAAATGAAAGGATACTATACAGCAATGTAAAAGTATATGAAAATATAAATTGCTGGTAAAGGCAAATGTATAGCTTAATACAGAATGCTGTAACACTGTATTGGTAGATTAGAAAGCTTCTAATTTTGATACAAAATTTAAAAGATAAAAAGCATAAAAATTAACTATAATTACAAAATTATGTTAATGCATCCACAATATATAAAGATTAATTTGTGACATTGATAATAAAAGTGGAGGTGGGATATGTTAAAGAGTAGTTTTACATATGATTGAAGTTGTTATCAATATAAAATAGATTTTTATAGCTATAAGATGTTTTCTATACACCTCATGGTAGCCATAAGAATATATCTATAGAGGATATATAAAAGAAAATGAGAAAGAAATCAAAGCATGTCAGTACAAAAAAAAAATAGCGAAAGCTTCAGATCTTTCACAGCAAGTACTGTCAAAAAACCGTGGAAAAGTGAAATGGAGAGGTACATCTACTCTTTATTCCATCATAAATAGGGATTTTATAAAATCATAAATTTTTGGAATTTTGAATCAATCATAAATTGTTTTAAGACTTTAAGAGGAGTTTTAGGTTCACAGCAAAACTGAGAGGATGGTATAACAATTTCCCATATACCATTTGTACACATGCATAACCTCCTCTTATCACCATCCCCCAAGAGGATGCTGCATTTGTTACAATTGATGAACCATCATATCATTATCACCCACAGTGCATAGTTTACATAGGGTTCACTCTTGGTGCTGTGCAATCTAGAAATACAATACACAAATATATTCATGTATATAATACAAATGTTTAATAATATGTATCCGTAACTATATCATCATTAATCATCAGAGGATTTTCACTACCCTAAAGCAATGGCACCCCACTCCAGTACTTTTGCCTGGCAAATCCCATGGACAGAGGAGCCTGGTGGGCTGCCATCCATGGGGTCTCACAGAGTCAGACACGACTGAAGCGACTTAGCAGCAGCAGCAACAAGAACTTTTTACTTATTCGTCACTGTCCTTCCAGCTCTAGCAACCACTGTTTCTCCTGTCTCTATTTCTTTGTCTTTTTCAGAACGTCACTGTTGAAATCATACAATGTGGCCATTTCAAATTGGCTCATTTCACACATTTAAGTTTCCTCCATGTCTTTTGTGATAGATCATTTGTTTTAGTATTGAATAATGTTCCCTTGTCTGGATGTCCCACACTTTATTTATCTTTCTACCTACTGTTGGACATCTTGGTTGCTTTCAAATTTTGGCAATAAGGAATAAAGCTGTCTACATATAGCTTTATTATAAACAATTATAAACATTTGTGTGGAAGTTTTTGTGTGGACATGCTTCCAGCTCCTTTGGGTAAATATCAAGGAGCTTGATTGCTATATCATATGGTATGAGTGTGTTTAGTTTTGTAAGAAACTGTGGAAATCTTTTCCAAAGTGGCTGTAGCATTTTGCACTTCTGCCAGCAATGTATGAGAGTTCCTGTTGCTCCATGTTCTCTTTGGCGTTGTCAGTGTTTTGAATTTTAGCCATTCTAATAGTGTGCAGTTGTATCTCATTGTTATTTTAATTTGAATTTTTAATGGCATATGATGTTGAACATCTGTTTATAGCTTTGGCATCTTTATACCTTTTCTGGTGAAATGTCTTTAAGGGTACGGGCCCACACAAATTGATTTTAAGAGATGGTTAGATAGCATCATTGACTCAGTGGACATGGATTTGAGCGAACTCCAGGAGATAGTAAAGGACAGGCAAGCCTGGAGTCCTGCAGTCTATGGGGTTGCAAAGAGTTGGACACAACTTAGCAACTGAACAACAGCAACTTTTTTATTTAAAAAAATTTAGTCTAAACTTAAAGTCCTCAAAATATGTGCTTTTTACCATTAAATATGTTAGTCAATTGAATATACTTTCTAGCCATTCAATATGCTTTCTAAAATATTTTGCTCAGTCGTATCTGACTCTTTGCCACCCCATGGACTCTACAGTCCGTGGAATTCTCCAGGCCAGAATACTGGAGTGGGTAGCCTTTCCCTTCTCCAGGAGATCTTCCCAACCCAGGAATCAAGCCGGGGTCTCCTGCATTGCAGGCGGATTCTTTACCAGCTGAGTCACTAGGAAAGCCCAAGAATACTGGAGTGGGTAGCCTAGCCCTTCTCCAGGAATCTTCCCGACCCAGGAATCAAGCTGGGGTCTCCTGCATTGCAGGCGGATTCTTTATCAGCTGAGCCACAAGGGAAGCCCTCTATATATAAAAAAAATACATTTAAGTAAATATTTTAATAATTATTAACTTTGAAAATTTATACTTTCAGTTATAAAAATTATCATGGTTCATAATTAATATAGTTTTCGGTGCAAAAAAATCTGAATGGTGTATATAAGCCTAAGGCTTTTGAAATTGTATGCACTTTAACATATGAGGTGCTGCTGCTGCTGCTGCTGCTGCTAAGTCGCTTCAGCTGTGTCTGACTCTATGTGACCCCGGAGATGGCAGGCCCCTCTCTCCCTGGGATTCTCTGCCATTTCCTTCTCCAATGCATGCATGCATGCTAAGTTGCTTCAGTCATGTCCGACTCTGTGCGACCCTATGGACAGCAGTCCACCAGACTCCACCGTTCACAGGATTCTCTAGGCAAGAATACTGGAGTGGGTTGCCATTTCCTTAATTATATGATGATAAATTATCCCAGGAAAATAAAAGACAATTATTAGGAAAAAATAGGGTAAAGAGTAAAAATAGATTTCATACCTCTGTTGCTAAGATATAAGGAACTTACCACTGTTTTATGAAAGTACATCAGTAATAGGATCTCTATATGCATTGTGCTTATTATAGATTGTCTACAAAAGAGAGTAGCATCTTAGTGATCGAAAATATAATCTTTAAATATGTCACAATAAAGTTTTTAATAGGCAATAATCATTTTTCTAAGTTGTTAACTTACTATATGGAATTAGTAATTTTAGTTTTCAATAAACATAACATTTGATATCCAATCAATATTTAACTTTATTTTAATGAAAATTATAAACTTGGTGACCTAAATTAATCTTGCATTGCCTGTATTTGAAAAACACTGAGGAAATTGTATGATTAGGAGAGACAAATTTGTTTTCCTGTTAGTAGTGATACATCCATTGCTGGGGTCCAGCCCGGGTGGATCCCGGGTGATTCGAAGGTGGGGGGACGGCGTCGGCGTCTTTGGAAAATACATATTTAATTAAAGATATATAGAGAGATTAGAAACAGATAGTGTAGTAGGAGATAATGTAGTGGAGAAAAGGAGGCTGAATCCAGATGGGAATTCAGCCAGAGAAACGGGAGCAAGAAAGAAGCGACATGGGGGAATCAGTCTTTCCGGAAACTGATCAGATTTCTGTATTTTGGGGTTTGCTTATATACCTTTTGTTACACATAGGGATGAATACAGAGTCACGCGGGGGTCAGCAGTCCTGATCTTTATCAAAATCAGGTGCTTCACATAAAGAGGTCTTAGGGATTTTATGATCCTTTCTTTCTGATAACCAAAAAACTTATTTCTTCCAAAGGTGTTTTTTCTTAAACCAGGCGCCACCCTCCAAATAAAGTTACATTCCTATAGGGTGAGGGTGTAGTGAGTTACAATCAAGAAAGGAATTTATTTAACCCAAGGTTAATAAGATTAATCTTAAAGGTTAATACTTATTTCTCCTATATGCTTAAAGGTTAATACTTACTTCTTCCTATATGCTAGTTATATTCATTATAAGGGTAGGGAACATGGAGATTTAGCAGCAAACATCAGCCCAACAAATGAAAATCCTTTCACCAATGCTCCCCTTAAGATCTATTTAGTCTTAAGATAGTGATAAAGTTACATTTTTACATAACAAGGACACAGTGATTTATAACAAAGCACAGTGATCTATTACAAAAGAAAAAATCCATTAACTCAAAAAGTCTAGTATTGCTAACCTTAAAAACTACTATATGTCCTTTTCTATATTCCAGATGCATTGAGTAATATATTCCCAGGTGCCTAAGGATATGGAGGCCTGGCGGCAATCATTGACTCAACAAGAAAAAGCCCTATGCTAATTAAGACTCTCAAAATACTCCAAAGCTCTCTGTGCTGTTTATGGTTGAGAGGTAGTGAACAATCATGTGCATAGTGGCAGCAGTATGGATAATCCTGTCACACAAGCTAGTCTGTCAGCAGAGAGGTTTGACCTGAGACATCCTTGTCCCACCCAGGGGAGGGAATTAGCAGCAATTATTGACAGAACAAATGAAAAACCCTTCACCAATATAATTCCTAACCAACACACTATACTAATAATTTCCAACTCCCCAAGAGAATTTGCCTTTAGTAAGTCTAAAACATCTCGTGCCTCTCAGGTTGGGAGGCTATAAACAATCACATGTTGCCAGATGAACCTATACAGGTGGGCTAGATAACCTTCAGAGGGGTCCGTAAGCTGAAACACTCTTGTCAGGCCCAGGAATTTTTATTGCCTTGGAGCTGCACGTTTACTCCTTCTCCGAGAGAAACGGTTATGGGGGAGAGCCCCGGGTAAAGTCAGAGGCGTAGGTGAGAGCATAAAACAGACTCTGGCTTTGGGGTTAGATGCTCGGGAACAGGGGGTTTCCTGAGGCTTGATCACGCCTTTGCGTATGCCAAGCCTCCTTCCTCATGACCTTTGCCATGGGCGGAGTTCCTCACGCTGGCCCCCGACAATCCATATTTTCCAGAAAGCGAAAGAACTGTAAAACTATTTGAAGGGTTCGGGTCCAGGTTCAAGAAAAGAAAAAAATTTATTTCCTAGATGTTAGAAAGTTCATATGTCCCTCATAGTGAAATCTGGAGAAGGAAATGGCAACCCACTCCAGTATTCTTGCATGGAGAATCCCAGGGACAGAGGAGCCTGGTGGGCTGCTGTCTATGGGGTCTCACAGGGTCGGACATGACTGAAGCGACTTAGTAGCAGCAGCAGCGTAGTGAAATCTTGCATATGAGAATAAGCCAGTTACTGCAGGATATTATTACCTATGACACGGGAGAATTGGTACTACCCGTTATGTATCCCAACCCTGTAGAAAGGTTTTCCACCTTCCTGCTTCCTCTCTTGTCTGAGCACTCATATCCCTGGATCTCCTTATTCAGTATCACAGAATCAGTAGGGCATGGGTGTCATTATTGCCAAATATGGGTCCTTTATGACACGACAATGCAGTCAACCCTTGAACAACATGGGTTTGAACTGCACAAGTCCACAAATACCCAGAATCTTTCCCAATATATACATGCGGTAGTACACAATCTGGAGGCTGTTTGAATCTGTGAATGCAGAAAGGCAGTTGTGGAGAGCTGATTCAGTGACTTGAGCATCCACAGAGTTTGATGTATTTGGTGGTTCCTGAAACCAATCCTCTGCAGATACCGAGGAACAACTGTATCACTGTTGAATATCCAGAAAAAATACATTGGTGGTCACCACTAATGTACAACCCACAATTTTCCAAATGTGTTTCATTTTTTTAACATGAAGTTTGCCCTTCTACAGGCAATATCTTAAAGCTCTACTCATGTGATATGTAAATACATATAGGCATACCTTGGAGAGCTTATGGTTCTGTTCCAGATGACTGCAGTAAGGCAGATAAAGCAAATCTCACAAAGGTTTAGGTTTTATAGTGCATTTAAAGGTATGTCTATATGATACTGTAGTCTACTAAGTGTATGATAGCATTATGTCTAATAAAAAGCAATGTACATATCTTAATTTAAAAATTGTTTACTAATTTAGAAAATGCTACCATCATCTGAGCTTTCAGTGACTTGCAATTTTTTTTGCTACTGAAGGGTCTTACCTCCGTGCTGATGGCTGCTGACTGATCATGGTGGTGGTTGCTGAAGACTGGGGTGGCTATGGTAATTTTTAAAAATAATACAGCTATGGAGTTTGCCACATCGATTGACTCTTCCTTTCATGAATGGTTTCTCTCTAACATGCAACTGTTTGATAGTATTTTATCCACAGACCTTATTTCACAGTCAGAGTCAGTCTTTCAACTCCTGCCACTGTTTTATCAACTAAGTTTATGTAATATTTTAATTATTTGCTGTCATTTTGTCAGTCTTCATGACATCTTCACCAGGAGTAGTTTCCATCTTAAGAAACCATTTTCTTTGTTCATTCATAAGAAATAACTCTGTGTCTGTGGAAGTTTTATCATGAGATTGTAGCAGTTAGTTACATCTTCAGGTTCCATTTCTAATTCAAGTTCTCTTGTTAATTCTACCGCATCTGCAGTTACCCCCTCCATTAGCAATCTTCAAACCCTCAAAGTCATCCATGAGGGTTGGATCAACTTCTTCCAAGCTCCTGTTAATGTTGATATTTTGACCTCTTTCATGAATTTCCTTAATGTCATCTAAAATGGTAAATCCTTTCAAGAAGGATTTCAATTTACTTTGCCCAGATCCATCAGAGGAGTTAGTATCTATAGCAACGATAGTCTTAAGAAATGTATTTATTAAAGGATAAGACTTGACAGTTGAAATTATTCATTGGTCCATGAGTTACAGAATGGATGTTGTGTTAGTAGGCATGAAACAATATTAATCTCATTGTATATCTCCATCAGAGAGAGCTCTTGGTGATTAGGTGCATTGCCAATGAGCAGTAATGTTCTGAAAGAAGTCTTTTTTTCTGAGTATAGATCTCAACAGTGGACTTAAAATATTCAATAAATTATGTTCAAAGTAGATGTGCTGTCTTGCAGGCTTTATTGTTTCATTTATAGAGCACAGGCAGAGTAGATTTAGCATAATTCTTAGGGGCCTTAGAATTTTTGGAATGGTAAATGAGCACTGACTTCAACTGAAAGTCACCTGCTGCATTAACCCTTAACAAGAGAGTCAGCTTATTTTTTGAAACCAGATGCCATGCACTAACTATGACTATCTAGCTTATGAAAGTCCTAGATGGCATCACCTTCCAAGATAGGCTGTTCTACCTATCGAATAAGCTGTCCCATCTACATTGAAAATCTGTTGTTTAGTATAACCACCTTCATGAATTATTTTAGGTAGATCTTCTGGATAACTCATTGCAGCTTCTACATCAGCAGGGGCAGATTCACTTTGCACTTTTTTTTTTTCATGGAGATGGCTTCTTTGCTTCAACATCATGAATCAACCTCAGTTCAAAATTTCCTTTTGCAGCTTCTTCACCTCTCTCCGCCTTCATAAAATTAAAGAGAGTTATGGCCTTGCTCTGGATTAGGCTTTGGCTTAAGGGAACATTGTGCTTAGTTTGATCTTCTACCCAGACCACTAAAACTTTCTCCATATCAGCAATAAGTTTGTTTTGCTTTCTTATCATTTGTGTGTTCATTGGAGTAGCATTTTCAAATTCCTTCAACAACTTTACACTCACAGCTTGGCTAACTGGTGCCAGAGGCTTAGCTCTTGACCTATTTTGGTTTTCAGCATGTCTTCTTCACTAAACTTAATCATTTGTAGTTTTTGATGCAAAGTGAAAGGTGTATAACTCTTTCGTTCACTTGAACGTTTTGAAGTCATTCTGGTTATTAAGTGGCCTAATTTCAATATTGTTGTGTCTCAGGGAATAGGGAGGTGTGAGGAGATGAAAACATTTGAAACACTGTGAGAATTACCAAAATGTGACACCGAGACATGAAGTTGAAAAATACTTTTGGAAGAATGGTGCCAATGGACTTGCTCAATTGTGAAAAATATAATATCTACAAAGTGAAGCAGAATAAAACTAGGTATGCCTATACCTGGGGCTTCCCTGGTGGCTCACATGGTAAAGAGTTTGCCTGCAATGTGGGAGACCCAGGTTTGCTCCCTGGGTTGGGGAGATCCCCTGGAGAAGGAAATGGTAACCCATTCTGGTACTCTTGCCTGGAGAATCCCATGTACAGAGGAGCCTGGCAGGCTACCAGTCCATGGAGTCACAGAGAGTCGGACATGACTGAGCAACTAACACTTTCACTTTATGCCTATACTTGTCTTCTTTCCTCTTTGAAAATGTTATATTAAAGTATATTAGATAACATAAAGTTATAGGTACTAGTTATAGTTCTAGGTAACTGTACAGTTCAGTGACTTTTTCACAAGATGAATACACTGATGGTACAACATGTGCGTGTGTGCTCAGGCATATCCAGCTCTATGGACTGTCATCCACCAGGCTCCTCTCCATGGAATTCTCCAGGCAAGACTACTGGAGCAGATTGCCATTCCCTCCTCCAGAGGAACTTCCTGACCCAAGGATCAAACCAGTGTCTCTTACATCTTCTGTACTGGCAGGCAGATTCTTTACCACTGAGCCACCTGGGGAACCCATGCTTATGGTAACCATCACCCAAATCCAAATACAGAACACTGTCCACCAGCCAAGAGGACTTTTTTACCTTCCTATCAGTCATTAACTCTGTCTATTAAAAAGTCACTGGTATGCTAGCTTCTACTACCATCGTTTGGCCATTTTAAGTTTATATAAGTAAAACCACACAGAGTGCACACTTTTCTCTGGCTTATTTCCCTCTAGACATTATGTCTGAGAAATCTGTCCATGTTGCTGCATATAGCAGTAATTTGTTATTTATATTGCTGTATAGTATTCTATTGCATGGACATGTGACCGTGTAATTACTATACAGCGGAAGGATATTTTTACCATTTTGCCTATTTTGAATAATGCTATATTTACTAGTTGTGTGTGTGTGTGTGTGTGAGCATCATTTTGGGGATGGTACCTAAGGGTAAAATTGCCAGCTTATAAGAATGTATACATTCAGTTATGCTCAGCTTTTTTAGAAACTGAAGTAGTTTTCCAAAGTGTTTTTGTGTAAGTATGAGCAGTGTAAGAGAATGTTAGTTCTGAATTTGCTAGCCACCACTTTTTGTGGTCACACTATCAATCTTCTCAATGTGTAGCAGTGTCTTATTGTTGTGCATATTTGCATGCCCTTATAACTCATGATATTGCCTATCCCTTGATTTTATCATTGGTCACTTAGGTAAGTGAACTATCATTAATGAAATGCTTGTTCAAGTCCTTTGCACATTAAGAAAAAAATTCTTCCACTTTCTTGCTAATTGGCAGCAGTTTTGTTACATCATAGATGAGTACTTTGCCAAGTATATATGTTTAAAATATCTTCTTCCAATTTTGTCTTTTGATGAACATTAGTTCTTCATTTAAATCCAGTCTAAATTGAACACGTTTTCATTTATAGCTATTGCTTTTTGTGTCCTATTTAAAAACTACCTTTCATTTGGTTACAAAATTATTCTCCTATGTTATCTTCTGAGTTGGGGCTAAAAGTAAAGATGATTAAAATGGAGAAAGAACAGAGGGATTAGAGTATTAGACAGATTATCTGCATCATTAGTTTTCCAACTTTGCTGTACACTGAGACAGGTGGAAAGTTTTCAAGCCCCTGATGCCCCTGCTGTGCCCCAAATCAACTAATAAAGAATCTCTTGGTTTGGTACCTAGGCACTGGTATATTTTAACTGGATTAGAGAGCATTTAGGTGGGGAAAAATTGAGCAAAGAAAGAACTGCATGGGAGCAAGTACTGTGAATGTCAATTTGAGCTAGACTGTGGGCGCCACAGAGTGAAGTAATGGTGACTATCATGGGAATTAAAGCCATGGCTTGTAGAATTTTGAGTCCAGAATAAAGATTCATATTGAATTCAGCAAATAGCAGGGCTGAACAAGTTTTTTGAGGAAATTAATATGATTCACTAATCCATTAAGAGGATTAAAGTGGCATGGGATAGAGGTGGATTGTAAGTGAGGGAAACAAGAAAATTTTCAAATTAGTACCTGTGTCTGGCTCTTATAACTCTGGTAATTATCAGAAACTGTGTGGTGAATTTCACATGTATGGGATTTTTCTGACAAGAGGATCTAAAGCTACCATCAGATTTTCGAAGGAATCTGAAATTCCCAAAGGCTAACAGCAAGTAAGTTAGACAAGGAAGTCAGTTAGTAGCTATCATGTTTTGCCACTTAAAAAGTTATTGAACACCCAAACCATGAAAAGGGAAGACTGATGGCAGAGATGTTTATGGGTGGACTAAGAGGTGTCAGAGGCTGAGTGTGTGTGTGAGAGAGAGAAAGAAAAGGGAAGAGGCAGAGCGGAGGGGAAAAGAACAGTGAAAACACAACATGAATTAAAAGATAAGACAACAGGAAGAATAGATACATGATTAAGAGGAAAATAATGAGTAATGGAAGAGGTATTAAGATTTTATAATTTTATTTATGTTTTAAATTTATTATTATTATTATTTACTTTACAATGTTGCATCAGTTTTGTCACACATCAACGTGAGTCCGCCACGGGTGTGCACGTGTTCCCAATCCTGAACGCTCCCCCCGCCCGCCCCCCCTCCCCCGCCAACACACCATCCCTCCGGGTCATCCCAGTGCAACAGCCCCAAGCATCCTGCACGCTGCATCGAATGGCTGTACCAGGTCTCTGTTGCTGTGGCAGGCTTTTCTCTAGTTGCAGCAAGGGGTGCCTACTCTCTAGTTGGCAGAGCACAGGCTTTTCGTTGTGGTGGCTTCTCTTGCTGTTGAGCATGGGTTCTAGGGCATGCGGGCTTCAGTAGTTGAAGTTCCTAGGCTCTAGAGCACAGGCCTACTAGTTGTGGCACACAGGCTTAGTTGCTCCACAACAAGTGGGCTCTTCCCAGACCAGGGATTGAACCCACGTCTCCTGCACTGGCAGGCAGATTCCTTACCATTGAGCCCCAGGGAAGCCCCCTGAGGTTAAGATTTTAAAACTTAAGTTTGACAGACAATTAGATATATAGACTTGAACTTCTAAATAAACTGTATTGAAATGATCAGAAAGAAAAATCAATAATCAGTTCATGAACGTGAAAGTAAAAGTTGCTCAGTTGTTTCTGACTCTTTTCGACCCCATGGACTATACAGTCCATGGAATTCTCCAGGCCAGAATACTGGACTGGGTAGCCTTTCCCTTCTGCAGGGGATAGTCCCAACCCAGGGATTGAACCCAGGTCTCCCGCATTGCAGATAAAGATCAGCTGAACCATAAGGGAAGCCCAATCAATCTACGGTCCTTATATTTTTACTGTAACTATTCAATGGGTATAATTTTCATTTTAGCCCTTTGTTCTTTCTATCAAAAACTTGTTCTTTTATTTTCTGCTTGGTGATCTACATATTAAATAAATTTAAAAATAGGTATTGAAAACAGAATAAGATTCTTTAACAGATTTTTTAAAAGTAATTATTTTAAGTGATAAAATTCTGTGCTAAAAAGTTTAGATTTAGATGCAACTGTCAAAAGAGCTTAGGAATTCATTATAATTATGAAGGAATACATTTTTAAAACTCATTTTCTTACATAGAGGTAGGAAAGAATTATTGCACAAAGAGCTGATAGATAAGCTGAATCATGTCACTACTTCACAGGTAAGGCTAGTGTGAATGAAATAATGTGTTTGATGGGAAAAAGTTGACAGGTTCCTAACTTTAAACATATTACATACGTGTAGAGACAGAATAATGGCATTTGGTACCCTTGGGTTCAATTAAAAAATCCATGAGAAAAATCATTGACTTGGTTTTTGGCAGGTTGTGTTTGTAAGGTAAAACCACATTCATTTTATAGTAATAAAATAAGCTGAGCATTGCTTGAGTGTAGTCTTTGCAAATAGCCATCATTTCAGAGACTGGGTCATCATAAAGTCTACAGTGTTTATCATTATCTTACCACTGATAGCTTGATAGCTACAGCTCCAATAAGTCTTTTGTGATAAAATTAAATTTTTATTTTCTAAGACTTGACAATCTGATAGGGCTAAATATACTAGGTGATAAAAGCTTAGTTTTCTATATCCTCTGTCCTCCTGTTTTTGATGTTATGCCTTCAGGTTATCTACTGGGCATTCTTGAAATTACTGAAATTGGAAAACTTTAATTTGCATCCTGCCGGGGGCCAGCGTGAGGAACTCCGCCCATGGCAAAGGTCATGAAGAAGGAGGCTTGGCATACGCCAAGGCATGACCAAGCCTCAGGAAACCCCCTGTTCCCGAGCATCTAGCCCTAAAACCAGAGTCTGTTTTATGCTCTCACCTATACCTCTGACTTTACGGGGGCTCTCCCCCATAACCGTTTCTCTCGGAGAAGGAGTAAGCGTGCAGCTCCAAGGCAATAAAAATTCCTGGGTGTGACAAGAGTGTTTCAGCTTACGCAACCCTCTGAAGGTTATCTAGCCCACCTGTATAGGTTTGTCCGGCCACATGTGATTGTTTACAGCCTCCCAATCTGAGAGGCATGAGATGTTTTAGACTTACTAAAGGCAAATTCTTTTGGGGAGTTGGAAATTATTAGTATAGTGGGTTGGTTAGGAATTATATTGGTGAAGGGTTTTTCATTTGTTGTGTCAATAATTGCTGCTAATTCCCTCCCCTGGGTGGGACAAGGATGTCTCAGGTCAAACCTCTCTGCTGACAGACTAGCTTGTGTGACAGGATTATCCATACTCCTGCCACATGATTGTTTACTACCTCTCAACCATAAACAGCACAGAGAGCATTGGAGTATTTTGAGAGTCTTAATTAGCATAGGGCTTTTTCTTCTTGTGGAGTCAATGATTGCCGCCAGGCCTCCATATCCTTAGGCACCTGGGAATATACTAATCAATGTATTTGGAATATAGAAAAGGAAATATAGTAGTTCTTGATGTTAGCAATACTAGACTTTTTGAGTTAATGGATTTTCTCTTTTGTAATAGATCACTGTGCTTTGTTATAAATCACTGTGTCCTTGTTATGTAAAAACGTAACTTTATCACTATTTTAAGACTAAATAGATCTTAAGGGGAACATTGGTGAAAGGATTTTCATTTGTTGGGCTGATGTTTGCTGCTAAATCTCCATATTCCCTGTCCTTATAACGAATATAACTAACATATAGGAGAAATAAGCATTAACCTTTAAGCATATAGGAGAAATAAGTATTAACCTTTAAGATTAATCATGTTAACCTTGGGTTATATTCCTTTCTTGATTGTAACTCACTACACCCTCACCCTATAGGAATGTAACTTTATTTGGAGGGTGGCGCCTGGTTTAAGAAAAAACACCTTTGGAAGAAATAAGTTTTTTGGTTATCAGAAAGAAAGGATCATAAAATCCCTAAGACCTCTTTATGTGAAGCACCTGATTTTGATAAAGATCAGGACTGCTGACCCCCCTGTGACTCTGTATTCATCCCTATGTGTAACAAAAGGTATATAAGCAAACCCCAAAATAAAGAAATCGGATCAGTTTCCGGAAAAACTGATTCCCCCATGTCGCTTCTTTCTTGCTCCCGTTTCTCTGGCTGAATTCCCATCTGGATTCAGCCTCCTTTTCTCCACTACACTATCTCCTACTACACTATCCGTTTCTAATCTCTCTCTTTATCTGTAGTTAAATATGTATTTTTCCAAAGACGCCGACGGACCCCGGCAGCATCCCTATTGTTGGTTATTTTTCCTAGCAGATTTCAGCAACCGGGAAGCAAGCTCAGAAATGGTAGATAATTGTTAGGATTTTCGTAGATGAGTGGGTGGGAAAACCAAAGAGGAAGGTAGGGAAAGATATTGAGTGTATTTGAATTGATAGGTAATGGGATCTGAGCTGAATAAGAAAGTTAGTAAACATAGGATGAGGTCACCAAGCAGCAAAGAGGTAAAGAAAGACCTGCGCATCTCAGATGTGTTGTAGAACCTTGAAAGTGGGAATAATTAAACAGGATAATAAAAATATAGTATTTATATTTAGAGTATATAGATTTTTATACAGTTGATACTCAATAAGTACTCTTTCTAGTGCCCACTATCTCCTCCTTACTCTGAGGATAAAGGGAATTTTATGTGTGATATTATTTAACTTTATTGATTTATAAAAATAAAAAAATACGTTGTGCGTTAAAGTAATTCTTAATGATAAAAATAGATACACAATGGCTATATCATGTTAGGAAATGAATGTAATAAAAGATAGTGACTTTTAAATGATGAAGAAATATTATTTTTACTTTAGTATTCATTTTTAGAGTCTTTGTAATGATTCACTGTAATTATAGTGTTCATATTTTTGCAATGTACTGGCTAAGCCCAGTTGAAATTAGAGGATATGAAGTACTAAACCACTGTAAAAGAAATAATATCACATTAATAAGTTTGGTATTCCATGTAGATTAAGCAAGCTAAGGTGTTAAATTATAGATATCCAAATTATCTTTATTATCATTTTATAAGAAAACCTACTTAAAGGTAGTATACAAATATACCTACAAATGTAAATAAAATGTGCCATAGTAAATTAGCTTATGATACCAAGCCTTCTTATATAATGTATTCTATTATTCTTAATAATATTCTATTATTAATATAAAAGTAATAAGAAACTAATATATCATAATGGCTTTTGTAAACATAACTACAACTGCTTTTGTAAAATGCAGGATGATAGAATAAAAACATTAAAATGCACATCATTAATTTATAATGAATTATAATGCCTGGTATGTTCCAATTAATCCTTGGTCAAATCTATTTTTAGCTTTGTTAAAAATTACTTAAACTTTGTCAATTTTGATATCTTTATTTCCCCTTACCCACCCATGGTGTGGTTGCCTACCTTTTAATGAAGAAGAGAGAAGGATAAATATTGAACAAATAGATGTGAAGAGAGGTTTGCTCTATCATTTACTTCTACCATTGACAAGAATGTCAGAATTTGTGCATGGATTTTGTGTCAGAATTTGTAGGTGGATTTTGGTCAATAAGAATAGACTGAAGTAAAATGTGCTGAAACTCAGATGGAGTGTCTGCATGAAACTGATGCCCATGCATGTGTAGGACTCATGAAATTACTAAATTTTTTAATCTACATCTTTACTCAGAAAATAAATCGATAGTTCCTACCCTCAAGGACCTTATTATCTAGAAGAATAAGGCAAGGCAAATGTGTGTTCAATAAGTAAAATGATATTCAGGGTGTATGAAGCTGAGAATGTTTTCCTCAGACTAGGGAATTCAAGGGAGCTTCGTAAGAAAGATAATACTTCAATGGAAGCTAGGTGGGCAAGTTGGACTGAATTCATTTGGGGAGGGTGTGTGGACCAGTGTGAATAGAGACAAGAGTTGTAGGTGGGGCCAGGATAGTCCAGATAGATCAGATCCTGCAAAGGTCTGGAGGTGTGAGGGAATATTTCACATATTCAATATTAAATATTATTAAGTACGGCCAGGAGTGTAAGAGAATTATGAGGGATGATGCTAGAATGTTGGGTAGGGGCATATTGTGCAGGGATTTTTATGCAAAGGCAAAGAGTTAGATTTTATTGTTCCACTGGAGAAGACCCATTGAAGAAAAAACAGTGGAAAGACTTTTAAAAAGGCTCCTCTGGTGGCAAAGTGAAAATGGATAGGGCAGTGTATCTGGATGAAAAAGAAAAATTTAGAGACTTAATAACCACGTGCAAACTGAAAGGGCCAGTGTAATAGAAAATGATGTTTTCAAATACCTTATTGCAACAGAGGAAAGAATCTTTTTCCTCTCATCTTGTCCTCATGATCTTTCTTATTTTTTTTTAATGGTAAGCTTTTATTTATTTATTTATTTTAAATATAAATTTATTTATTTTATTTTATTATTTTTCTCTCCTAGTAGAGCAGTTTATTTTATTTTTTTTAATTTAAATTTTTATTTTTACTTTATTTTACTTTACAATAAGTGGAGGTTAATTACTTTATACTATTGTATTGGTTTTGCCATACATCAGCATGAATCCATCACAGGTATACACGTGTTCCCCATCGTGAACCCCCCTCCATGCTCCCTCCCCATACCATCCCTCTGGGTCGTCCCAGTGAACCAGCCCTAAGCATCCAGTATCATGCATCGAACCTGGACTGGTGATTCGTTTCATATATAATATTATACATGTTTCAATGCCATTCTCCCGAATCATCCCACCCTCTCCCTCTCCCACAGAGTCCAAAAGACTGTTCTATATATCTGTGTCTCTTTTGTTGTCTCACATACAAATGATGTATGTGAATTTGTATATGTGAAATCAGTGTTTCCTCTAGAGACTCCACCAGGGAGGAATCCACTTAGAGGGTCTTTCAGGTTGTAGGCAGGATCCATTTCCTTGGGCAAGGAGGGTTTGCATGGCTGCTAAGTTGCTTTAGTCGTGTCCAACTCTTTGTGACCCCATGGACTGTAGCATGCCAGGCTCCTCTATCAATGGGATTCTCCAGGCAAGAATACTAGAGTGAGTTGCCATGCCCTCTTCCAGGGTATCTCCCACACCCAGATATCGAACCCATGTCTCTTATATCTTCTGCATTGGCAGGCCAGTTCTTTACCACTAGCGCCTCTACTGAGGACATCAGGTTCTTACTGGCTGTAGGCTAAAAGTTGTTCTCAAATCCCAGTGGCTGCCTGTAGTTTCCTGCGCTGTGCTGGGTACATGACAGTTTGCATATTGAAGTCCAGCAAGAGAGCCTCTCTCCCATCTGTGGACTAATGTAATCCAATTGTATATAATTTAAGGTAATTATGAGAGCCTTTGACTGCGTGGATCACAACAAACTGGAAAATTTTTAAAGAGATGGGAATACCAGACCACCTTACCTACCTCCTGAGAAATCTGTATGCAGGTCAAGAAGCAACAGTTAGAATTGGACATGCAATAATAGACTGGTTCCAAATCAGGAAAGGAGTATGTCAAGGCTGTATATTGTCACCCTGCTTATTTAACTTATATGTAGAATATATCATGCAAAACGCCCAGCTGGATGAAGCACAAGCTGGAATCAAGATTGCCAGGAGAAATATCAATAATCTCAGATATGCATATGACACCACCCTTATGGCAGAAAGTGAAGAAGAACTAAAGAGCCTCTTGATGAAAATGAAAGAAGAGAGTTGGCTTGAAACTCAACATTCAGAAAACTAAGATCATGGCATCCAGTCCCGTCACTTCATGGCAAATAGATGGGGAAACAGTGACAGACTTTATTTTGGGGGGCTCCAAAATCACTGCAGATGCTGACTGCAGCCATGAAATTAGAATATGCTTACTCCTTGGCAGGAAAGTTGTGACCAATCTAGATAGCATATTCAAAAGCAGAGACATTACTTTGCCAACAAAGGTTCATCTACCCAAAGCTATGATTTTTCCAGTAGTCATGTATGGATGTGAGAGTTGAACTATAAAGAAAGCTGAGTGCCAAAGAATTGATGTTTTTGAAATATAGTGTTGGAGAAGACCGTTGAGAGTCCTCGGACTGCAAGGAGATCCAACCAGTCAATGGTAAAGAAAATCAGTCCTGAATATTCATTGGAAGGACTGATGCTGAAGCTGAAACTCCAATACTTTGGCCACCTGATGCAGAGAACCGACTCCTTGGAAAAAAGACCGTGATGGGGATGACAGAGGATGAGATGGTTGGATGGCATCACCGACTCCATGGACATGAGTTTGAGCAAGCTCCGGGAATTGGTGATGGATAGGGATGCCTGGCGTGCTGCAGTCCATGGGGTCGAAAAGAGTAGGACCCAATTGAGTAACTGAACTGAACTGAATCATGAGAATGATATCCTATCGTCTTTGCCACTTTTCTGTTGGTTTTTATTAGTTGGGAGGAAGCCACAAATTCTGCTTGTATCCAAAAGAATGGGATTATAGAAGGATATGCCTCAGGAGGCCATCTTATACTGTATCCTCCATACATACATTCATGAAACTTTCAATCAAAAGTGAGAATCTAATAAGTAATCCTGTTAAAATGGAACAATCTGTTATGCTTTGGGGGCTTTCCTAGTGGCTCAGATCATAAAAAAATCTGTCTGCAGTGGAGGAGACCTGGTTTCAATCCCTGGGTTAGGAAATTCCCTGGAGAAGAAAATAACTACCCACTCCAGTATTCTTGCCTGGAGAGTTCCATGGACAGTGCAGCCTGGCAGGCTACAGTCCATGGGGTCACAGAGTCAGACACAGCTGAATGACACACACACACACACACACACACACACACACACATACACACACACATACCTTATGTTTCAGAGAGTGAACTTTTAAAAATACAATTGGAATCATCGTCTGTAACTGTACACTATTTTCCTCCTGCTTATAACATTCTGTAATTTTCTAACACACTTGGAGTAAAGGCCAAAGTCCTCATCAAGGTTTATAGACAAACTTGAATTGGCCCCTATTAAATCATTTCCTGTGATTTCCCCCTTTGCCCTTGTGCTCTAGTCATATTCTGAATTTTCCTAGATGTGTGCTTTTGAAATAATTATTCCCTTTCTCTCCTTACCTTCTCCTTGTCAGTGAGAACTCAAAGTCAATGTAACTTTTCCAGAAAGGCTATAATCTAGAATTTTACCAGTCATCGTTGAGTATAACCTGGTTTCTGTTGTCTTTTGGAATCAATAATTTATGGTATTTTCTTCTGGTCTATACTGGTTTTGCTGGTTAGCCTCCACCTCCTCTACAGTTGAATATAAATTCTACAAGAACAAAGTCTTAATGTGTGTAGTTCATCTTATTATTGCTGGCACCCAGAGCAGTTTGTCTCATTGGTGGGGATCAATATTTATTTGTTGAATGAATGAAAATCCTCCATAAATCTTCTCTGGAAACAGCTTTTGTCATTACTTAAGAAATCAGATTTGAATTATAAAAAATGCTTATTTTACTTCATGTCTTTTTGGTTTGACTCTCTACATAAATTGTCAAAATCTTAGCAAATATTGTAACTTGCATTTCTTTAGTAATCATCATAAAAACCTCATGTTCTGAGAACATCATTTTTAATGCTGAATATATGTTGGATGTTTGTCCGGACATAACCATTCTTTTCATTGCGTTGCAATTGTGAATTAACTATTTGCCTTATTTACTGATTAGCAAGTCATATTGTTGCTAACTAAATGTATTTCAACCATGTAAATGATTTCTTATTCCAATAAAAAATAAGGAAGAAACTGATTGCAGCTATGATTCACTTGCATTCTTAAAGAAATCCGTCAATGGTAATGCTATAAGATTCAGTCAGTCAGTCAGTTCAGTCGCTCAGTTGTTTCCGACTCTTTGCGACCCCATGAATCGAAGCACGCCAGGCCTCCCTGTCCATCACCAACTCCCAGAGTTCATTCAGACTCACATCCATTGAGTCAGTGATGCCATCCAGCCATCTCATCCTCTGTCGTCCCCTTCTGCTCCTGCCTCCAATCCCTCCCAGCATCAGAGTCTTTTCCAATGAGTCAACTCTTCGCATGAGGTGGCCAAAGTACTGGAGTTTCAGCTTTAGCATCATTCCTTCCAAAGAACACCCAGGGCTGATCTCCTTCAGAGTGGACTGGTTGGATCTCCTTGCAGTCTAAGGGACTCTCAAGAGTCTTCTCCAACACCACAGTTCAAAAGCATCAATTCTTCGGCCCTCAGCCTTCTTCACAGCCTAACTCTCACATCCATACATGACCACAGGAGAAACCATAGCCTTGACTAGATAGACCTTTGCTGGCCAAGTAATGTCTCTGCTTTTCAATATGCTATCTAGTTTGGTCATAACTTTTCTTCCAAGGAGTAAGCGTCTTTTAATTTCATGGCTGCAGTGATTTTGGAGCCCCCAAAAAATAGTCTGACACTGTTTCCACTGTTTTCTCATCTATTTCCCATGAAGTGATGGGACCAGATGCCATGATCTTCGTTTTCTGAATGTTGAGCTTTAAGCCAACTTTTTCACTCTCCTCTTTCACTTTCATCAAGAGGCTTTTTAGTTCCTCTTCACTTTCTGCCGTAAGGGTGGTGTCATCTGCATATCTGAGGTTATTGATATTTCTCCCAGCAATCTTGATTCCAGCTTGTGTTTCTTCCAGTCCAGCGTTTCTCATGATGTACTCTGCATAGAAGTTAAATATGCAGGGTGACAATATGCAGCCTTGACATACTCCCTTTCCTATTTGAAACCAGTCTGCTGTTCCATGTCCAGTTCTAACTGTTGCTTCCTGACCTGCATACAGAATTCTCAAGAAGCAGGTCAAGTGGTCTGGTATTTCCATCTCTTTCAGAATTTTCTTAGCTATAAGATTAAGACTATCCAAATGTGCTTTAATACAAATACTCCAGAAATTTTAGTGATTTTAGGAGTATACTACTACCTTTGAAAGGGATGTGATAATGCCATTACCAATAAAAAGAAAGACTCTTGATCAAGTAAATATATTCTGTGACTGCTTCTAGCTTGTGCAGTGCTGCCTGGTGACGAGCTTGATTAAGAGGTTGGTTTGTGTTTGGAGTGTAATCTATACTACTGATGATGTGGACTATGTGGACTGGAGAATGTAGAAATCTGGAGAGGAACTGGATGAATAATGAGTTGCATAGAGCTTTTATCAGGGAAGCTATTCAACATTGTAAAATGTAGTTAAATTTTTTTAATATCAAGAAATTAGCTTTAATCAATTCCTCTAAGAATAAAACAAGGCATGTTTTCTTTTCAGGAGACAAGACTGAAGCTTGAACTTACAAAGCATACTTAAATATGCAGAGATTCATAGGCACACTCATTTAATACCTTGTAACAGTAGCTTGAAAAAAAGTATGCAAAAATTTATATATAATTAAGATCAAGGTGTAAAAATGCTGGCAGTGGACTCTCCAGTAAATGCCTATTATCAGAAACTCATCTGAAAGAGCAAAGCTAGAGGCAGGTAATTAATCTTCAAGATTGAAAGTGTTATAATAGCAATTGTCCTTTTTGAGGTATATAATTGAATTTTCAAGAACATAGAATCATCTACTTTTAAAGGTGAAAACAAAGAATGTGTATGGATTTATGACATTTCCTAAGCATCATTTTTATTTTTTAAGGAATAGATTCAAACTATTAATCTAGGTGAGATGTGTATAATGACCGATCAAATTGTATTTTGGAACAGGCTGTCTAAATAGCTTATGATCACACACAATGACAAAGAGTTTTACTAGGTTTCATCAGCAAGGACTTCATGAATGAAAGGAAGGATAATTTCTCTTCCTATATGAGATAGGTTCTTTTCTTTCTGATGCTACCACCTCAAAAAATCTTTTCATGAATTATACAAAGCTTACAGCACCACTTGCAGTCAGATAGTACTTGCATGCCCTTCAGTGATAAAGTTTCAAAGAAAGTCCTTCTTCTTGGTGAAAAAGGAGGGAGGGGAAAGACAGCTTCATTCAGTGTTCAGCACAGCATACAGGGCCGAGCATTGTGATGCATTGTAGGTTTTGTGTGCGTGCTCAGTTACTCAGTCGTGTCTGACTCTTTGAGACTCCATGGACTGCAGCCCACCAGGCTCCTCTGTCCATGGGATTTTCCAAAAAAAAGAATACTGGAGTGGGTTGCCATTTCCTATTGCAGGGGATCTTCCTTACCCAGGAATTGAACTTGAGCCTCTTCCATCTCCTGCATTGGCAGGTAGATTCTTTACCACTGAGCCACCTAGGTAGGAAGCCCACTATAGGTTTACATAGATAATAAAATACAAAGTTTTCTTGCACTTTGGTGTTTTCCATCTGTTGAATAAACAAACAGGTTTTTTTGTTTTTGTCATTTTAAAACAACTTGTGCTAAGTCTCTAAATGAACAGTGTTCTCAATGTAAAGCAATGGAAAACTTGTTTAGAGAGAATGTTTGGAGAGGGCTTCTTTTGAGGGTGGGTGGGTTGGCTTTTAAGCTAAGATTTAAAAGACATGGCGGAGAAATCACTGGGTGAAAACAAGTGAATATGTCTTTATATGACACAACAGAAAAGAGAAGGAAGGTCACTAGAGAGATGAGTCACCCCCTGCAGATGAGTCAGTTAAGAACAAGGACACATAGTCATTAGATTAGGAACAGGAAGGGTTATAAGTTGCTTTGGCAAGAGCGGTTTCAGTTGAGGGTAGAGAATGAAATTCAAGTTGCTCAGAATTTAGGAATGAATTAGGGCAAGGCTGGTGGTAGTAAAAGGAAAGCCATGAATACAACCAATGTCAAAAGCAACTTATATAGCCAATTTCATGTTGTTGTATGATCTCAACACTTGACAACACAAATGGTAAGTTAGTAGCATTATTCTATGGTAGGTTATCATAAGAGTATTACATAACCATTAGATGTAATGTGAGAGAATATTTAACAATATATGAAAAAGCTCACTCATTTATAAATTGAAAAGTGGAATGTAATATTGGCTGTGCAGAAATCTTTTAAATATATGACTCTAACACATCTGCCTATGAATATGTAGATATAAAAATAGATGGAACTTTCACAGGGGTCCAGTGGTTAAGACTGATGATGGTGGTGGCTCAGTTGCTAAGTGGTGTCCGACTCTTGTGACCTCATGAACTATAGCCCACCAGGCTCCTCTGTCCATGGGATTTCCCAGGGAAGAATATGAATGGGTTGCCATGCCCTCCTCCAGGGGATCTTCCCCACCAGGGATTGAACCTAATTGTCTTGCATTGCAGATGAATTCTTTACCCACCAGCCACCAGGAACTCCCCATGGTTAAGACTGCTGCTGCTGCTGCTAAGTCTCTTCGGGTGTCTGACTCTGTGTGACCCCCAGAGACGGCAGCCCACCAGGCTCCCCCGTCCCTGGGATTCTCCAGGCAAGAACACTGGAGTGGGTTGCCATTTCCTTCTCCAATGCATGAAAGTGAAAAGTGAAAGTGAAGTCGCTCAGTCGTGTCTGACTCTTCGTGACCCCATGGACTGCAGCCTACCCGGCTCCTCCGTCCATGGGAGTTTCCAGGCAAGAGTGCTGGAGTGGGGTGCTATCGCCTTCTCCGATGGTTAAGACTATGCACTGCTAATGCCAAGGGGAACTTGGATTTGATTTCTGATCAGGAAACTAACATCCCACATGCCATACAGTGCAGCCAAAATGTAAAACAAAAGAAATAGAGAAAGATGTCAATATTGGATACCATTATTTTATATTATGTCCTATATGTGTGTGTGTATAAATGTAACTATAAGAGTTCATATTCATTGACTATAAACAGGTATTATATAAGTATATTATATAAGTATATTATATAAGTATGAACAGTTGTCATCTCTGTGATTATTTTATTGACAATTTTTAACAATGAATGTGTATCTTATAATCACAAATTAAAGATTAAGCATCATTAAAAAAATGTAACAAGCTCTAAACTCACATAGACTCGCTTCAAATCTATGCTCTGGTAGTCACTAATTTATCTTCCCCAAGTTACTCTTTAATCCTCTGTGAAAGCAGAATTAAAGTAGATGCCTTGTAAGATTTGCAAGATCATATTAACAATATATTAAAAGTTCTAGCACTTTAAAAATGATTATGCTGTCAATAATTTACTGCTACAGGCTGAATGTTTGTGTTCCTTCCAAATTCATATGTTGAAATTTAATCTTCAATGTGATGGTAATTGGAAGAGGGACTTTTGGGAGGTGATTAAATTTTGAGTGTTGAGCTTTCAAGAATGGGATTAGTGCCTCCAGAGAGCTCCCTGCCCACTCTGCCATGCGAAGACATAACAAAAATATATCTGCCCATGAATTAGGAAGCAGGCTGTTACTAGATGCCAGATCTTCCAGCATGGTGATTTTGGACTTTACAGCCTCTAGAACTATGAGTAATAATTTTTTTTTAAATGACCTGATTTGTGCTGTTTTTGTTGTAGCAGTCCCAACAAACTAGGGCACTTCCACAGATTTTTTTAAAAAGTTATATATTCTAATATGTATATATGGGCTTCCCTGGAAGCTCAGTTGGTAAAGAATTCCCCTGCAGTGCAGAAGACCTTGGTTTGATTCCTGGGTCAGGACAATTCTCTGGAGAGGGATGGGTTACCCATTCCTGTATTCTTGGGCTTCCCTGATGGCTTAGATGGTAAAGAATTTGCCTGCAATGGGGGAGACCTTCATTCGACCCCTGGAGGAGAGCATGGCAACCCACTCCAGTATTCTTGCCTGGAGAATCCCCATGGACAGAGGGAGCCTGCAGGCTACAGTCCATGGGGTTGCAAAGAGTCGGACATGACTGAGCGACTAAGCACAGAACAGCACATATGTATATATACTACAATATGTATATATAATTTTATTATGTATGGAAAAGTGAAATTGAAAGTGTTAGTCACTCAGTCTTCTCTGACTGTTTTTGATCCCATGGACTGTAGCCCACCAGGGTCCTATATCCATGGAATTCCCCAGGCAAGAATACTGGGGAGGGTAGCTATTCCCTTCTCCAGGGGATCTTCCCAACCCAGGGATTGAACCTGGGCCTCCTGCATTGCAGGCAGATTCTTTACCATCTGAGTCACTAGGGAAGCGTGTATCATATATATCATATACCTTCAGTAGGATGTATTAAAAAGAACAGTGGTGCAATAAACTAGGGAAAGAAGAGAATTTTAAGTAAACTAATGGAATTATTAGGTAAGCTAGTTGGTACAATTCTATATGGTCTTATACTTTTAGAATAAAAATAGTAATTTTTACTTTTTAATAGGAGAAAGGTTTTATAACCCATAATATATATCCTTCAAGGATTTTTGTATTTTTAGGTATATTCAGGAAGTATCCTGTCATCATTGACTATGTGCATACATAGTCTACAAAACCCAAATGTGATTCATTGAGGTGTTAAAGGTATAATTATGCTTCTGGAATTTGGAGTGTTGAAGGATCTAAAAGTGAAATGAAAAGACCAATTATAAATTGGGCCCACAAAAATGAAAAGCAGTGATTTTTCTGCACTACTTTATAAAAATCGGAATCAGGTCATTCAGTTATTTTTACTCTAAGGTTAGGTTAAAAGATTAACTCCTTTTCTTCTTGTGATTAAGTTTGTGCAGGTTTTATAGTAAAATTTATGTCTTCTTTAAAAGTTATAGCAAAAGAGAATAAAGTTTTCCTCACCTAAGGCTACTATGAAATTGCAACTCAGAGGGAATTTCTCTTTCATATACCTTCTGTCATCAATGCAGGTTCATAAATTTCAGCTCTTTGTTTGAGTGTTCTATAAAAATGGAAATCTAGGTTGAGTTTGGTAGATGCCTATTTATTTATATAAAAAGCTCTGTATACCACATATGTCCATTAATGATCTTTTCCTCTGTTTATTACTGCTAAGCAAGTCTGATATTTTGGCGCATAGATGAATGTGTTGGCAGACACATTCCCTTCCATTAAGGTAGTTGTAATCTGTGATAACATGGATGAAAACAGCCACATAAAGAGTATTCAGGCAAAAATATGATACCAACTTTGAATAAGAAACAAAAGTAATAAACTGAGGGTTTATTTGGTTTATTGGTGCATTTTGGAAGAAATCAGCAAAGTAGTAATAGATGCATATGTAAATAAGCTCAGAAAAAGATTGTTATCTTCTCCTGTGTTCCTGGGGAGAAATTCAGGGAAATTATGGGACTTCAATGATTGTTTGAACAGTAAAAGGAAATACATCAGAGAGAGCTTTGGGGGTAGATACTGTTGATATCACATAGATTTCCCACAGTACAGTGATGAGTTTCATTCACTGAGGATAAAATTGGATTATATATCAACTCTCAAAGTACAGTTATATGATGGAGTTATTATCACCAACCATTAAGAGTCCCATTGCTGGATTTGCTAAGACAGCAGGGAGCAATATGGACAAAACATCTGGTATTATTTAAAAGCACATCCTTTGCTGTCAGGAGATTCCATTACTGGCTTGGCCACTCCATCATAACAATTTCTAAGCCTTCTTTTTCTTATCTGCAAAACAGATAGAGTAAATAGTCCTTGCAAATTCTCCTGTACTGGTTTATGGTTTATGGTAATGGTTTATGGTTTATGGTAATGGTTTATGGTTCAGATTCACCATCAAACCCATGAGACACAGTATCTTTTAACAAGTGCCAATTTTTGTTGGTTTGTTTGTTTAGCTTTAAGGACACTTCACACATAGCAACATTATGGCAGAGGCTATGGATTCCGCATGACTACTTTTTTTTTTTTTTTGCATGTACTACATATATTTATACATATATTTCCTTGTACCAGGTCTTAGTTGCAGCACATGGGGTCTTTGATCTTCTTTGATGCATGCAGGTTGTTTTTTTTTTTTTTTTTCTATTTTGGCATGTAGGATTTTTAGTTGCAGCATGCAAACTCTTAGTTCCGGCATGTGAGGTCTAGTTCCCTGACCAGGGATCACACTCAGACCTCCTGAACTGGAAGTGCAGACTCTTAGCCACTGGACCACCAGGGAAGTCCATAACATGTACTGCTTTTGATGTCCCAGTCATTTCACACTTGGGACGGTGTGATCATAAGATGCTGGACAACCTAGGCTTAGAGAGTAATCAGCCCTGCAATCCCTGTAGCTTTTTCCTTCGTCACAGTCACCTCAGGTGCTCATAATTAGCTCTATCTTCGGAAAACTTGCTTCTTATCAATAGAGATTATTCATTACTTGCTGTAGACAACAAAGCAAGTGTTTGGTTCAATACGTACTTCTTGGCTGGATTCTCACTTGTTTTCTATGTGGCATCCAGTTTTTCTCTAAATCTTGTGAAATATATTGCTAGGAGAATTGACTGAGTCAAATTCTCAGGCATCCCTGATAAGTATCAGCCAACAATTACCCTTCTTAATAAGATTCAAAATATGAGATTGATATTTGGTTTTCAGGTGTTTTCTGACCAGATTCTATTTAGGAAATGATATCTATAACTGCACTGCTGCTGCTACTAGACACGCACACCTTTAAAGCTTTTCTTAGTATCACACCTGGAAGCAATTTTTACATTGCTTTCTAATCAAGAGTTGAAGGTATTAATTTTCTTCATATTTTCATCAGTAAATAAACATTTAGACATATACTTAAGAAGCTATTATAGAGAAGTGATCCCGTTTTGGTATCAAAACTGTTTTTTCCACAGCATTGGATTTAATTCTAAGTCTCCACTCAAGCAAAGTTGCTAAAGATCTCTTTCTATTTTGAGCATATTACTGGAATTGTAAATTTTGGTGAAATTTACAAATATAAATGAATGTTCCATAATGTTTATTTATATACTCATGAACATGTGCTCAATTGTATCTGACTCTTTGTGAGTCCACCAGGCTACTGTCCATCAGATTTCTCAAGCAAGAATACTAGAGCAGTTTGCTATTTCCTTCTCCCAGGGGATCTCCCTGATGCAGGGATTGAACCTGGGTTTTCTGCATTGCATGTGGATTCTTTACTGCTGAGCCATTAGGGAAACCTGATTTATGTACATTCTTATCCTTCAGTGTTACAGCTCAGAGGTGAAGCAGATGGACAGATGATTGTATTTTGCACTGTTAGTCTTCAGAGGACCATATAAGTAGAGCAAGGAAGGGAAGCTAATCATGTTGCTTTGTCTGCTTTCTTCAGGGCTGCTTTTCTTCCACTACTTTTTGAAATCCATTAAATAGAGAAATATCATATTTTTAGTATCTTGGGGTCCTTTGGTCCACAGTTCTCTTAGTTTTCAGATTTTAAACCTTTTGGAGAAAGTTGTGAAGAAGAAAATGTACTTTTAATTATGACATTGTTTCTTGTCTCTCTTCCATTTCTGCCACTTCTCTTCTCTCCTCTTGTTTCCAACTTAGTCTGATAGTATGACAGCTTGAACCAACCAGTTCAATTTTGAAAAAAAAAAAAATACAAGGAAGGTATAATATTAAAAAGTACAAAATAACACTAACCAACCAAAATCAAGCAAAACCAGAACAACTTCCCTTGCATTGTCCATCAGTTCCTAAGTGTGTCTCTTCTTAGAAAGGTTGTTTCTTTCCCTACAAGGAGAATCTCTTCTCTGTGCTATATTTGTTTTGGTAAATAGTGTAAGAGTTTCTGTGTGAGGAGAATAAATATTTTTTAATGTACAGGCAAAAACTACCTTTCAAAGGAAATGTACCAGGAGATCAACAGGGGCATCTCTTCTGTCTTCAGTGATTTTGGGCTTAAAGGATGTGACTGTTTATTTCCCAGTAAGAGTTAGGACTTTCAGACTCTCAGTAACAGACAATGCATTAGTTTCTCAGTTAGTTCATAACTTATCAGGACTTATTTCCATCCTAGCTCATGCAGACATGATAGTAACGTATGCTGAGGCCTTTGCATCCTAGTTTGATAAAAAGAGGAGGAAGTTATGATCCAGCTTTATGGGAGCAAGAACATGAATACAGCTACAGAGCTGTATCTTGCAATGAATAATTATCTGTATATTATCTGAATGGTTTAGAGAGAAAAGTCATGGATATGTCAGTGGTGGCTAAATGATAGAGCTGTATGCTTCATTTGGGTACAGCAACATGAGAAGTCTAACTCACACAATATAAAATTCAGTGGCATTCTGGTCCAGGTAATCTGCCCACCATGAAAGAATCCTGGCCAATGATTGGTATTGGGAAAGGGGTTACAGATAGTACTGTTCCCATCATAATGTGACAACAAGATTTAAGACAAGACAGGATATCAGAACCAAGCAAAGGTGTGATTCAGAGACACGTTCCTTCCCTATTTGAAAGTTGGTACTCAAGTTCTGAGATGGAGTTAGAATCACAGATTTAATATATTAGGCGATGCCTGCTGAGAAGTTGATATAAACTGTGGCTGTACAGGGCTGGACATCACGTACTGTGTGTATGACTGAGAAATCAGTTATCATCCCTATAGAACTGTAGGCAGAGGAGATTGGCGATAAGCCAGTTCAACATCTCATTTACAAGCTCATTCCCACCCTTCCCTGGGATCTTTAAAAACTCTTGGAACACAGTCTCAAAAGGAGTAATTTTAGGATTAGATAAGCTAAAATATATAAACACCAATTTTCCTAGCTCTTCAAATAAGATTGGTTTAATTAATTTTTTTGTTGTTTACTTGCTAAGTTGTGTCCGACTCTTTGCGACCCCATGAATTGCAGCACGCCAGGCCTGCCTGTCCATCACCAACTCCCGGAGTTCACTCAGACTCACGTCCATCGAGTCAATGATGCCATCCAGCCATCTCATCCTTGGTCGTCCCCTTCTCCTTCTGCCCCCAATCCCTCCCAGCATCAGAGTCTTTTCCAATGAGTCAACTCTTTGCATGAGGTGGCCAAAGTACTGGAGTTTCAGCTTTAGCATCATTCCTTCCAAAGAAATCCCAGGGCTGATCTCCTTCAGAATGGACTGGTTGGATCTCCTTGCAGTCCAAGGGACTCTCAAGAGTCTTCTCCAACACCACACTTCAAAAGCATCAATTCTTTGGTGTTCAGCCTTCTTCACAGTCCAACTCTCTCATCCATACGTCACCACTGGAAAAACCATAGCCTGGACAAGACGGACCTTAGTTGGCAAAGTAATGACTCTGCTTTTGAATATGCTATCTAGGTTGGTCATAACTTTCTTTCCAAGGAGTAAGCGTCTTTTAATTTCATGGCTGCAGTCACCATCTGCAGTGATTTTGGAGCCCCCCCCCAAAAAAAAAATAAAGTCTGACACTGTTTCCCCATCTATTTTCCATGAAGTGATGGGACCGGATGCCATGATCTTTGTTTTCTGAATGCTGAGCTTTAAGCCAACATTTTCACTCTCCTCTTTCACTTTCATCAAGAGTTCCTCTTCACTTTCTGCCATAAGGGTGGTGTCATCTGCATATCTGAGGTTATTGATATTTCTCCCGGCAATATTGATTCCAGCTTGTGTTTCTTCCAGTCCAGCGTTTTTCATGAAGTACTCTGCATATAAATTAAATAAGCAGGGTGGCAATATACAGCCTTGACACACTCCTTTTCCTATTTGGAACCAGTCTGTTGTTCCATATCCAGTTCTAACTGTTGCTTCCTAGCCTGTATACAGATTTCTCAAGAGGCAGGTCGGGTGGTCTGGTATTCCCATCTCTTTCAGAATTTTCCGCAGTTCATTGTGATCCACATAATCAAAGGCTTTGGCATAGTCAATAAAGCAGAAATAGATGTTTTTCTGGAACTCTCTTGCTTTTTCCATGATCCAGCCATGTTGGCAATTTGATCTCTGGTTCCTCTGCCTTTTCTAAAACCAGCTTCAACATCAGGAAGTTCACAGTTCATATATTGTTGAAGCCTGGCTTGGAGAATTTTGAGCATTACTTTACTAGCGTGTGAGATGAGTACAGTTGTTTGGTAGTTTGAGCATTCTTTGGCATTGCCTTTCTTTGGGATTGGAATGAAAACTGACCTTTTCCAGTCCTGTGGCCACTGCTGAGTTTTCCAAATTTGCTGTCATATTGATTAGATAAGCTAAAATTTATAAATACCAACTTTCCTAGCTCTTCAAATAAGCTTGGTTTAATTAATTTTTTGTTGTTGTTTAGTTGCTAAGTTGGAGAAGGCAATGGCACCCCACTCCAGTACTCTTGCCTGGAAAATCCCATGGACAGAGGAGCCTGGTAGGCTACAGTCCATGGAGTTGCTAAGAGTTGGACATGACTGAGCAACTTCACTTTCACTTTTCACTTTCATGCATTGGAGGAGGAAATGGCAACCCACCCCAGTGTTCTTGCCTGGAGAATCCCAGAGACGACGGAGCCTGGTGGGCTGCCATCTATGGGGTCACACAGAATCAGACACGACTGAAGCAACTTAGCAGCAGCAGTTGCTAAGTTGTGTCCAACTCTTTGCGACCCCATGGACTGTACCCTGCCAGTTTCCTCTGTCCGTGGGATTTCCCAAGCAAGAATACTGCAGTGGTTTGCCATTTCCTCCTCCATGGATCTTCTGGACCCAGGGATTGAACCCACATCTCCTGCATTGGTAGGTAGATTCTTTACCACTGAAGCACTAGAAAAACCCTGGTTTAATTAATTATTTCAAAATTTGAAATATCACCAATAATTCTGCCAGGGTTTATTTCTCAAGCAGCAAAGACTTTAGTCCATGATATAAGCACTGCAGTAGTTTTCAATATCTGACACTCATACAGTAAACCCTTCTACCTGATTTTTTTCAAAACATAGAGTTCTAGGGTTCTCACTGCAGGAATTCTAGGGTTCCTTGGCCTGACAGGTTTGGATGCTATAAGGATATTATGGATACTCTTATGACTTTAAGAAAATGGATCATGCTATTTAATTGAGATTTTAAGTTTATAACTTGGTCAGTTAGCATCACTGACTCAATGGATATGAATTTGAGAAAACGCCGGGAGATTGTGGAGGATAGAGGAGCCTGGTGTGCTGGTCCATGGAGTCGCAAAGAGTTGGACATGGTTTAGCGACTGAACAATAACAACTTGCTCCCCCACATGTTACAAATACCATTAAAACTGTAGATGTTACATTTTAAACTTGATGGTAAGCTTTTATACTTTATTTTGCTGTATTTACATAAAGTTAATTATATATGTTATTTCATGGAAAATATATCCAGTTTTATATTATTCCTCTACTTGCCCACTTTTTTTCCTATTAGAAACTCTTCAGTAGTCTGTCTCAGTTCCCAAACGTTGCTGTCAAAATCATCTCCAATACTTACTTAAAAAGCTGATATCTTTGTCCAACTTCAGATCTACTTCACTAGATGACTTTAATCTAATGCAAAATTTAGGAAGCAGTTAATTGTAGATCTGTTTCTCACCCTGCCACTTCTGCGCTCTATAATTGAAGAAGTTCATTCAGAATTCAGCAAACATTCGTTGATTGCCGTCAAAGTGCTGGAAACTGTGCTAGGTACCAGGGGTCCAAAATAAGCAGGAGATATTTCTGTCTTCAAGAAGTAATCATACACCAGAGAGTTCTAAAGCACAACACAATACGTAGCACAATAGTTAAGTGAAAAGTGCAATAGTAGCAAAGAAAAAGAGCCACCGCCCTTTGTACAGAAAAGGAGGGTACATTATTTCACAAAAGATATGACTTGTGAGATGGGTTGAAGTAAGTTTCTGAAGAAGTAGACAGACACCCTAGGGAGAGAAAAAATAAATACCCCTAAATGCTCAGAGAGAATGAAAATTTCTGGTGGTTGGGGCCTACCATGCATAGGTAGAAATCTAGGGGCTTGAGAAGGGCCTTGTGAATTACAGTAAGCACACTCTTTTAGTCTACAGGTGATGAGAAATACTGAAAGATTTTAAGGAAAATGGTAAGACCAGGTGAAGGTCTGCAGCTGCTTTTGTATTACAAGGCAAATCATCTCTTAAAAGGAAGATTGTACCTTAATATCTCCGCTGCACCAAAACAGCAAAATAGCACTGGTTATTATGAATGAATGTACAATGTCAAATAATCAGCTTTGATTTTTAAAATGGAATTGATTGGATTACTTTCATCCAGGGCACATAATAATCAAAGATTCTAGTGATCTTGCTATGGGCAATGTTCCAAAGGACAACATCTCTGTATTTTTATATAAAGTTTAAAAAGCAGTTATTAAGTTTGTAAACATCTGAAATGAAATGGTGTTATTTTTTAATTCCCCTCTTTCCTATTGGAACTTTTTGCTTGCGTAAAGAATTCTTAAATGCAGTAAAGCTGTGACAGTCACAAGTACTGTCACAAACCAGAGTCCTGCATCAGCTCAGAAAGTTCTTATTCAATCTTCAGGGACAAAGGAGAAATGAAAAAAAAGTCTCAGGACAGGCCAAGGAGATTCACTTACTATTTATAGAATAACCTTATGTTGGAGAGGATCAGCTTTTCAAAGAGAGGGAACTAAAGCTTTCAGTATATGTTTAATAGGAATGTGAAATATAAAGAAATAACTCCAAAATGAAAGGAATCATTTGTAATTCTAAAAGAAGAATGTAAAGAATAAATATAAAATTATCAATGAGCTAAACTTAATGATTCTGTCATCTATTGTTTCATTTATTATTCTCTCTGGATGTTTATCTTGAGAATATTTTCTTAGGCAAGTTTTGCTATCCCCTCAAGACGTGTCCTAATACTAAGATATTACAAAGTTAGCATCACCTTTGCACCCTGAATATCAGCTCTAAACCCATGTTGAATTTTTGCAACTGTAAAAATTGATGTGTTAATGCATAGTGGCTTTAAAGTAATTATTCTAAGTAATATTTAAAATAATTTTTAAAAATTCTACTCTTGTGGATCATTAATCCTGCCCAGTTTAACTCTAGAAGTGTGAGAGATACTCTGTTCCTTTTTTGTTTGAAACCAATTTCATGGAGCTGTAGTTTTTTGCAGCGCTTTTATTATATAACTGGGCCCAGAAGATCCCCATCCCCCATCTGTTCACTATAATGTTTTCTTCCCATTTTATTCCAGAAGATGCCAAGACAGCCTCCTGGTGGGTTACCTTGGCAACCTCATGTGTCATGTTTTAGAACGTCCTGGGGCTGCAGTTTTATTTCCATTTGCATGCACTTCAGTCAGCTAACTGTAAATTATAAAGGTCTTTTGTAGTATCAACCTCTTTTATTCTTACAGAGTGAAAAACAGATAATTAAGATTACTGTTCAGTAAAATCTATTTATATTTAGGACTATATATAGGAACACTTAGGTTACTCTTACCTAAAGTCATGGTATTTTTCACAAGCATTTCATAAACTGATGCTGTAACAGCATATAATATAATATGCAGTGTATTATACACATAATATAATACCCAGTGTGACTGCTTGATCTCATCTTTGAAAAGCATGTCACTTTACAATCTTTTGATGACAACGTAGTTTTATTATATCAAGCTACAGATTTCCAATCAATCAAATATTGAAAGTACATCATTTAGTGTTTCTCATCCGAATAGTCCCATCTCTTTAGCTATATCTTTTAAAAAGTGTCATAATTTTTTTCTGTAAGCTTAAAATACTTTTAAGATATTTTTGCAGAAAATAGCATACAATTTTTGTTAATCTTTCAAAGGTAGACTTTTGCATTTTTATAAAAAGCAAGAGACATAGGTCTATAATTTGAGCAAAGTTATATATAAAATTGATAACAAAGCTAAAATGAAAAGTAGTTCTCTTTGAAACTCCAGCATTTGTTAGGTATCAAAGTGAGGGCAATGAATCAATGCTTTCAGTTCAGGAAGAAAGCTACAATCCTGCATGCTCCACCCTCTGCAAGATAGTTTTTGCTTCCTTGTGAAGAGTTTAGGCATTCCATGATGACTGATAACATTCCAAGAAAACATTATGCTATGAAATTGTTACATTTATTGTTTGACCCAGCCTCAATGTTACTTTGAAATTAGTAAGCATCTCTTTCAAAGAAAGGACCTCTGAAGAGCTTTTCTAGGTAATTTGGGGGACCATCATAAACTGGGCTAGCTATATTTTCTCCGTTCCTTTGTTAGGGGGATATACTGAGTACGCATCAACATGTGCAGGGTGATTCAGTTTGTATTCTCTTTTATAATGCTTCCTTTTAGGCTTCATTATTCTTAGTACGTCATATATTAGCTTTAAATTTGGTGAAGATGGTCGAAATAGATCGATTATCTTTGTTCATAAACTTTTTATTTGCCAAAATCCTCCCCATCCTAAAAGTATTAGGAGAATCTTCTAATATGGTGCATCCATTAAGGATGTCTGTATCTGAATATCATTTTTTTGGTCAATATCATTAAAGCAATATGGTTTCTTTAAATATGAATTTGTATTGGACAATTCAGTGCCTAATAAGGGCCTGGAGTAAAAGATGATTTTTTTTAACTCCAAAGAGGAATAAAATTAGCTTGATATTTTATTTATTGGTTTGGAAATCCTTTGGAGATAAGAAGGAGACAGAAGGACTGGTGCCCAGACTAACTTTGACAGTGTCATTCAGCTTGTTCATTTTAGATCAACTACCAATAAACAAGTCTTGTTCTTATAACACTATTAAAATCTTCTCCAGACTTTAGCTGTTTGTGATACCAATGATTGCTTCCAATTTTTTTTTAGGTGAACAGTTTTAATGTTTGCATATCAAAGGCAGATTGTTTCTCCTATAGCCACAGTAAGGTTGCATGAGGGTGTATATATGCTCAGTTGTGTCTGACTCTTTGTGACTCCATGAACTGCAGCCCGTCAGGCTCCTCTGTCCATGGGATTTCCCAGGCAAGACTACTGGAGTGGGTTGCCATTTCCATCTCCAGGGGACTCTTCCTGACCCAAGGATTGAACCTGCGTCTCCTGCATTGTTGGTAGATTTCTTACAATTGATCTTCCTGGGAACCCCACAGTAAGGTTCAGTTCAGTTCAGTTCAGTTCAGTCCCTCAGTCATGTCCGACTCTGTGACCCCATGTTAGCTAGCACTAAATGACAGGTCCAATAGTTACCTCTGGTTCTGAGCAGCCATGATTGAGATCATTGAGCGGATCTTCTAGTCAATGAAATGGTTTTTCATTTTAAATATTTTCAGATGAATTTATGTGCAGATGGATGAGGTAAACATCTTTTCCAGTTCATGGCATATTGTCAGTCAACACTGTTCCATGCAAAGCTTCTTTCTTGTTTTCATTCTTTCTCTTAATTTTTTATAATTTCATTGTGGTATAATTTACATATGAGAAACTGAACCCATTTAGATTGTATGATTTATAAGTTTTGACATGTGGAAACATCTATGAAATTACCATAGATATAGTTTTAAAGTCCATTATCAGAAGAGCCTCTTCGTGTATTTTGATCCTCAAAGTTTTTTTTTTTTTTTTTTTTTGACAATAAAGACTCCTGAGGTGCCCAGGGTCACACAGTGAATTGCCTCTAGCCTGAATCTTGAATTCAAGTTTATCAATTTCTGGTCTTCAAGTCTCAACATGGAATATAGAGTTTCTTTATTAAGTGTCTTGTGTCGAACTGTGTATTCTAGACAGGTCATAAACCATCATCAGGTCTGATCCAGGTGAGTGAAGTAGAGAAAGGCATTCCAATTATGAGTCAAGTTGGATGGCTGGAAAGAATATAAGCCCCCAAACAAACAAGTCTTTACTCTTGTTTATTTGTGGCTGTTGAGGAAGGACTTTATGTTTTCAGAGCTTCAGCATCCCTTTCTTTAAGCTGGAATGTCAATTCTTTGCCACTTATTTCAGACATCTATGAGTAATAAGTAAGGTGATAGATATGAAAATTCTTTGAAATTTGCAAAGTGTAAGACATATGAAGAATTTATGGACGGTAAAGTGAAGTCTCTGGGAGGAAAGTAAGTGTGTTTGTGGGGTGCCCATAGAAGTAAGTCAAAACTAGGGCTCTTACATAGTCTAGTTGATAATCCCATGATCTTCATTGACTATTTTTATTTTAGTTGCTTAGTAACTTTGTTTCATGACAACATTGCTTCCCATTGCTACAGATAGAATTAATCTCTGAAGTAACATGAATACATTTAACATAATTGTTTTAGGGTAGTTTTTCCTCCATGGTCAGGAAACTAAAGGCTGGAATTAGAACTTTTATCAGAAAATAAGATATATGCATGCTAATTCAGCATATAGCATCTTTTCATTAAATTGATTTTGTAAACAAAAATTTGTCTGACAGTTATGTCGTATTTGTTTTCCATTTTTGTCAGATTCAATCTACAAATTTTTCATGCATTTACATTTCAGGCAACTTATAATTCTCTTGATTAGTGTATCTATCCATTTCCCCATGTACAGGACAACTAATTTTATTTTTTCCCTGGGGTCTATTTTTAATATTTGTTCGAGAAAAGAAGTAGAACATGAAATGCCAGTAAAGAAATTACCATGTGTGTCATTTGCTTTCAGTTTTGAATAATATAGATGAAGTATGTTAGCCTCAGGAAAACCGTAAATGTCTTCTTACTACTTAAAGCATATGAGGACTAACTTATAACGTAAAGAAGTAGATTTTTTTCCCAAGTTACTTTTATAATAAAACTCACTTGTTGAATAATTCAGAGCGGTGGTTCTTCAGGGGGAAGAGGAGATGGTTTTGCTCCAAAGGAAGTGAAAGTATTAGTCCCTCAGTCCTGTCTGACTCTTTGTGACCCCCATGGATTGCAGCTGGCTAGCCTCCTCTGTCCATGGGATTCTCCAGTCCAGACCCTGGAGTAAGTTGCCATTCTCTTCTCCAGGTGATCTTCCAAACCCAGGGATGGAACCCTGGCCTCCTGCATTGCAGGTAGATTCTTTACCATATGAGCCACCCAGAAGCCCTTTGCTCCAAAGGAACCTTTGGTAATATCTGGAGATGTTTTGGTTTTAACAAGTGAAGGGGTGCCGCTAGTATCTAGTCAGTAGAGGCCAAGGATTAGGCTAAACATCCTACAATGCACAGGACTGCCCCAACAACAAAGAATTGTCCTGCCCCAAATGTCAATAGAGCTGATATTGAAATCCTGGCTTAGATTCAGTGGGTGACAAAATCTCATAATTGGTTGAAAGACTCACTGAGGGTTGGGAAAGGGATAAATTTTACAGTGGCAGATTGAATAGGCATAAAAGAAAGTCATGATTTCAGCATCCAGTGCTATGGTTTTCACATTAGTTTAAAAAATTAGAGACTTTCAAACGTTAGAGAAACAACCCACGTAGACTTAAAAATAAATCACACCTGAAAGCTGTTCTATCAAGGGTGTTGGGAGATCAGCTTGGTTGGTCGTTTTGCCCTTCATAGATCACTAAGGGTGGCCAGGAAGAAGGAGAAAAAAATGGAAGGGAAAATATAGTAAAAGCAAAATCCAAAAAGGTAAGCCTGTGAAGGGAATAGCAATACTGTGGTGTTCTTTGTTATTGATTTTTTGTGTGTAGTTTATTGGGTGGGTGGGGGGAAAGAGCGAGTGAGTGGGAAAGTATTCGCCAGTCTCTCAACTTTAGACGGTGCGGTGGACCCCGTCACAGGATCGGAGAGGGGGCTGGGACCCAGGGTTTGGGTTCTGAGCATGGCCACTGGTTGCAGGATGAATATCTCCGGGCTCTGGCGGACGGGACAGGGGCTGTGGCTGCGGCCGGGTGCGCACCAGCCCTCTCTGAAGGCAGGGATGTGTTGGGCGCACGGAGAGAGGAGCGCAGCCCCAGGCTCACTCCTGGGGAGCGCGGGTCTTGAGCGCGTCCTCTGCCAGACTCCGGCCTCCATGCCGCGCCCTCCCGGTGTCTGTCTATTCCCAGCCGCTGCGCCCGCAGGCTGAATGAGTATCTGTTGCTCCTGTCCGTAGCGGCTTTCAGGACCCCACGGGGAGCTCCCTGTGCCGGCTCCGGATAGTTCACGGAGAGGGCGGCCAGCAAGGCCTCTGCCCTGTGAGTTTTCCGCCAAGAAGCATGCAACAGTGTTGCTTCGAAGTTTTTTTCTGTTTAGACAACATCCCAAGAACTGAAAGTTCCAAAATAGTTCTCCTTACACCTTATTATGGCACCCCGCTCCAGTACTCTTGCCTGGACAATCCGGAGGAGCCTGGTGGGCTACAGTCCATGGGGTCGCTAAGAGTCGGGCACGACGACTTCACTTTCACTTTTCACTTTTCACTTTTGCATTGGAGAAGGAAATGGCAACCCAATCCAGTGTTCTTGCCTGGAGAATCCCAGGGATGGGAAAACCTGCTGGGCTGCCGTCTATGGGGTCGCACAGAGTCGGGCACGACTGAAGTGACTTAGCAGCAGCAGCAGCACACCTTATTACTATTATTATTACTTTTTGGAGGAGAGGTGGGGAAAGGTGGACTAGGACATGGAGAAACTGGGGGAAATTTGACCCAATGAAAACAGTAAATATTTTAATTAGCGTATTTATCCTTTACTTTCCTCATTCCAAGCTGTTATCTTTTATTCCTTTGAACAAATATGACCTAAAGTTAGACTCAGTGAAAACTCAGGCAATTTGATTCCAACTTGAGCTTCATCCAGCCCGTTTCTCATGAGATACACTGCATATAAGTTAAATAGGCAGGGTGACAATATACAGCCTTGACATACTCCTTTCCCAGTTTGGAACCAGTCTATTGTTCCATGTCCAGTTCTAACTGTTGCTTCCTGACCTGCTTACAGATTTCTCAAGAGGCAGGTCAGGTGGTCTGTATTCCCATCTCTTGAAGAATTTTCCACAGTTTATTGTCATCGACACAGTCAAAGGCTTTGGCATAGTCAATAAAGCAGAAATAGATGTTTTTCTGGAACTCTCTTGCTTTTCTGATGATCCAGCGGATGTTGGCAATTTGATCTCTGGTTCCTCTGCCTTTTCTAAATCCAGCTTGGACATCCGGAAGTTCACAGTTCACGTACTGTTGAAGCCTGGCTTGGAGAATTTTTAGCATTACTTTACTAGCATGTGAGATGAGTGCAACTGAGCATTCTTTGGCATTGCCTTTCTTTGGGATTGGAATGAAAACTGACCTTTTCCAGTCCCGTGGGCACTGCTGAGTTTTCCAAATTTGCTGGCATATTGAGTGCAGCACTTTCACAGCATCAGGTTTCAGGATTTGAAATAGCTCAACTGGAATTCCATCACCTCCATTAGCTTTGTTCATAGTGATGCTTTTGAAGGCCCACTTGACTTTGCATTCCAGGACATCTGGCTCTAGGTGATTATCTGGGTCATGAAAATATTTTTTTGTCTAGTTCTTGTGTGTATTCTGGGTTTCCCTGGTGACTCATATGGTAAAGTGTCTGCTTGCAATGTGGGAGACCTGGATTTGATCCCTGGGTTGGGAAGATCCCCTGGAGAAGGAAATGGCAACCCACTCCAGTACTCTTGCCTGGAAAAATCCCATGGACCGAAGAGCCTGGTGGGCTACAGTCCATGGGGTTGCAAAGAGTCAGACACAACTGAGCAACTTTACTTTCACTTTCTGTGTATTCTTGCCACCTCTTCTTAATATCTTATGCTTCTGTTAGGTCCATGCCATTTCTGTCCTTTATTGTGCCCATCTTTGCATGAAATGTTCCCTGGGTATCTCTAATTTTCTGGAAGAGATCTCTAGTCTTTCCCATTCTATGGTTTTCCTCTATTTATTTGCACTGATCACTGAGGAAGGCTTTCTTATCTCTCCTTGCTGTTCTTTGACTCTGCATTCAAATGGATATATCTTTCCTCTTCTCTTTTGCTTTTGGCTTCTCTTCTTTTCACAGCTATTTGTAAGGCCTCCTCAGACAGCCATTGTACTTTTTTTGCATTTCTTGGAGATGGTCTTGATCCCTGTCTCCTGTACAATGTCAAGAACCTCCGTCCATAGTTAATCAGGCACTCTGTCTATCAGATCTAATCCCTTGATCTAATCCCTTGAATTATTGTCAAATTCAGACTTGAGTTGAAGAAAGTAGGGAAACTTACTAGAGCATTCAGGTATGACAAAGACCTTATTGAGGGTAAAATACAGAGGGGTCTAATTAGACAAGTGAACCTAGTTTAATGGAATAATCCTGTTCAGCTGAAACTAGGACCTGGTAACAAAATGGTAAAGTTGTTTCAAAAAATTTAAAAATGAATTCCCATTGTCTCTTACCTGCATCTAGAGTTACTGTTGATGTTGTATGAAAATAAAGTTTAAGGTTAATTTTGCTAATTGTTTTTAAACCCTCCCTGGCACTGTGCTTATCTTACTGAGAGATACTTAGGAAGAATTCTGTGAATGTAATTTATTTGAAAGAGGAGAATTTGTAGGGTGGGGGGAGCAGAGTGGGGAGCATAAGGCCACTTATTATTTCATTTATTGAAATAAACTAATGCCAAATCTGTAAGCTAAGCTACTTTCAAAAAAACTTTAGTTTCATGTATGGTAGGGTAAAAGGAGGCTGAAAATTTTTGTTGGAGTTTTGCTAACTAATTGGGTAGTCTAAGACCAGTAACTTAACAGTTTGGGGGCAGTTTCTTCAACCTTAAAAGATAGTCAGTGGTTTGATTAGTGGGAATATATAATTGTTTTCCAGGCTGTAACATGAATAATCATCTTCCTCACTCCTAACAGCCTTAGGTGGACCCAGTGAAGGTGGGATGATGCTTCCCAGGTGCTTCTCATCATGATCTTTTCCCCTACCCACCCTATCAGGAGATTCTTGAATCCTTATAAGACTAAAGACTGGGTAAGTTGTCTAACTTTACAAACTGCTGAGTATTTGACTATCCTGCCAAATATTTTCTTTAGTCATAATGTTTTCTTAAGCAAAAGTCGTAACAACATAGGTTTAAATTGGGTTGAGTGGTGAATGATTTACCTTAGAGTTGTATATGAAATGTTGTTGTTAAGTTGAAATATGTCTAAATGTGAGTGTGGCACATACAATTAAAGGTACTGTGTGTAGGCCTAGACATTCAAGAATGAATACTGTTGAGGTCTTTCTGGGCTACGTAAAAATACCTTTATAAGTTAATTAAACCTTTAATTTCTAATTTGGTTCACTTGTATCTCCGACCTCCTGGATAAGGTCCTGTGTAAATTGGGCTCATTTGAGCCCCTTCTTGGCCTTAAGATGTGCACTGTTTTCACTAAAATTTACCTTGAATCATTATTTGCAATGAATTTTTATTTTGAGTACATGAGATTTTTTATGATTGATATGCCATGCAAATAATCTAATTTATTTATATGGATTGCTATAGTATTGAATATAGACATGTTAATATATGTGAAGGTAAGTATAATATTAAATTTGCTGTCTGATTAGATCATGAATATATATATGTGTGTGTATGTATATATATAATTTTGAAGGTTTGGGGATTTGGTACTGCATTTCCTGGTAGATATTAATAATTTGAGTCAAAAAAGACCTCAGCCATTGATGAGGTGTTACTTGGAATTCCTTAGGTGGGACGAATAATCTACGTAGATGAGATTCTATAAACCTGTTCATCAGATATTTCCAAGGTTATATTTGGGTAAATTCTCCTTTATGTCTTTAATCTCTAAGATATAACAAGTGTTAACATTGGGGAATTTGAACTAAGGAATATAAGAATTGTGCCAGTGTGTTGGGCACATTTCAAGTCAGATCTGTACCATTCACATAAGACTTGGAAACAAGATAATTAAAGTGTAGTTTTCAACCGAGTTTATCAGTTACTAGAAAGATAAATTAGGGGTAGCTAGAGGTTTGATGAAAATGTTAAGATCTATGGAGAGGCTTGTTTGGGTCAAATTAACGGTACTTCACCCATTTTCTATGGAGGAATGGAATGAAAGCGTTTTTGAAGAAGGGAATGTTTTCCCATCACCTGAAATTAAGTTGGGGAAAGTTCACAGAATCTGTTCATAGGGTTTGGTAATGTTTGTTGGCATTTGGAGGTTCATAATTACATGTATTTAAAAAGATGACACAAATGTCCCTGCCTGAGCAGAGTTAGGAAGCTGCATTAGGAGTAAACTGCAGTGACATCTTTCCTGGTAGCTCAGACGGTAAAGCATCTGCCTGCAATGCGGGAGACCTGGGTTCAATCCCCAGGTTGGGAAGACCCCCTGTAGAAGGAAATGGCAACCCACTCCAGTACTCTTGCCTGGAAAATTCCATGAATGGAAGAGCCTGGTAGAGCAAAGCCTGGTAGATCGCAAAGAGTCAGACATGATGGAGCAACATCACTGGCAGTGACATCTGTCGTGGGAGAAGGCTGTATACATTTGATTGATTCTTGGGAAGAAGTTGGCCTGAAAACATTTGGAAAGTTTTTCTAACCAGGAAGACCAAAGGTGGACCTCTGAAAGTGAATAGAAGCCACCAGCAGTGAGGAATATTTCATGTCAGAACAAGTTGAGTGTTCTGTTGGGTGTCCTTGGAGAAATGGACAGATGTGTTCCTTCTCACCCCAGTCAGGATTTGTCCTCTGTTGCCCAGAAGACTCAGCCTCTATATGACATTGGCACCTGTCCCTTCCTCCATGTGACCCCTAAGGGTGACTGTCTAGTGAAGGGGGAAGGACTCAGAGAAGAAAGCACCTAACCTGGTCACTGCTACAGGCTTATTAGCCTGAAATGGGCTCAAGATGGGAAAAGCAGAGGTTTCACCTTTATGAAGTTTGAAATTTGATTATTACATTAGGTGGACATTTTAGCTAGTGAAATGGGATGATCCTTTTGATTAAAGGGAATTGGAAAACTGTGGATACTTCTTAAGGTTTTATCTAGGAACAGGAAAAGAATTATCCCTGAGAAGAAGGTTGAAAGACAGTGGGAGAAAGTTTTTTATATTTACTAGGGAGTCTAACTTCCTCAAAGAAATGATTATTCTGTGATTCCTTTGTCTTTGGCTCAGCTGTGGGATCTTGGCCAATGTGCTTAATTTGTCCAAAGCTTTGGCTTCTATAGCAGTACACGGGCATAATATTCGTACTTATATCAAATCTTATTGTGAGAAGCAAATGTTACTAACACAATGCCTGACACAATGTAGGAAGTGAAGGTGAAAGTCTCTCAGTCATGTCTGACTCTTTGCAACCCCATGGACTGTACAGTCTATGGAATTCTCCAGGCCAGAATACTAGAGTGGGTAACCTATCCCATTGCCAGGAGATCTTCCTGTCCCGGGAATTGAACTGTGGTCTCCTGCATTACAGGTGGATTCTTTACCAACTGAGCTCTCAGGGAAGCCTGATGGTTCAGTATAGGCTCAGTTAGGTGCTAATTTATCTGTTTAGGTGAATTATTAGAATGACTTGGCTGAGGCAATAGAAATCAACAGATTTTGAGCCTGGGCTGAAGAAAGTGGTGACCAAAGGCACAAACTTGTCTGATGCCTTGATTCTGGCTTCTACTCCCAGATGTGAGGAAGGAAGCATCAACTTGCCTAACCAGGTTTTTCCAACACCTTTAAAAGTAAACACAGTAAAACAGCTTCTTAAAGATACAACTGAATATATATCTGTCAAAATAGGGGCACAAACCAGGGCTTCTCTGGGCCATTTATATAAAATAATTTTAGGGGAAAAATAAAGATTCAGGTGAAGTTGAAAATGGAGTCCAGTTGTTGAAGGCAAAGGTAATACTTAAAAGTCAGATCGCATAGAAGTCTAAATCCAAATGCCAGTGAATTATTTTCAGATAATACCGCATTAAAGGCACTTGTGGCTGTGGATAATACGTAAACATTTGAAATCTCAGAACCACTACTTTGGCTTCAAACACCAGGAAGGTGTTTAAATGGTGAACAAGGAATAGCATCACTTTTGCTTTCTTTGAGTTTATATGTTCCAGTTGTTTGTGAAAAATAAACCAATGTATTATGAAATTAAAGACATACACTAAACTCCAGAGGAGTGACATGTGGTTAGGAAGGCACTAAAAATATGCAGATGGATTTTGCTATTCTCATAAACATAAAGGCTCGATTTGGTTTTGGCCTTTTTGTTAACTTTTAGTAAAATTACTCAAGTAAGTATCTGCATACCAGGGAAAATAATCTCAATTAAAACATCCAAAAGAGAAGACGTCCAGCTCACTGTGGCTTGTTCAGCCACACAAATTGAGCTATAATATGTATAGATGTATAAAAGAATACCCATGGTGCATTTTTCTGTTCTTTAAAAGAAGTAAAAGTACCTGGCTCTTTGATCTTGTGTCTAGTCTCTCGCCTTTTTAAACATGGTTCCAAGGACACTTATTTCTCCATAAATATGTAATCAGTAGGAGCTGACAAAATAACTTTGTGCAACTCCGTGTTCATTTTCCCTCCACAGCTTCGTAGCTCTTAAATTAGAGATTAAAAATATTCGAAGTGTGGGAGGCAGAGGATCAGTGCAAATCCATCTGAACTTGAAAGAATCTTTTGATATTTTTAACAAAGTGTCCATATTGGGATGAACAGTATCATTATCTTCTCGTGGAATAAACTACTGTTTTTAGAAATGAACCCAAGTTATGAAGAGCAGTAAATATTATAGTTTTAGTGACAATGTTGTTATAAATATAGGGTTGGGTATTTTAAAACTCATTTCATTTCTGTCTTGTCTTCTGAAAGCAAGTGTTTAAAACAAGCCTGGAATGTAATTTTGAATCAACAGTGTGCTTGCAGGTCTTTCTCCCTCATTTTATAACTGAATCTTAGATTGAGATTCTACATCGATTAGTAGGACTTGGACTGGAACATAAACCTTGCTGTACATCTTTATGATAAAAAGAAGTCCAGGAAAATTAAGATTCTGTGACAGTGACCTTTTTTTTTTAAAGGTTTGGATTTTGGGGGACAGATTTAGGTGAGAATAACTTAATTTGATATAATGTTAGTCGCATTTAATAAAGGACTAGGAAATAATAGTTTTAAATCATTTATCTTAATTATTTTAGTTTAGAGATGTAAAACCATAGTTTGAAAATATCCAAGAATATTTGAGAGAACATTTACCTGGATAAAGCCACAGGAATTACTGTTTATCATTCTTTCCTTCTTTAGTAGGATATGGCAATCTTTCTTAAAATTCTCAATATTTTTCAACATTTTCTAGATTGTAACTTTTGTTGAATTAAAGCACAATTCTTAAGGAATTTGAACCAGCTTTCATTTCAGTTATTTAGTTATTTTTAATAGTACTCATTTTATAACATTAATTTCAGTGCTTGATGTATTGAATATTTTATTATGTGCTGCTGTATGTACTTGAATGTTCAAATTCTGGTAAACTCTAGTAGTTCTGAGCAACATCATGTTTGTCAAATTTACTAACTGCTTGGCATACCAGTTTTCTTAAATAGCCTTATAGGCATTTACTGAACTGTATACTAAAAATAGTTTATTCATTTGTAATCCGTATGATACTATATTGGAAAAGGGAATGGCAACCCACTCCAGTATTCTTGCCTGGAAAGTTCTATGGACAGAGGAGCCAGGCAGGCTACAGTCCCTGGGGTCGCAAAGAGTTGGACGTGACTGAAGCGATTTAGCATGCACACACACGAGACACTATATATGTATAGAAATTTATTTGCCAATAAAAATCCCACCTATCTGATAATTTTTATCGATAGAATAATAATTGTTTAATAAATAACATAATTGGCACTCTGAAAGAAATCAAACTGTGGATGAATTAAATCATTTGTTATTTTTAGTCTAGGCTATCTTTAAACCTTAATTAAAGAGGATGTTAAACTTGTTAACTTAAATGATTTGTAAGGCAAATGATTGTGTTGCCACTTGTTATGAAATCAGTAGATTTTGATATAAAGCAATGAATTAAATAACCACTCCATTTTCTTTAAAAGCACTTGACTTTCTGTAAGTTTTAGAATTGCATCTACTCTTCAAACTTCTTTTCATTAAATTTCTCTTCAACCACCATGATTTAAGGTAAAATACCTTTTGTAGTGGGTAAGAAGTGATGCCCTTAATTTAACCAACCATGTGACAGACGTGATGTGAAAATAGTTAAGTAACAGTGAAAGCTATTCCTAGAGACAAGTCAAACACACTGCATAGTTTCACAGGAATTTTCATCTGTTTAATGTATAGTGACGTTTGAATCATTGGGAGTATTTGAAGAAAGGTTTGGGTCATTAAATAAAGGGTAGATGGTAGTTCATCCATGTTGGTTTCTGAAATTGGCTATAAAATGTTTCATGAAATAAATTCCTCCCACTTGCTATTTTGTCCCCCGTATGTTTGATACTGTGCATGTGAATATCAGGCTGAAATAGTGGGACTTAAGTACTTAATTAGGTGACTCAGAATTCGATATTAAGTATAGGAGTATGGGTCATCTCTAAATATTTTAAACCTTGTGGCTAATATATCATAATATATTTAAGGCATGGTTGAAACTGGATTGTCTTCTAGTAAAAGTTCAAGAATCCAGAGTTGGATTTGACTGTTTTAAAATTACATGCTCATTAACTTGTAATCAGTGCTGTTGGTTTATCACAAAACAGTATTCTTGTTAGCAGAAATCATTGTCACCATGAGAGTACTTTCAATCACAAGCACTAGAGATTTGATACTGACACATGTTGAGAGGATGTCGCATTCAATTAAAACAAAACTAGCCCATTAATGGTGAAAAATGTGTTTTCTGGAGCCAGACTGACTCTATGCAGATCTTGGCTTCACCATTTCCTAGCCATGTGATTTTTGAACAAATGGCTATCCTCAGCTGTCCTCCCATGAGGCTGAGTTTGTGAAATGGCATATTTATACATTCTTCAAAGTCTTGCTCTAAGGGTTGAATGACTTAGTATATATCAAGTGCTTAGAATGTTGCCTAGCACATTTGAATTATCAACAAATATTAGCTATTAGTTAGTTCTCCCCTTCCCACCCTCCCACTATTTTTGTCTAGCTGCGTGCATTTCAGACTACTTTGTGCTAAATTCTCACCTCTTGCTTTCTCCTGCTAGATTCATATCTTTTTGGTTTATGGAAGAAAGTAACTTCTCTAAGACTGAATTATGTGTGTATGGTTATATAAATATATGTAAAGATGTGTGTGTGTGTGTGTGTGTGTGTGTATGAGAGCCATATAAGTAATATTTTGGACAGTATATCAGGAGGATTTATAAGATTTCTCTTTAAATAGCCATATTCTTGTTAAAGACAGGAGTTTGGATCATTCTACATATGTACTTAACGTTTACAGACCTTAATAAAGCACTGATATGACATGTGCATCTTTCACTGAGTATATTAGATCACTTGCTCCCAAACTTCTTAGAAGATGCCTTTAATGATGACAGATCTCTGAACCAGCACATGATAGTCAAAGAAGTTTTTTCCTCAGAGGACACCAAGAAGTTGATGTGGGAAGCTTTCAGTTTAGTGGTTAAGACTGACTGAGAATTGCCTTTGCTACTCAGCAGCTGTGTAATCTTACACAAGTTACTTAGTCGCAACTCCTCTTTAAAACAGCTTGAATTTGACATTCTTGTAATCCATATAAATGCTTTATTATATTTCAGACAATGTTGCTCATAGTTCAAATGATTAAAACAGAAGCTGGCAAAGAGCAAAGCATGCAAAATGAAATTGCAATTCTATAACTCTTACCAATTGTTTCAAATGTTTACCTTGATTTTATGAAGAGAATGAATAAAAAACCTCACAATTATTTCCTCCTAAATGAAGCGTTCTGTAAGGACATCTCTGGTAGTGGACCTCTACAGCATTTTTACATATGAACAATAATTTTTTTTAGTGAAAGTAGTATTTGCATAACAGCTTGTCTTAACTTTAATTTGGAAACATTAAAAATTAATGTCAAGGTACAAAATTGGGTTGTATCCCACACTTGAAATATTTTTTGAGAACTTGAAAAAACCTCAATGTCACATGATTTGTCAGTTCTATAAGTGTTTACTTCCCAATTTTTCTACAGAATAATCAATCAACTCAAAAGTCGTGAGAAACTGAATTTTGCTTTGGCTATGGAAACAGCCTCAGAAACACCAATTCTAGATATACCTAACCACATCTTGTCTGGCCAAGATCTAAACAAAAAACGGATCCTATAATAAAAGCAAATTTTTGACTATAGGAAAAAGCAATTTATGACTTCCCCAGTGGCAGATTGAACAAATGTTGAGACTTTGGAGGAACTATTAATGTGGGAAAAATAAAAAGACATGCTTCTTTCAAAGATCCGCTCCCTTAAGGTTAATCTCAGCAAATGAGTCACCACATCAAACCCCAACCCAGAAAGTTGTGTTTTAATAAAAGGTTGGCAAAATAGAAGTTTTATTCTCCAAATGTGCAAGTCCACATTTTACTAGTTTTTCAGAACATTAGATAAGAGACCCATGTAAAATGAAAAGAGGTGGGTTTTGAGCTAAAAATTAATTCTGAATGAGCCATTATTAAAACTTTCATCCTTGTGATGGACCAGCTGCCGGATTGCAGGCTCACACTGAATCACTCAAGGCTTACAGAACACCCAGTGTGTGCTGGGCACTCAATAGTGCAGTACCATCTCTGGGATATATTGAAGAATCACAGATCTCCTTTTAGACATAAATCATTTTACTCCGCCCAGGACCTTTTCAAACAAAGTGGAGGAAAGTATAAAATGAATCTTTTACTGGAGTTGGCTTTACTGCTTGGAAAGGAAACTTATTTGTAGGCTCTACTTATAACTGTGACACAATAATTATGAAACCCCTTTCAGTTAAATAAAACAAATGCTAAAGGCTTTTTAAAATATTCTCACCAAGAAATAAAGGATCTTTTAGAAATACTTTATAAGACATCTTGCCAGAGTAGTGACATGTAAAGAAGTTTATAGCAGCTACAAGTGTCTGCATTGTGCAAAGGCACTTCAGTCGTGTCCGACTCTGTGCTACCCATGGACTGTAGCCCACCAGGCTTCTCTGTTCATAGGATTCTCCAGGCAGGAATGCTGGAGTGGGTTGCTGCGCTCTCCTCTAGAGGATCTTCCCAACCCAGAGATTGAACCCACATCTTTTAAGTCTCCTGCATTGGCAAGTGGGTTCTTTACCTCTAGCACAACCTGGGAAGCCCATAAGTATCTAGGGAGCTGCAAAAACAGTTACGTTATTGTACCTGTTTTAAACCACATTCTGCCAAGAAGTAGAAAAGCATAAGAGAGGAGTGTTTTTTATTTGCTTGTTTTAATTAATTAAAAAAAATTTTTTTTACTCTTTTTTCAAAGGTTTGTTCTGGTAGGAAATGGAGAAGCCTGATAAAAATTTATACTTATTATAGATAAGTCCAAAGTTGCCTTGCCCCTTCTCCTTTTTGATTTGTATTGGAGTGTGGAAGAACAAGGGAGTAGAAATGAGAAGGGAATAATCTGGCAAGCGAGTACCTACAAGATGGAAGTTGTAGAGACTAGAGAACAAGGAGATAAAAGGTTTCTGTCATTTAGAACACAGAAAAATATTAAATTAAAATTCTGAGATTAAGTAGAGCTAACAATGGTGTAAAAGGTATTCATTTTGTAAAGAAAATATTTTTCTACATAATTATCTAATTTAAAAGTTAAGGTTCAAAAAGATCCTGTGCTCAAAAGTATAAAAAGAAGTAAATTAACTATTTTAGGTGCAGACAAACATTCATCTTACTTCTTTAAACAGATTCTTATGTGTTGCTAATTTAAAAAACTTATTTTGTAATAGTATTTTAAACTAGTGATTAGCAAAGAAGTAATAACTCTCAATTTACTATATATTTGCCGTCTCTAACTTTGCATCTCTTGCTTCCTATTAAAACCATTCCTGTCAAGTCCCATCACTCTTAAAAAACTACCCCTGTTCACTTTTATCTTTTTATACTTAGTTTTGTTGGATTTTCTCTCCTCTGGCTATTTTTTATGCATCTCTATTACCTCTGTTTTACGAATATGACTTTTTTCTCTTTTTAAATGGTTGAGCACACAAATCTCCCTTTTTCTCCCCAGCTTTATTGTGATATTATTAACAAAATTGTTGAGATGCTTAAAGTGCCCATTATCATATACATTGAAAGGATCCCCCCTAGTTAATTATCACACATTTGCCTCAGAGATTTATCTTTTGGTGTGTGAGAACATTTCAGTTTTCCTCTTAGCAAATTTCAGTTAATAGTATCACACAGTGGTGTTATCAGCTGTAGTTGCCATGCTGTTTGTTAGACCCTCAGATCTTATAACTGAAAGTTAATACCCTTTTGCCAACATTGTCTTATTTCCCCCAACCCTTAGCAGCCACTTTTCTACTGTTTCTGTGAGTTTGATGTTTTATTTATTCCACATAAGTAATGCCATGTAGTCTTTGCCTTTCTGGCTCTGATTTGCTTCACTTAGCATAATGTTTTAAGGTTCAGTGCAAATTGCTGCAAATTTCAAGATTTCCTTCTTTCTCATGGCTGAATGATATTTCACTGTCTATATACACCACATCTTGTTATCCCTTCCTCTGTTGATGGGCACTTAGGTTGTTTCCATAGTTTTCTGGCCATTTAAAACATCTCTAAGTGAAGTGAAAGTTGCTCAGTTGTGTCTGACTCTTTGCGACCTCATGGACTACCTCATGGACTATTCAGTCCATGGCATTCTCCAGGCCAGAATACTGCAGTGGGTAGCCTTTCCTTTCTCCAAGGAATCTTCCCAACCCAGGGATGGAAGCCAGGTCTCCCGCATGGCAGGTAGGTTCTTTACCAGCTGCGCCACAAGGGAAGCCCTAGAATACTGGAGTGGGTAGCCTGTCCCTTCTCCAGGGGATTGTCCTGACCCAGGAATAGAACCAGGGTCTCCTGCATTGTAGGCAGATTCTTTACCAACTTAGCTATCAGGGAATATTAAGTTTCTGCCTCTTCGATGATGTCCTTTAAATTTTTTTCTTCTGCAGCCCTCACCCATTTCACTAAATTATGGATAATTAAAGTTAAAGAATGAATTGATTATTATCTATGAGTACATTTTGTGATTTACAATCATAAAAGAACTCCAACCAGAATGCATGTCTCAGGCATGGATGCTGTTTTCCACTCTTTTTTCAGTGCCCATAATAGCAACAGACACAGCACTGGAATAGAGATGAGGATCAAACAGTGAGAAATTATGTTAAAATACTGCATTGTAGTTGTTGTTAAGTTGCCCTGTCATGTCCAACTCTGTGATCCCATGGACTGCAGCATGCCAGGCCTCCCTGTCCCTCACCATCACCTGGAGTTTGCCCAAGTTCATGTTCATTGCATCGGTGATGTTGTCCAGCTATCTCATCCTCTGATGCCCTCTTCTCCTTCTGCCATCAATCTATCCCAGCACGAGGGACTTTCCCAATGAGTCATCTGACCAAAATACTGGAGTTTCAGCATCAGTCCTTCCAGTGAACATTCAGGGTTGATCTCAATTAAGATTGACTGGTTTGATCTCCTTGCTGTCCAAGGGACTTGCAGGAGTCTTCTCCAACACCACAGTTCAAAGGCATCAATTCTTTGGCGTTCTGCCTTCTTTAAGGTACAGCTGTCATAATCATATGTGACTACTGGGAAGACCATAGCCTAGACTATACAGACCTTTGTTGGCAGAGTTATGTCTCTGCTTTTCAACACACTGTCTAGGTTTGTCATTGCTTTCCTGCCAGGAAGCAGTCATCTTCCGATTTCATAGCTGCAGTCTTTGTTTGCAATGGCTTACTAATTAACTGTTTTTAAATATGAAGGTACTCGAGACTTAAAGGTGGGGAGAAACCAGTGGAAGGTGGTTATTAATAGGTTTCCTTGAAATATTTCCTCAAAATTTATGAATATGACAGGTGTTCACAAGTATAGGGGTGATTATGGGAATCTTATCAAACTATAATAATAATCAGAAAAAGTTAATTGTGCATACATTAAAAGAATCAAAATGTCATAGTAGGTAGTGGAGAGGTGGACATAGGATATTATCTTAAAAAATGAAAGAAGAACTTACGGAGGTATTTTCCTCTTACTTTTTTAGGGTATTTTCTTATGATTTTCCAAACAAAATGACAGGATGTTATGATGTGATCCTTTAACTTTGAATCCTACATTGCAGTCAGTATAAGAATCTCTTTTAGAAACAGGCACTACCTGTTTTCCCAAAGATTTTTAAAATTAGTGCTTTGATATTAAAATTAATCTTTTCTGAAACTTACCATGGTGGATTCTTTCTTCAGCTTTTAATTTGTTTAACTCTGATATATCACCATTTGTCTATGGCTTTCCGATTTATTGTAAACAATACACTACTTATAACATTTTACTTTGTAAATGATTTAAATATTGTTATCACAGTATTTTCAAATATTATGAATATTTGAAATATTCACAGTATTTCATAGTATTTCTTTCAAATATTTCACAGTATTTTTAAATATTGTTACCACACTCTAATTGACAGTGAGGGACTGAACAGTAAGATTGAGCAATGAAGATGGTAAACAGTAAATTGGGGGAGGTATGACTGCTAACCTGCTTCACAGGTCATCAGTTCACTTATAAATTAGTTTGGGCAGTGATATTTTGCTTTTCTATCCTACTTTATAAGTTCACAGTGTTTTGGAAAATGAATGTTAGAGTAATGGGAAATCCTGATAAATATTTGAAGCTAGAGGTGTATCAGTTCAGTCGCTCAGTCATGTCCAACTCCTTGCGACCCCATGAATCGAAGCACGCCAGGCCTCCCTGTCCATCACCAACTCCTGGAGTTCACTCAGACTCACGTCCGTTGAGTCTGTGATGCCATCCAGCCATCTCATCCTCTGTCATCCCCTTCTCCTCCTGCCCCTAATCCCTCCCAGCATCAGAGTCTTTTCCAATGAGTCAACTCTTCGCATGAGGTGGCCAAAGTACTAGAGTTTCAGCTTTAGCATCATTCCTTCCAAAGAAATCCCAGGGCTGATCTCCTTCAGAATGGACTGGTTGGATCTCCTTGCAGTCCAAGGGACTCTCAGGAGTCTTCTCCAACACCACAGTTCAAAAGCATCAATTCTTTGGCAATCAGCTTTCTTCACAGTCCAACTCTCACATCCATATATGACCACTGGAAAAACCATAGCCTTGACTAGATGGATCTTTGTTGGCAAAGTAATGTCTCTGCTTTTGAATATACTATCTAGGTTGCTCATAACTTTTCTTCCAAGGAGTAAGCGTCTTTTAATTTCATGGCTGCAATCACCATCTGCAGTGATTTTGGAGCCCCCCCAAAATAAAGTCTGACACTGTTTCCACTGTTTCCCCATCTATTTCCCATGAAGTGATGGGACCAGATGCCATGATCTTCGTTTTCTGAATGTTGAGCTTTAAGCCAACTTTTTCACTCTCCTCTTTCACTTTCATCAAGAGGTGTATAGAAAGTATTCTTAAGGGCAAATTGTGACTTGACTAAGGATCAGGTGTGCCGTTCAGGGAAGCTTTCTATCCACCAGTGTCAGACTTCTCTGCCATTGGCAAGGTGGACGATCAGGTCTCTGAAGGTATTCGTCTGTGGGTGCATACCAACCATGTTTCATATAATTTCACCCAGTTTCACACGTCACACACTATTCATTCCCTTTTCTCCCATTCTCTTCCCTCTCCCCCTTTCATGATTGGTGCTGTCTTTTAAAACAGTTTCTAGCTGCTTTCTTTTTGAGATATCTTTATTTTTATTTCAAGATAGACTTTTTCCCTTAACTTTTAATTTTGTATTGAGGTGTAGCTGTGATAGTTTCAGGTAAACAGGAAAGGGACTGAACCACACATACACATGTATCCATTCTCCCAGTCTGCCACATAATATTGAGAAGAGTTGGATGTGCTATATAGCAGGTCCTTGTTGGTTATCCTTTTTAAGTATAGCACTGTGTGTACATGTGTACGGGTCCATCCCAAACTCCCTTTCCCCTTTCTTCCACCCAGAAACCATAAGATCTTTCTCTAAATCTGTGAGTTTCCTTCTGTTCTGTAAGACCATTTGTATCATTTCTTTAGATTTCCCATATAAGGGATGTCATATGGTATTTCCTCTTCTCTGACTCACTTCACTCAGTAGGAGAATTTCTAGCTCCCTCCATGTTGCTGCAAATGGCATTATTTCATTCTTTCTAATGACCGAGGAATATTCCACTGTATGTATGTACCACATCTTCTTTACCTGCTCCTCGATTGATGGACATTAAGTTGCTTCCATGTCTTGGCTCTTGTAAACAGTGCTGCAGTGAACTTTGGGGTGCATGTATCCTTTGGATTCTGTTTTTTCTCTGGATGTATGCCCAGGAGTGGGATTGCAGAGTTAGACAAACAATTTTGAGTAACTTATGCTTATAGAAAAATCAATTAGAATGTACAAGATTTCCATATATCCCAACCTCCACCTTCCTGCAGTTTTCCCTATTAACATCTTGCATTGGTATACTACATTTGTTAAAATTGATAAATGAATGTTAATACACTAACTTTATTCCACTATTTGTATTAGGATTTGCTCTTTTGGACCTTCTGTGGGTTTCACAAATGTATAATCATATATCGGCAATGAGACTGTTGTGCAGAGTAGTTTTATGCCCTAAGAGTTGGCTATGCTCTAGTCATCCCTCCCTATCTTCCAATCCCTGGAAACCACTAATCCTTTTGCTGTTTTCATACTTATTTCTTTTCTAGAATGTCGATAGTTGGCATTATAAAGTATATAGCCTTTTCACTTGGGCTTACTCATCAGTTTTTTTGGTGAATCTCCATTCTGATTGTTTTGCTGAGGTCTTCACACCTCTTCCAGTGTTCTTCATGGAAAGGATCTTAAATGATCCCATACATGCTCTCTCATTTAGGTGGCCTTGATCGTGTCTATGGAAAATTCTGATAAATACATTTTCTTTACAGCTGAGTACCAGCTGACCAGTGGGGATTAGTTCTTCACCGTGCTTTTTATCAAAAAGGTAGCTGTTGTTTGACCTTAGCCTGGAAGATGGAAAGATGACAGGCACTCATTCAGGGGATCTCCTTCCCTTACAGAAGCTCCTCTTTGCTGATATGGAGTTGGCAGATAGTGCTTCCCATCCTTCCATTCTTCGAAAAGACTCTACTGTAAACCCTCATTAGTGTAACTGAGGGGTTTAAGAGTCGTTTTACTGACTGTTGATCCCCATAAAAAATTCTTGTCTGGAACTTTACTTTGAAAGCTCAGTTTAACATCATACAGCAGAAGCAACTCAGAATATATTTTTTTCTTCAAATATTCAGAAATTTATCACAAATCCTACTTTTTCCTTTGTATGCCAAAATGACACTCAAGGAGTGACTTTCCCAGACCCCTTAATGTCATTTTTCCTGTTTTCACCTGGATACCATCTAATTGATAGTTCTAAAATATGTGGAATAAAGCAAAACTACCAGATCAGCAAATACTACAAGAAAAGGTACATGTTTGTGACATATATACATCAAATGAAAATAATATAAACTTAACAATTTTAACATTTTACCTATGAGAAGAATGGATCATGGGATTCTTGAATAAAAATAGTTATGAACCAAGAATTCTTTGACTCCCCCAAGGAAGTAGTCTTCTATAAGATATCAGAAGAAAATAATTTACAAATTATTATATATATATAAACAACTTTTTAGGTTTCTATACTGTTTTCCTCTTGCTAAGTATGAGAGCATGACCTACTTTTCTCCAACTTGTGCCTCATTGGGTATTTGGTCTATTTTATACACAGCTATTTTCTCTTTGAGTTACTCTTCTACAGAAAGCACTTCCCAAAATGACTCATTAAAAACAGTTCTGTGAATCTTAATCAGAGATTCGTAGTTTGTATTCATCCAGTTCACAACTCTGTGAATTGCCAATTTCTGTTGAATTATTTACATAGAAATGAGTACACTTTAACTGTTCATTAATTGGCAGTATCTAATATTATCTTCTATTTGCTACTTGTCTTGTGGACATTAGGAAAATGATTTTGAAATTCAGTTGGCATTTTGGGAGTTTGGCCTAGATAATCCTATTTCTGGAAAATCACTGATTTATTGCAGAACATACCTAAAAAAAAAAAAAATCTCTTCTTAAAGGTATATCACTCTTTTCTTTAATATCCTTAATACAGTCAGTGGACTCTTTTTGTTTTAAATTGTTTCCCTTCTAACAGCTGATTATCTGGAGAAACAGGCTAACATTAGCCAACAGAAGGAAGTGAAATAAAGTCGTTCAGTTGTATCCAAGTCTTTGCGACCCCATGGGCTGCAGCCTACCAGGCTCCTCCGTCCGTGGGATTTTCCAGGCAAGAGTACTGGAGTGGGGTGCCATTGCCTTCTCCAGAGGATCTTCCCCACCCAGGGATCGAATCTGGGTCTCCCGCATTGTAGGCAGACGCTCACTGTCTGAACCACCAGCGAAGTAAAGGTGACATGACAGCAGATAAAAACGTGGAACTGGGAAGCCAAACTGAGGGGATGTGAGTCCTTCTTTGTCATCTCCTGAGTTACTTTGAGTATGTTTCTTGACCTGTCTGTAACTTAGTTTTTTAATGTATGAAAACCAAACAAAAGTGAAAGTGAAAGTGAAGTTGCTCAGTCGTGTCTGACTCTTTGCAACCCCATGGACTGTAGCTTACTAGGCTCCTCGGTTCATGGGATTTTCCAGGCAAAGCTACTGGAGAGGGTTGCTATTTCCTTCTCCAGGGGATCTTCCCAACCCAGGTATCTAAGCCGGGTCTCCTGCATTGCAGACAGATGCCTTACCATATGAGCCACCAGGGAAGCCATGAAAACCAAATAATAGCACACATCTCATAGGGTAAAAATGAAGATTAAATGAGTTAATACATGGAAAGGGCTTCTCAGTGTCTGGGACGTTTAAAACGCTCAGTGAATGTATGCATTTTAGTATTTGTAAAGTCATGAGGGGGAAAAAAGCCAAATCCTATTCTTTGTCTAGCAGTATGAGGAAATGTCATATTTTCAGTTTTTTCCCCTACATAAAGAACAAAGGAAAGTTAATCAACTCAAATTCTGTGATTACCCTTCCCACCAACCTGGCTTGAGAAACTATTGGCTTAAGAAAGCAAAAATATGAAAAATCCAACACAGGACACTAGAATTTGAATTGACAAGGTCTTTTAAGAGGTATTGGCCATGGTTTAAACCATGCGGAAAGGGGTTCAGAAATCTCCTTTACTCCTCAGAATGTTTAATCTTCTACCCTAGGGAAAGAAACAATAGTCCTCAGTAAGTGTACATTCTATTCTGAAAAGAACTTTTTCCAGAAGGAAATAGTGTGTCAGCTTCTGATGGGTTTCCAGAGTTTGCCTCCTTCACTTGCCTCTCCAGAGGGGCCTCTGTTTGAACCCCTAACAATGAGGAGGTTCTATGCAGTCCCAGAATCTATAGCTAAGAACTGGTGCCCTTGATCTTCTGTTAGCTTAAATTACCATCTTTGATTTTATAACAAGTTAATCTGAAGGATTACTCACATTCTGGCATTCTATCTACTTTTCTTTTACATGTTTTCTTTTCCCTGGTTTGCACTTCTTACTAACCTAGAGATGGAAAGCACAGGGAGCATGGGTTCACACAGAGCATTGCAGTGAGGGAGAAGCTGAAGTGTTTTCCAAGCTCTCTACAACCAACCCCTGCAGGCCTCCTGCCGATACTCATGCTATACAGAAAGGTTTCAGGATAAAAATTCAAAGTGATATCCAGAAATTGTTTAAAATCTCAAATGACTAAGTCGATAGTTACTTTTTCTATATCAGTGTAACTTTAAAATGACGAATGGTTTCTCCTCATAGATATCTTTTACTAACAATATATATTTAATAAACAATATCCTATAAAGTCAATAATGTTGCACATTTAGAAACTAACTGACCCTCAGATTTCAATACTGGTCATAGTTCTACATGAATCAATACTACATCTCAAGTTAGTCTTTACATTGACCAGAACAGAGTCACCATATGCATAGTAGTTAGGTGTCACAAAATAAATCAAATTAAGGAGTGAGTGAAGAATGTACAGCTTTTTATATAACGTGATATGTGATACTTCCAGTCTTAGTTCTCTATCACGCTTTGACTGTTATCAAATTATTCCAATAGCTAAACCATTAGCCACCTGCTCGTTAAGTGAAATAAAACAGATAAAATGTCTTGTACAGTGTCTGGTATATAAAGGCATTCATTAAATATTATAATCTTACCTTCTTCAATTTCTATCTTTCAGAATAGGGGTATTAAGAACTTAATCAGTTCCTTTATGTATGTATAATACTAGCAAATTTGATGTTGGAAGCAAGTACTAAAAAGCTATTTTATGATGTAGCTGGTTTATTCATTGAGTGGGGAGTTGAATGAAGGTTACAAATTGGGAAAGTCCTGAAATATTCTACAAGAGCATTTTATTAAAAAAACAAAAAAAAGTCCCTCCCTCTTCTGCTCTCCTCTAGGGCACTGCCCATATAATTCTGGAGGTGTGAATGTGGGAAGTTTCCTTCCCCAAGTTTCCAAGTTTACCTTAAGACTTAATCACAAAAGGGATCCTGGTGACTCAGATGGTAAAGAATCTGCCTGCAGTGTGGGAGAACTGGGTTCGATCCCTAGGTCAGGAAGATCCCCTGGAAAAAGAAATGGCAACCCACTGCAGTATTCTTGCCTGGGAAATCCCATGGACAGAGGAGCCTGGTGGGCTACAGTCCATGGAGTTGCAAAGAGTTGGACACAACTGAGCAACCAACATTTGCAGTCACAAAAGGAAAAGTACAAGTGAAAGTTGTTCAGTCGTGTCCGACTCTTTGCGACCCCATGGACTATACAGTCCATGGAATTCTCCAGGCCACAAAAGGAGATCTCACTTTATTTTTCAGGATGTCCAATATCCTTGAAAAATGTTTGGGATTAGTTGGGAAAGTAGACAAGTTTGGACAGGGTAGTGCCAAGAATGATGACACATCTGTAGTTTTTGAACTCAAATCCCTTACTTCTCCTTCTCTCTGTCCTTGCTTCATTATTTTTAGAAAAACTGCCTTTTTAGCTGAAATTGTCAGAAATTGCCCTTCAATGATTTTGTCATTGCTTTAAGGCCTAAAGCTATTATTCTCCAAAAGAACTCATAATTATATCATGCATATATTCTCAGTTGCCCAGCCGACTCTTTGTGACCCTGTGGACTGTAGCCTGCTAGCATCCTCTGTCCATGGAGTTTTCCAGGCAAGAAAACTAGTGTGTGTGTGTTCAGTCACTTCAGTTGTGTCCAATTCTTTACAACACCATGTACTGTAGCCCTCCAGGGTCCTCTGTCCATGGGATTCTCTAGGCAAGAATACTAGAGTGGGTTGCTATTTCCTCCTCCAGGGGGTTTTCCTGATCCAGGGATCAAACCTGCATATTCTTTTCTCCTCCATTAGCAGGAAGATTCTTTACCACTGAGCCACCTGGGAAGCCCTTATAATAATATATAAGGGTTGATTATTATAACTTCGTGAACTTTAATATAAGGGACCCAACATCTATTTCTGCTTTATTGACTATGCCAAAGCCTTTGACTGTGTGGATCACAATAAACTGTGGAAAATTCTGAAAGAGATGGGAATACCAGACTACCTGACCTGCCTCTTGAGAAACCTGTATACAGGTCAGGAAGCAACAGTTAGAACTGGACATGGAACAACAGACTGGTTCCAAATCGGAAAAGGAGTACATCACGGCTGTATATTGTCACCCTGCTTATTTAACTTATATGCAGAGTACATCATGAGAAACACTGTGCTTGAGGAAGCACAAGCTGGATTGCCGGGAGAAATATCAATAACCTCAGATATGCAGATGACACCACCCTTATGGCAGAAAGTGAAGAACTAAAGAGCCTCTTGATGAAAGTGAAAGAGGAGAGTGAAAAAGTTGGCTTAAAGCTCAACATTCAGAAAACGAAGATCATGGCATCTGGTCCCATCACTTCATGGGAAATAGATGGGGAAACAGTGGAAACAGTGTCAGACTTTATTTTGGGGGGCTCCAAAATCACTGCAGATGGTGATTGCAGCCGTGAAATTAAAAGAGGCTTACTCCTTGGAAGGAAAGTTATGACCAACCTAGACAGCACATTAAAAAGCAGCCGCATTACTCTGCCAACAAACTTGTCTAGTCAAGGCTATGGTGTTTCCAGTGGTCATGTATGGATGTGAGAGTTGGACTGTGAAGAAAGCTGAGTGCCAAAGAATTGATGCTTTTGAACTGTGGTGTTGGAGAAGACTCCTGAGAGTCCCTTGGACTGCAAGGAGATCCAACCAGTCCATCCTAAAGGAGATCAGTCCTGGGTGTTCATTGGAGGGACTGATGTTGAAGCTGAAACTCCAATACTTTGGCCACCTGATGTGAAGAGCTGACTCAATTGAGCAGACCCTGATGCTGGGAAAGATTGAGGACAGGAGGAGAAGGGGACGCCAGAGGATGAGATGATTGGATGGCATCACCGACTCAACGGACATGGATTTGGGTGAACTCCGGAGTTGGTGATGGACAGGGAGGCCTAGCGTGCTGCGGTTCACAGGGTTGTGGAATCAGACACGACTGAGCGACTGAACTGAACCAAACTGAAGAGTTAAGAATTCTTTTTTTTCCCCCAATATTTGAATTTATGGGTTCTCTTTCTGAAAAGCCTAATCATTTTTTTCTGGACTAGATTTTCTTTAAAATTAATCATCTGCAATAAGTACTAAGTTGCTTCAGTCATGTCTGACTCTTTGTGACTCTATGGACTGAGACCCACCAGGCTCCTCTGTCCATGGGGATTCTCCAGGCAAGACTACTGATGTGGATAGTCTTTCCCTTCTCCAGGGGAGATTGGGATCTTCCCAACTGAGGGATCAAACCCAGCTCTTCCGCACTGCAGGCAAATTCGTTACCATCTGCGCCATCAGGGAAACCCAGGAAAACTGGAGTGAGTAGCCTGCCTCTTCTCCAGGGGAGCTTCCTGATCCAGGAATTAAAACCTGGGCCTTCTGCATTGCAGGTGTTTCTTTATCAGCTGAGGAACCAGGCATACTTGCTAGTCTGGGATTTTGCGCTAGGTTTCTAGGAAGTCATGTTACTGTCTGGTTTTATCCTCACCTACCTCAGTTTCCTTTCCCTACCACTGCCAATGTGATTATAGTCATACCACTATCCTGGTTCAAAATTCTAGAAACCAGCTGGGTATTTTAGTCATTAAGGAATTCATTTTTTTTTTTTTTTTAGTTTGCCACTGGTATTGTGATCATATTACAAAAAAAGGAATTCTTATTTTGTATTTATCATAAAAATGAAATAAAAATTAATGTTGATCTTCTTAAGAAAGATATGTGATTTTTATTTGCTTTGGCTTTATATTTTTAGTATTAGATGTATTTTAAAAATATTCATTACTTTATGAAAATCCTTCATGGTACCCCAGTTTTGTTTATAATATTTTGTAACTTTTTACCAATGTTAAAAACTCTACTTGCTTTTCAGATTCATTGTTTTATGTTTGCTCACAGCTGTTTCCAGATGTACTGAGGTATTTGCTAGTAAATGAATGCATAAATTTGTAGCCCAAGAGCATTTTTTCGTGCAAAGTGGGCCTCCTTTACCATATTTAACTCTTCAAAGACCAAAGTTTCTAACTAGGAACAAAATCTCCATTCCTGAAACTGAGGCAGGTGCTTTCCTCTATTCCTTTTCCTCCTTCCTTGCCAAGATGTTCCTTCCCCACTTCCTCTAAAAAAATTCAAAGCTGGAGGTTGGGACGAATAAACATGAATGTATTTATAGATGCTCTGTTAAGAAAACAAAACAAAAACCCTCAATGCCCTCCGAGACTTTTCGGCACTAATGACGTTCCTTCTGTCATTTCTTATTGTAGGCTAGAGTAGAGTGTAATTTGAAATCTGTAATTTAAACAGATTTCCCTATTCAGAGGAATATCTGGAATATTGTTTTAGATGAAGTTAGTATCATATATTGTACCTATCAGTTTTGACATAATCTAAGAAATATTAAAAAGGTATAACTTGTCTGTGTTTAATATAGATTATAATCTTACAACACAGAATAGTAACATAGTCTCACAAGGGGGCTCTTAACTGTATGCATTGCTGCATTGGAAGTTTATTAGAAGAAATGGAAGAATTTGATCCCTCTTTGGAAATCAGTTCAACTGTTTTGCAGGGTTCCCTTACTTAGAAAGAAAGCCCTTATTTTCCTTCAAAACAATGCCATTTTGTCTCCTATTTTATCTAACTAAGGAACATTTTATTTGTGAACCAAAAAATAATTCCCCGTATAACAAGTGCAGATTCATTAGTGTGAATTTAGTTAATTCTTGTCAACTATGAGTTTGAAATATGAAAATAAGTGGCTGTAGAATAATGAAAAGGCGTGTTTTTCCTCAGGTTGTTTTTTTCTGCTACACTTAGAAAATGGGGAAGAGGAAAGAGAGAAAAATGAGAATGAGGGGGAGAATGAGAGGGGGTGGAGAGGAAAGGGGAGCGGGAAGTACCTCATTCAGTTGTAACACATCAGAAGGTGAGAAGGCAAACATGCATTTCTGAGCTCTAAATAATATCAGCATCTGATGGGAATTCTGATATGACAGTGATAGCTTCACTAAATCGTTGTGATAACATAGTGCTTGGGATTTGATTTCAAGGACTTCAAGATGTTTCCTGTTCTTGTATCTGAATTTTTATATAGTTTCTTTTCCTTCAGAATACCAACCATTATAAGAAATGAAGCCAATTTTGGTAACAAGTGTTTTAGTCATAAAACAAAAAACCCCACAAATGTTAGTAGTAAGCTACTTGAATGACCTGTGTTGGTTGAACAAGCAAGGAAACAGTTTTCTTTCACTGATTCATTTCATGTTCTGTTGACTTGGGCACTTATATTTTTCCATTATAGTACAATATTTTAAAAAATTAGCATAAATATTATGCAGGGGTGGAAAATGTTTCCCTTCTAGTTTCTTTGATTGATCTAATAATTAAATTGATATAAGACAGACTAAGAGAAGAAACAAATTTAGTTATATACATATGAGAATCTCATAAAGACATGAGACTTGAAGGCAGTCAGACGGTTTAGGCTGACATGCTGGCCTGAGCTAAGGGTAGAGGTAGGGGCTTGGAGCTTCAAAGGAGAGGGCTGATTCATAGGAGGAGGATGAAAGCAGATGTTTGGTAACCAGGTATTTATGCCGCTGTGTAGGTAAGTCTTTCAGATAAAGTTTTCTTTGGTAACAGATCTCTTCCTGGCCATTTTCTCTATTGTTGATGTTTGCTCGCTAAGTCGTGGTCGACTCTTTATGACCCCATGATTTGCAGCACGCCAGGCTTCCCTATCCTTTACTATCTCCCAGAGTTTGCTCAACTCCTGTCCATTGAGTTGGTGATGCCATCCAACCCTCTCATCCTCTGTTGCCCCCTTCTCCTCCTGCCCTTGGCTGAGCTACCTATTATACCCTGGAAAGAAACAAACAAAAAATGTGTCATGTCACAAGAATGGAGATACTCAAAGTCCTGATATTTGAGCCCGATGTCTTCTAGTGTTAGTTGCTCAGTCGTGTCCAACTCTTTGTGACCCCATGGACTGTCCCACCAGGCTCCTCTGTCCATGGGATTCTCCAGGGAAGAATACTGGAGTGAGTAGCTATTCCCTTCTCCAGAGGATCTTCCCAACCCAGGAATTGAACCCAGGTCTCTTGAATTGCAGTTGGATTCTTTACCATCTGAGCCACCAGAGAAGCCAATGTCTTCTCGAATTAAGCTAACTAATCCCTAGGATTTTTCATTTACTTGAGCCAGTCCATTATCTCTTCTGTTAAAATATTATTCATTTATTATTTGGCTGTGTTAGGTCTTCGTTGCATCATAGGAGATCTTTCGTTGTAGCACAGGAACTCTCTACTTGTGGTGTAGGCTTCAGTAGTCATATGTGGGATCTTAGTTCCTAACTCGGGACTGAAACCACCAGGGAAGTCCCTTATTACCTTTTCCTTTAATCACTTTCATTTTCGTACTTACATCATCCATTCCTAATGGATGGTATCTGTAATCTTGATTTTAAATCTCATTGTCAGACCATAACTTTATCTTTCCAGTTTTCTGCCGCATTACTTCACTTCTTCAACTTCTCTGAAATTGCTGTTTCCTTGACTCTTCAATGCCTAACTAGATACTTGCACATAGTAGGTCTTGATAGCTATCTCAAGTGAATGAGTGAATTGAAGAAGTTAGTGATATGACTCTTCTGTTTAGCTCTCTCTTCTCTTTAGATTTATTTAATTTCATTTATATATGTCATAACCATTTTCCTGGCAGTACCCTCTACTTCATTATCTACCATTTTCATCTCGTGTCCTTGGTAAAACATTAATGTTTCATCAGTCTAACTGTCCCATCTTCATGATTCCACATAGGACCATGCTGCCTGCTATTGCAGGAAATGAACTCTATCACAAAGGAGCTCTCTTAATTCTCACCTACACACCTAAAATTTAACTTCACACGATACTTTCTTTTTACCTTCTGATACAATGAAAAGACCCATGTGGGCTCTGGGTTCCTTGTCTTCCCAGCTAGTTTGAGATCTTTTATTTATCAGTTATTCCTTTGTAATACTATATCTTTAACCTCAGCCTTCCTATTTTTAGTTTTTGATACATATTTGTTTTCTGATTGTTTCTCCTTCAAACTCATATTCCCTTCTAGTTATTTCTCCCCTCTCCCTCCTCATATACAGACTTCTTGGAAGAGTTGTCAACATATCTTACCTGAATTTTTTTTCACCTGCCATTTTATTCAGTTCAGTGAATTCCAGTTTATTCCTGTGTTCTTACCTGATAATCCCTTTGACAAGAAAACCTAATAACTTTTCTCCACCATTTAATAGATCTTACAGATGAAATACTGGACAGTTTTCATTTTACTTTTTTATTCTCAGTTTGATATTATAGGCCTTAGTTGATCTTCCTCTGTTAAACTGTACAAGTTTTCTGCACTTTAAATTCAGTTTCTTGATCTGGATAATAAGTTTCCTATTATACTTACACAAATAATTGCATATTTTCTCGATTGACTAATGTCATTCTCTTCTACCAGCTTGTGTGTACTATTTTGTTCATCCTTTTAGCTACAGCATCTCATGTTTCTCTTGCTGTATAGAATTGATTAAAATAGATATCTTTAAATGAGAGTAGAGTGATTATCTAACTCAATATGGTAGGCAGAATAGTGGCCTCCATAGATATTGGTGTCCTCATCCTTAGAACTTGTGAGCATGGCATTTTTCATGGCAAAAGGAATTTTGCAGGTGCAATTAAATTAAGGATGTTCAGATGGGAAAATTAATCCTGGATGATCTGGGTGGGTAAAATGTAACAAAAAATAGTCCTTCTAAGGGAATGAGCAAAGCAGGAGAATCTGAAAACATGACAAAGATGGTGGAGTGATAGAGCTACAAGCCAGGTAATGCAGGTAGCCTCTAGAAGTTAGAAAGTCAAGGAATGATTTTTCCCTTACAGCCTTCAGGCAAAAATGCACCGGACACCTTGATTTTAGCTTTCTGAGACTCGTTTCAGACCTCTGCCTCCAGAGTTGTAGGATAATAGATTTGTATTTTTACCACTAAATCTGTGGTAATTTGTCATGATGGCAGTGAGAAACTAATACATGGACCAATTTGATCTGCCTAATACTGTCAGAGACTTGTGTTCTCCTAAAGATAATGACCAGATTCTTCACATGAATGACATATAGCATCTAAAATTGGCTTTTAAAAATTGCATCAGCTTTATTTTGATCATATACTAATAACCTTAATAGAATTTTACAATTCTAAAAAACTTCCAGTTCCCCAAATAATTACATTCTCCTTTGCTTTGCCCATTCTGATCCTTGGCCTCAAAATTCCTCCCATCAGACCATTTCCTCTAAAATCGAGTATATATGTATAGTATAACTATAGGAAATATTGCATGGTCATTTCATGTATTATTTACAAGATGCATATAATTTAAAATAATTTTTATATCTGTATATCTGTTGAATATCCGTCTTATTGTTGTTCAGTCAATAAGTTGTGTCTGACTCTTTTCAACCCCATGGACTACAGCATGCCTGGCTTCCCTGTCCTCTACTATCTCTCAGAATTGTTTGAACTCATGTTCATTGAATTGGTGATGTCATCCAATCATCTCATCCTCTGTCGCCCACTTCTCCCGCTGCCCTCAATCTTTCCCAGCATCAGGGTCTTTTCCAGTGAATTGGCTTTTTGCATCAGATGGCCAAAGTATAGGAGCTTCAGCTTCAGCATCAGTCCTTCCAGTGAATATTCAGGGTTGATTTCCTTTAGGATTGACTGGTTTGATCTCCCTGCAGTCCAAGGGACTCCCAAGAATCTTCTCTAGCACCACAGTTCGAAAGCAATATTTCTTTGGTGCTCAGCCTTCTTTACAGCCAGCTCTCACATCTGTACGTAACTACTGGAAAAACCATAGCTTTAACTATACAGGCCTTAGTTGGCAAAGTGATATCTGATTTTTAGCACTCTGTCTAGGTTTGTTGTAGCTTTTCTTCCAAGGAGCAAGCATCTTTTAATTTCACGGTTGCAGTCATTGTCCGTAGTGATTTTGGAGTCCAAGGAAATAAAATCTGTCACTGTTCCCACTGAATATCCTAAACTGGTTAATATGAGGTTTAACCATAGTAAGTAAACGCCAGAAGGACTTGGAGTTTATCCATTCCTACCTTATTCACATAAGACAGCTGAAGCTGAGGAGTCATCAATAATGTGACCAATATATTTTATCTGATTGAGGATAGTAAAGTGAGGGAGATGATAAACCAGCTATTGTAACCTCCTTCATTACTTTTGAAAGAACAGACAGAGAGGCATAAACTTTCCTATGAAATACACATATTCCAATAATTCTGACAGCTCAAATATTATGATAGATGTTAAAAGGGATAGAAAAAAATGGGGATTGGAGTTTTTTCAATGGTCTTTCTTTCTTAATTCTGCCTTGACTGTATTGGAGACGGTGATGATACAGATGATGAATGATGATGGTGGAGGTCTTGATTCTGGGATGGATCCAAATTTTGTGTGACCTAAATTAAATCTGGAGCAATTTGGGGAGTTCTCTATAAAAAATATCTGTGTCTGTAATCACAAATGCAGGTTTACTTGTAAGATGATTATTTAGACTGAGAAAAGATATCAGAGTTATGTCTTTAGAAGCTGATAGATATGCAGTATCCTAAAAATAATGTAATGTTATCAATTAACTGTCTAAAATACTTTTAGAACATATTTTTCTATGTTTTGAGTGCATATTCTGACCACTTATTCATATGACAATAATTTCATATCTTTTTCTATAAAAAGAATAAAACACCAGAGTATTTTCTCTAGTACGATTGTCTGAATTTTTATTTAAAATTGACTGTATAGAAGAGTTTCTTTCAGCCCCACAATAAAAAAGAATTTCTTTTTATTGATGTCATGCAAAATTTTAGGATTGTCGGAGTTGAAAGAACCTCTTTATGAGTAATTTTCCAACAGCCATTTTGTGACTGCATTTAAACATGCTTCTCTTCTAATACCCACATAATTCTAGTCATGGGCTCTGCAGGGAACATTTGAAATAACTGTGATCTCTGTCCGTGTACATCCATGAGAGAATCATTCACTGAGTGGTCACTAGGAATATGCTTGAAAGTCATTCCTAGGGCTAGATGGTTAGCAGTTACATAATGCATGAATGACTGAAACTCACATATGTTTGTCATATTTGTTCCCAAATCAATTGTCCCTTAGCTGAATATCAAAACAATGCTTGTAGCCAGTTCAGTGGGAAGAATCATGGAGCAGGAGCAAAATGAAAAGAAACAGTGGTCTTAATTGAAAGTGGGTAAAATCTAATTTGTAAAATATTTTGCACACCACACAACCATGTGAACATCCTTTTTGACATCTGTAGAATTGGGGGAGAGTTTGATGTCTTATCTCATTAGCCCTGTTGCACATTTAACTTTGATAATATTTTCAGTAGTGTTTTAGAATTTGCATGAGTCATGGCCAAAGATAACAAAATTACTTTCTTGGGAGAAAACATTTCAGAATTCTCAAGAGTGGAAGCTACTTTTGAATTTTGAGGAAATAAGGTAGGAATAGTGGTATGGTGATAGAGTTAAAAATGGAATAAGTCGCAGATGTTGGCTTCCAAATTATTGCTGAATAATTAAACACATGACGCTTGCTTCTTTTTACACTTTGTCTATGCTCTTTTTCATCATGAGTTTGAGTACTACTTTTATATCAGTTTAGATAAAAATGTGGAAAAACACTAAACAGAATGCAGTGCTGTGATTTCCCACTAGGTAGCTCTTCCAGTCTAACACCATGTAAAAATATTATTTGAATATCTGATTCTTAAAAGCTATTCTGCTCTAATGAGATTTTAATAGTGTTTTCTTTGATTGTGTATGCTTGATAACCTGATACAATACTGCTGAGTTTGCTGTAAAACAAACAAAAAACTATGTATATCTCAATTACATACCTAGACCTAGAGTGCTATATTAGAACTCCAGATACTTCACAGAGATGGAGTCCAGTCATCATTCAATAAGAAATAGGGAAATGCAAGTTTAAGTATCTTGTAGTAGGAAAACTTAAAGATATCTTTAAAGCTTGGAGAACAGCTACCTCTGAACTTATGAACTGTAGGAGTTTCATAAGTGTTGATTGATTGTATCAGTGTACTGAGCGTAATTATGAGTCGCGTATGCCGAAAGTAGTCCCATTTCAAACTATTTGATTTAGGAAAACTATAATTAAAAGAAATAACTTAAAAAGTAATGTCTTGAGAGGGAGAGGGAAAGATGGCAGAGGAATAGGACGGGAAGATCACGTTCTCCCTCACAAATTCCTCAAAAGAACATTTCAACGCCGAGCAAACTCCACAAAACAACTTCTGTAGGCTGGCAGAGGACATCAGGCAACTAGAAAAGCAGACCATTGTCTTCAAAAACAGGTAGGAAAAAATATAAAAGACGAAAAAGGAGACAAAGGAGGTGGGGAGGGAGCTCCGTCCCGGGAAGGGTAGCCCGTCCCGGGAAGGGAATTTTAAGAAGAGAGGTTTCCAAACACCAGGAAACACTCTCCCTGCCGAGTCTGTGGCGAGCCTTGGAAACACAGAGGGCAACATAACAGGAAGGAAAAATAGATAAATAATTAAAACCAAGAGATTACAAGCCCAACAGTAACTCCCCCAGCGGAAAAGCAGCACAGACGCCTGCATCCGCCATTGGGAAGTGGGGGCAGGGCAGGGACGCGCGGGAGGCGCGGGCTGCAGAGCTTTGCAAGAATCGGGCAGGAACGCCCCACGCGCAACCAGAACGATCTAACTTGGGCTAGCAAACCAGACTGTGGGATAGCTACCACGCGAAAAGCTCGAACATAAGACACCGCCAGGACCGAGCACAGAACAAAGGACGGAACGGAAAAGCCGGCTGCAGACCATCCCCCGCCGGGGACAGGCAGCCAGAGCCGTAAGGACTGGAAAGGGGCAATTGCAGACCCGGAGAGACTTTACGTACCTAACTGCAAGCAGGCTCCTTTGCTAAGACTTCTGGGGGTGCTGGACAGTCACAGTCTGCCTCACGGGGTGCGCCAGCGGTCCACCCAGAGAGCTGAGCGGCAGCGGCGGAAAAGGTGACAAGCCGTGGCGACCGTGCTCGCCAAACTCCTGAGCTACTCGGACCTGGGAAGGGCACAAAGCGCAGTCCCAGCCGCATTTGTGCCTCTGAGGGCTGCCTGAGGGCCGAACCTGAGCGGCTTGGACCGGGGAAGTGCACACAGCCTAGGGACGGCCCCAGACGGTTCCCGGCTGAGCATCGTAGAGCCGGAGCGGTTTGTGCACCGAGAGAAAGGACAGGTCAAGCGGGGCAGAGATACTGTGTACACACGACAGTGCTATTTGTTTGCAGCATCCCCCCTCCCCACAGCGCGCCTGAACTAGTGAGCCTAAAAACCAGCAAACAGAAGAAGTTAAACAGAGGGAACCACCTTGGAAGTGAGCCCACACGGCCCATAACATCAGAGAAGAGCCAGATATATTTTTAATTTTTTAATATTTTTAAAATCATTCTTTTTTTTTTTTTTGCTTTTTGCTTTTTTTTCTTTTTTTTCCGAGCTTTTTTTTTAATTGTTAAGTCTTCTATGTCTCCTCTAATTTTTATTTCTATAACCTAGTATTACTATTTTAAAAAAAAAAGACTTTTTTTTTTTTTTTAAGGCAAACACCATATATACTCTGTGGATGGTTGTTGTTTTGTTTTGTTTTTTTTTTTTGTTTGTTTTTTAATAATTCTTTTTTTTCTTTCTTCCTTTTTCCTTCTGCTTTTCTTTAATATTGTATCTTTGAAAATCCAACCTCTACTCCAGATTTTTAATCTTTGCTCTTAGGTTTTTGTTGTCAATTTTGTACATTTAAAAACCCAAACTTCACTACCCAAGTTTACCTGAGAGCGAGATTACAGGCTTGACCACTCTCTCCTCCTCTGGACTCTCCTTTTTCTCCACCAGGTGGCCTCTGTCTCTTTTCTCCCCCATCTCTTCTCTATCCAACTCTGTGAATCTCTGTGTGTTCCAGACGGTAGAGAACACCTAAGGAACTGGTTACTGGCAGGATTTGTCTCTCTCCTACTCATTCCTCTCTCTTATCCTCCTGGTCACCTCTGTCTACTTCCTCCCTCTCCTCTTCCCCGTATAACTCTGTAAATACCTCTGAGCGGTCCAGACTATAGAGCGCACATAAGGAAGTGACTACTAGCTAGCTTGCTCTCTCCTCTCTTGATCTCACCGCATCTCATTCCAGTTACCTCTAACTACCCCCTCCATCTTCTCTTCTCCTTGTAACTCAGTGAACCTCTCTGAGTGTCCCTCAATGTGGAGAAACTTTTCATCTTTAACCTAGATGTTTTATCATCGGTGCTGTATAGATGGAGAAGTCTAGAGGCTACTGTAAAAATAAAACTGAAAACCAGAAGCAGGAAGCTTAAACCCAAAGCCTGAAAACATTAGAGAACTCTTGAATTCAGGGAACATTAAGCAATAGGAGCTCATCAAATCCCTTCATACCTACACCGAAACCAAGCTCCACCCAAGGGCCAACAAGTTCCAAAACAAGACATACCACGCAAATTCTCCAGCAACACAGGAACACTCCCCTGAGCCTCAATATACAGGCAGCTCAAAATTATCCCAAAACCTTTGATGTCTCATAACCCATTACGGGTCACTCCACTGCACTCCAGAGAGAAGAAACCCAGCTCCACCCACCAAAACTCCAACACAAGCCTCCCTAACCAGGAAACCTTGACAAGCCACTGATAGAACCCCACCCAAAGTGAGGAAGCTCCATAATAAAGAGAACTCCACAAATTATCAGAATATAAAAAGGCCACCCCAAACGCAGCAATATAACCAAGATGAAGAGACAGAGGAATACTCAGCAGGTAAAGGAACAGGAGAGTTGCCCACCAAACCAAACAAAAGAGGAAGAAGTAGGGAATCTACCTGAGAAGGAATTCCGAATATTGATAGTGAAAATGATCCAAAATCTTGAAATCAAAATGGAAACACAGATTAATAGCCTAGAGACAAGGATTGAGAAGATGCAAGAAAGGTTTAACAAGGACCTAGAAGAAATAAAAAAGAGTCAAAATATAATGAATAACACAATAAATGAGATCAGAAACACTCTGGAGGCAACAAATAGTAGAATAACGGAGGCAGAAGATAGGATTAGTGAAATAGAAGATAGAATGGTAGAAATAAATGAATCAGAGAGGAAACAAGAAAAAAGAATTAAAAGAAATGAGGACAATCTCAGAGACCTCCAGGACAATATGAAACGCTCCAACATTCGAATTATTGGAGTCCCAGAAGAAGAAGACAGAAAGAAAGATCATGAGAAAATCCTTGAGGAGATAATAGTTGAAAACTTCCCTAAAATGGGGAAGGAAATAATCACCCAAGTCCAAGAAACCCAGAGAGTCCCAAATAGGATAAACCCAAGGTGAAACACCCCAAGACACATATTAATCAAATTAACAAAGATCAAACACAAAGAACAAATATTAAAAGCAGCAAGGGAAAAATAACAAATAACACACAAGGGGATTCCCATAAGGATAACAGCTGATCTGTCAATAGAAACTCTTCAGGCCAGGAGGGAATGGCAAGACATACTTAAAGTGATGAAAGACAATAACCTACAGCCCAGATTACTGTACCCAGCAAGGATCTCATTCAAATACGAAGGAGAAATCAAAAGCTTTACAGACAAGCAAAAGCTGAGAGAATTCAGCACCACCAAACCAGCTCTCCAACAAATTCTAAAGGATATCCTCTAGACAGGAAACACGAAAGGGTGTATAAACCCGAACCCCAAAACAATAAAGTAAATGGCAACGGGATCATACTTATCAATAATTACCTTAAACATAAATGGGTTGAACGCCCCAACCAAAAGACAAAGACTGGCTGAATGGATACAAAAACAAGACCCCTCTATATGCTGCTTACAAGAGACCCACCTCAAAACAAGGGACACATACAGACTGAAAGTGAAGGGCTGGAAAAAGATATACCATGCGAATAGAGACCAAAAGAAAGCAGGAGTGGCAATACTCATATCCGATAAAATAGACTTTAAAACAAAGGCTGTGAAAAGAGACAAAGAAGGCCACTACGTAATGATCAAAGGAACAATCCAAGAAGAAGATATAACAATTATAAATATATATGCACCCAATATAGGAGCACCACAATATGTAAGACAAATGCTAACAAGTATGAAAGGGGAAATCAACAATAACACAATAATAGTGGGAGACTTTAATACCCCACTCACACCTATGGACAGATCAACTAAACAGAAAATTAACAAAGAAACGCAAACTTTAAATGATACATTAGATCAGTTAGACCTAATTGATATCTATAGGACATTTCACCCCAAAACAATGAATTTCACCTTTTTTCAAGTGCTCATGGAACCTTCTCCAGGATAGATCACATCCTGGGCCATAAATCTAAACTTGATAAATTCAAAAAATCGAAATCATTCCAAGCATCTTTTCTGACCATAATGCATTAAGATTAGATCTCAATTACAGGAGAAAAACTATTAAAAATTCCAACATATGGAGGTTGAACAACACACTTCTGAATAACCAACAAATCACAGAAGAAATCAAAAAGAAATCAAAATATGCATAGAAACTAATGAAAATGAAAACACAACAACCCAAAACCTGTGGGACACTATAAAAGCAGTGCTAAGAGGAAAGTTCATAGCAATACAGGCATACCTCAAGAAACAAGAAAAAAGTCAAATAAATAACCTGACTCTACAACTAAAGCAACTAGAAAAGGAAGAGTTGGAGAACCCCAGAGTTAGTAGAAGGAAAGAAATCTTAAAAATTAGGGCAGAAATAAATGCAAAGGAAACAAAAGAGACCATAGCAAAAATCAACAAAGCCAAAAGCTGGTTCTTTGAAAGGATAAATAAAATTGACAAACCATTAGCCAGACTCATCAAGAAGCAAAGAGAGAAAAATCAAATCAATAAAATTAGAAATGAAAATGGAGAGATCACAACAGACAACACAGAAATACAAAGGATCATAAGAGACTACTATCAGCAGTTGTATGCCAATAAAATGGACAACGTGGAAGAAATGGACAAATTCTTAGAAAAGTACAATTTTCCAAAACTGAACCAGGAAGAAATAGAAAATCTTAACAGACCCATCACAAGCACAGAAATTGATACTGTAATCAGAAATCTTCCAGCAAACAAAAGCCCAGGTCCAGACGGCTTCACAGCTGAATTCTACCAAAATTTCGAGAAGAGCTAACACCTATCCTCCTCAAACTCTTCCAGAAATTGCAGAGGAAGGTAAACTTCCAAACTCATTCTATGAGGCCACCATCACCCTAATACCAAAACCTGACAAAGATGTCACAAAAAAAGAAAACTTCAGGCCAATATCTCTGATGAACATAGATGCAAAAATCCTCAACAAAATTCTAGCAATCAGAATCCAACAACACATTAAAAAGATCATACACCATGACCAAGTGGGCTTTATCCTAGGGATGCAAGGATTCTTCAATATCTGCAAATCAATCAATGTAATTCACCACATTAACAAATTGAAAAATAAAAACCATATGATTATCTCAATAGATGCAGAGAAGGCCTTTGACAAAATTCAACATCCATTTATGATAAAAACTCTCCAGAAAGCAGGAATAGAAGGAACATACCTCAACATAATAAAAGCTATCTATGACAAACCCACAGCAAACATTATCCTCAATGGTGAAAAATTGAAAGCATTTCCCTAAAGTCAGGAACAAGACAAGGGTGTCCACTTTCACCGCTACTATTCAACATAGTTCTGGAAGTTTTGGCCACAGCAATCAGAGCAGAAAAAGAAATAAAAGGAATCCAAATTGGAAAAGAAGAAGTAAAACTCTCACTGTTTGCAGATGACATGATCCTCTACATGGAAAACCCTAAAGACTCCACCAGAAAATTACTAGAGCTCATCAATGAATATAGTAAAGTTGCAGGATATAAAATCAACACACAGAAATCCCTTGCATTCCTATACACGAATAATGAGAAAGTAGAAAAAGAAATTAAGGAAACAATTCCATTCACCATTGCAACAAAAAGAATAAAATACTTAGGAATATATCTACCTAAAGAAACTAAAGACCTATATATAGAAAACTATAAAACACTGATGAAAGAAATCAAAGAGGACACTAATAGATGGAGAAATATACCATGTTCATGGATTGGAAGAATCAATATAGTGAAAATGAGTATACTACCCAAAGCAATTTACAAATTCAATGCAATCCCTGTCAAGCTACCAGCCACATTTTTCACAGAACTAGAACAAATAATTTCAAGATTTGTATGGAAATACAAAAACCTCGAATAGCCAAAGCAATCTTGAGAAAGAAGAATGGAACTGGAGGAATCAACTTGCCTGACTTCAGGCTCTACTACAAAGCCACAGTCATCAAGACAGTATGGTACTGGCACAAAGACAGACATATAGATCAATGGAACAAAATAGAAAGCCCAGAGATAAATCCACACACATATGGACACCTTATCTTTGACAAAGGAGGCAAGAATATACAATGGAGTAAAGACAATCTCTTTAACAAGTGGTGCTGGGAAAACTGGTCAACCACTTGTAAAAGAATGAAACTAGATCACTTTCTAACACCGCACACAAAAATAAACTCAAAATGGATTAAAGATCTAAATGTAAGATCAGAAACTATAAAACTCCTAGAGGAGAACATAGGCAAAACACTCTCAGACATAAATCACAGCAGGATCCTCTATGATCCACCTCCCAGAATTCTGGAAATAAAAGCAAAAATAAACAAATGGGATCTAATTAAAATTAAAAGCTTCTGCACAACAAAGGAAAATATAAGCAAGGTGAAAAGAGAGCCTTCTGAATGGGAGAAAATAATAGCAAATGAAGCAACTGACAAACAACTCATCTCAAAAATATACAAGCAACTTATGCAGCTCAACTCCAGAAAATAAACGACCCAATCAAAAAATGGGCCAAAGAACTAAATAGACATTTCTCCAACGAAGACATACGGATGGCTAACAAACACATGAAAAGATGCTCAACATCACTCATTATTAGAGAAATGCAAATCAAAACCACAATGAGGTACCACTTCACACCAGTCAGAATGGCTGCGATCCAAAAATCTGCAAGCAATAAATGCTGGAGAGGGTGTGGAGAAAAGGGAACCCTCCTACACTGTTGGTGGGAATGCAAACTAGTACAGCCACTATGGAAAACAGTGTGGAGATTCCTTAAAAAATTGCAAATAGAACTACCTTATGACCCAGCAATCCCACTGCTGGGCATACACACCGAGGAAACCAGAATTGAAAGAGACACATGTACCCCAATGTTCATCGCAGCACTGTTTATAATAGCCAGGACATGGAAACAACCTAGATGTCCATCAGCAGATGACTGGATAAGAAAGCTGTGGTACATATACACAATGGAGTATTACTCAGCCGTTAAAAAGAATTCATTTGAATCAGTTGTAATGAGATGGATGAAACTGGAGCCGATTATACAGAGTGAAGTAAGCCAGAAAGAAAAACACCAATACAGTATACTAACACATATATATGGAATTTAGGAAGATGGCAATGACGACCCTGTATGCAAGACAGGGAAAGAGACACAGATGTGTATAATGGACTTTTTGGACTCAGAGGGAGAGGGAGAGGGAGAGGGTGGGATGATTTGGGAGAATGACATTCTAACATATATACTATCATGTGAATTGAATCGCCAGTCTATGTCTGACGCAGGATGCAGCATGCTTGGGGCTGGTGCATGGGGATGACCCAGAAAGATGTTATGGGGAGGGAGGTGAGAGGGGGGTTCATGTTTGGGAATGCAAGTAAGAATTAAAGATTTTAAAATTTAAAAAATTAAAAACTAAAAAAAAGAAAAAATACCAGTTTAAAAAAAAAAAAAAGTAATGTCTTTTTGGTATGAGATCTTTTTCCTGACATTTTCAACTAAATAATAACTTTACAATAATCTTTTGGGAGAAGAAAATAAGAAATTGAAGATGAAAGACTTTGAGGAATAGTTTTGATGATATATATTCTTAAATTGAAAAACTATACTTCTGTGTCTATAGCATGGATGCCTGCAGTAACTACTGCCGTGCTTGGCATGTATTTGACCATTATTTTGATGATTAGTGCTGTTCACCGAATGTTGTCGACTCCCTGCTTTCTGGGCATTTCATAGGACTGACGTTCTCCATAAGCTGAAGCAGTCAGATGTCATGCTGTTTGCTTTGGCCAATGGAAAGTGAGCAGAGGGAGAAACCTGAGAGCTGGCAAGTGGTACAGAACTGTCTGCTCTCCTTCCTTCTCCCCTCTCTCCTCTGTCTTGGCAATTGTCATAACGTGGAATTGAAGCCTTCCTCAGCCTGAGTCCCTGAAACAATGGGGAATTGTTTGTAACTGCAGCATAACCTAGCCTATTCAGACTACTGTAACTATAGAAACAGATAAAGATTCTGTTTTACTTTGTATCATATTCCTGTTAGTTCACATCATCAATGTTGTTTGGTTTTAAAACGTACAGACCATTCAGGCCTTGGGGTTGAATTTGAGCAGTCTTCTCTGAATTAATAAATTACCCAATAATGTAAACCATATTACCCAAATAGTCTATATTGTATAAATATTAGTAGCTAAGATAAACTTTGTATGTCTGTTTTCTCCCCTATTCCAAGCATGAATAGAAATATTTAAAATAATTATAAAAGTTATACACATATGTACATACAATTTTTAATCTGTAAAGTTAGGCAGAAGTTCAGTTAAATAGCATAGGAGAACCTTTACTGTATTAATGATGCACTGACTACCCTGATAGCTTTATGACTGATTTAATAGAAATTTTTATCAACTGATTGATAAATCTTAGGCTACACATGGAGATACTGTGATGTCATTTAAGATAAAATATATTTAAGCTATGAGCTTTGCAAATTCAGTGGTTAAGAATCCACCTGCCAATCCAGTAGAGGTGGGTTCAGTCCCTGGTTGGAAGATCCCATGGAGAAGGAAATGGCAACCCCCTGCAGTATCCTTCCCTGGGAAATCCCATGGACAGAGGACCCTGGTGGCCTGTTGGACATGACTTAGTGACCGAACAACAGTATTTAAGCTAGTGGTTAGTACTTTTGGAGATAGAATTTTTAGGAGATGACCTTTTAAAAAATTCTGTGCTTTTAATAGTGCATAACAGTAAAACAAAACTGCTAGTTATGAGTGGTCGTTTATTCATATATTTTCTTCATGTTTATACAAATTTGTCTCTTTCATATGGATACTGAGTTCAGTCATGTTTTTGTAAGAAAGTGGAAGTGAAAGTCGCTCAGTCGTGTCTGACTCTGGGATCCCATGGACTGTCCATGGAATTCTCCAGGCCAGAATACTGGAGTGGGTAGCCTTTCCCTTCTCCAGGGAATCTTCCCAACCCAGGGATTGAACTGAGGTCTCCCGCATTGCAGGCGGATTCTTTACCAACTGAGCTAACAGGGAAGCCCTTTGTAAGAAAGGTGTTTTCAAAATTTAGCTGTAATTTCAGATGATCTACAGCTGTTGCTGCTGCTGCTGCTAAGTCGCTTCAGTCCTATCCGACTCTATGAGACCCCCTAGACGGCAGCCCACCAGGCTCCCCCGTCCCTGGGATTCTCCAAGGCAAGAACACTGGAGTGGGTTGCCATTTCCTTCTCCAATGCGTGAAAGTGAAAAGTGAAAGTGAAGTGGCTCAGTTGTGTCCGACTCTTAGCGACCCCATGGACTGCAGCCCACCAGGCTCCTCCGTCCATGGGATTTTCCAGGTAAGAGTACTGGGGTGGGGTGCCATTGCCTTCTCTGGATCTACAGCTAATCAAGAATAATTTTCTACATTCTGATTTTCTTTATCCCAATATTTAATACTTTCAAAGAAGACAAACTTCAAAGAGCTCAATTTTATATAAAGCCTTGTCAGAGTGGGACTGTGCAAGTTATTAAATCATTTATGATTGTCAGAGTTACTCAATATTTTCTAGTAAGTTAATTGGACCAGGATAAGATATATTTTACTAAATCCATACAGATAAGCTTATCACTTCTTTCAAAAACAATTATTTATTTGCGTTTCTCAGTGCTGTCTTTCAAATATAGTGAATTGTATTCTTTTGGAACTTGGAATAATTCCTTCTCAGTTCCCCAGTGCTTCCAGATTACTATCTGGGGCCCAGATTCTTCAAGTCATCTCTCTAGATGGATTGCAGACCTCTAGTTCAGTGAATCCTAATTTGCTTTGAAAGTAGACTCCGATGGAAATCTGTTGGAAGCTGTGCATCTTCTCTCTCCCCCTTCCTCCCTAACCTCCCTTAAAATCCCTGCTCCCACCTAGGCTCCCAGTCAGCTGTCTTACTTTGTGGTGCACTCAGGGTATAGCTTCAGTCCCACTGTTGGTAGTGAGGTTGGCCCACAGGTGAAACCCAGCTTTCATATTTGATTCCAACTCACAGGTTTCTATCCTGGTTTCAGGATTCGATTTGTATACTTGCTTCCCTCCTGCCCCCTCCAGAAAGGTGTATCTCCCTTAATTTCTGAAAACCAAGAAAAAACAAAGCTTGCTTTGTATCTAATTCAGTTGTTTTGTAGCAATAAGACTCTTTATGAGCTTCCCTGGTGGCTCATTGGTAAAGAATCTGTCTGCAATGCAGGAGATGCGGGTTCAATCCCTGGGTTGTTGATCTTCAGTTGCTTAGTCATGTCCGACTCTTTGTCACTCCATGGACTGCGTTTTTGCCAGACTTCCTTGTTCTTCACTATCTCGCTGAGTTTGCTCAAACTCATGTCCATTGAGTCAGTGAGGCTATTCAACCATCTCATCCTCTGTAGACCACTTCTCCTCCTGCTTGCAATCATTTCCCAGCATTGGGTCTTTCCCAGTGAGTTGGCTTTTCTCAACAGGTGGCCAAAGTATTAGAGTTTCAGCTTTGGCATCTGTCTTTCCAATGAGTATTCAGGACTGATTTCCTTTAGGATGGACTGGTTGGATCTCCTTGCAGTCCAAGGGACTCTCAAGAGTCTTCTCCAGCATCACAGTTTGAAAGCATCAGTGCTTCAGTGCTTAGCCTTCCTTATGGTCCAGCTCTCTCATCTATACATGACTACTGGAATAACCATAGCTTTGACTTGATGAACCTTTGTTGGCAAAGTGATATCTCAGCTTTTTAGTGGGCTTTCTAGGTTTGCCATAGCTTTTCTTCTAAGGAGCAAGCATCTTTTAATTTCATGGCTGCAGTCACCATCCACAGTGACTTTGGAGCCAAGAAAATGAATCTCTCAAGCTTTCACCTTTTCCCCATCTTTTGCCATGAAGTGATGGAACTGGATTCAATAATCTTAGTTTTTTGAATGTTGAGATTTAAGCCAACTTTTCCACGCTTCTCTTTCCCTTCATCACAAGGCTCTTTAAATTCCTCTTCGCTTGGTGCCATCTGCATATCTGAGGTTATTGATATTTCTCCCAGCAATCTTGATTCCAGGTTGTGCTTCATCCAGCTCAGCATTTCTCATGATGGACTCTGCAGTAAAGTTAAATAAGCAGGGAGACAGTATACAGCCTTGACATACTCCTTTCCCAATTTTGAACCAGTCCATTGTTCCATGTCTGGTTCTGTTGCTTCTTGACCTGCATACAGATTTCTCAGAAGGCAGGTAAGGTGCTCTGGTATTCCCATCCCTTTAATAATTTTCTACAGTTTGTTGTGACCCACACAGTAAAAGGCTTCAGCATAGTCAATGAAGCAGAAGGAGATGTTTTTCTGGAATTCTCTTGCTTTTTCTATGATCCAACAGATGTTGACAATTTGATCTCTTGTTCCTCAGCCTTTTCTAAATCCAGGTTGTACATCTGGATTTTCTTGGTTCATGTACTGTTGAAGCCTAGCTTGAAGGATTTTGAGCATTACTTTGCTAGTAGGTGAAATGAGTGCAATTTTGCAGTAATTTGAACATTCTTTGGCAATGCCCTTCTCTGGGATTGGAATGAAAATTGACCCTTTTTCGTCCTGTGCGCACTGCAGAGTTTCCCAAATTTGTTGGCATACTGAGTGAAGCACTTTAACAGCATCATCCTTTAGGATTTGAAATAGCTCAGCTGAAATTCTATCACTTCCACTAGCTTTGATGGTACTAATGCTTCCTAAGGCCCACATGACTTCACACTCCAGGATGTCTGGCTCTAGGTGAGTGACCACACCTTCGTGGTTCTCCAGGTCATTAAGACCTTTGTTTCTGTACAGTTCTTCTGTGTATTCTTGCCACCTCTTCTTAATATCTTCTGCTTCTTTTAAGTCCATATATATATATATATATATATATATATACTGTGTACAGCTAGTTCTACATATTTCTTTGTACAGCTGACTTTCCTACCTGATTTCATCCATTTGATACCAGTGTATCTTGAAGACCTAGTACAATACATATTGCAGTGTGTATAGAAAAATGCTTAAGATGAATGTGTTCATTATTAGCTGGTATTATGGTATTGCATTATAAGTTATGAGATTTGACCAGTTGGGTTTATTTTGCTGTTAACATTGTTTCATTGGGTAGCGTAATTCAGTCCAGGTTACACAAATAGTTACTGATTAAATTTTATGTGTTAGGCTCTTGGGCAGGAAAAAAAGTCTTTCTTGCAAGACTGGACCTTGACTGACATTTGGGAACTTAACTACAAAATAGTTCCTTACAGTGATATGAAACTTTAGCTAAATGAGAAAAGGGGCTCACTGTGCCTAGACTGTATAAACAGTGTGATTTATGCAGAATATCTGTTTTTCTTTTGTGAGTCTGGGATTTTGCTATTAGTCCCATGGACAGAAGGGCCTGGTGGGCTGCAGTGCATGGGGTCGCTGAGAGTCGGACACAACTGAGCGACTTCACTTTCACTTTTCAGTTTCATGCATTGGAGAAGGAAATGGCAACCCACTCCAGTGTTCTTGCCTGGAGAATCCCAAGGATGGAGCCTGGTGGGCTGCCGTCTCTGGGGTCGCACAGAGTTGGACACGACTGAAGTGACTTAGCAGCAGCAGCAGCAGGCAGAGAGTACCTTATATGATGAACCCCCTCTATAGACTATTCAGCCCTGAAGTTCTAATGAGCTGCCCTGGTAGACGGTATTTTGCCTGTGTTATCACAGTTTCATGCTGGAGGGAAAAATAAAAGCATGTCCTGTGACTCCAAAGGGAGAGTACTCTTTTTTTTTTTTTTTCCTTGCCACCCTGCACACTGTGTGGCATGTGGGATCTTAGTTCTCCATCCAGGGATCAAGCTCATACCCCCTGCACTGGAAGCGAGGAGTCTTGACCACCGCGCTGCCAGGGCAGCCTGAGCAGACTCAACATCTTACCTTGGTTTCCTCTGGTCTTTGCCCCATACGCCTTTTCCCTTTGCTATTCTGCTTTGTCTGTTTTCTCTGTGATAAACCATAGCCATGATTCAACTGTATGCTGAGTCCTGCGAGTCCTCTAGTGAACTGCTGACCACGAGGATGTCCTTGGGGATCCGTGACACATAAGCTGTGCATCAGGTCTAGGGAACAAATAGAGAAGGGACACGTTCTTCAGGAACTTAGTGGGAGGAAGGAGGCAAGTTTGTATGGGTGTATGACATTGAGATAGATAATATCAGTATAATTTTGTTACTAAGTATAGATATCAATATTGTTACGATAGCATTGAAAAAGGACATTGTTTTAAAGGTTCAGGATAGGTTTTTTTGAGTCAGATTTTGAAAAATGAGAAGTATTTTGCCAAAGAAGGAAGAAAGAAAATAATCCTGAGCAGAGGGACTAGAATATGTAAATAGCAATGGTAGAATAATGGTCACAAAAATAACAGTAAACACACAGTGCTTACCAAAACCTGTTTTAAACCCTTTATATATGTTATTTAATCTTAATAGTAATCATGTGAAGTAGGTGATAACTGCTTTATAGAGGAGGAAACTTTAGCACAGAGGTATTAAGCACATTGTACAGACTTATAGCTGGTGTATAGTACCCTAGAATTGAATCTCAAGCAGACTGCCTCTTACTCCATGCTATTGTTCTAAGGAAGGAAAGCAAGTGGCTATATTTAATACACTTTTTTTTCAGTTCCAAGCTTTAGACATAGAAAAGGCTTTCTGAATTATAACACTTCTTTGAATTGAGAGTTTCGCAGCATAAACTTCTAATTTCAATAGAGAAGTACAATTGGAATCGTAAAATAATAGAAAATAATATAGAAAAGCATGTTTAAATACGTAATGCAATCTGAAAGAGTCAATGTAGATATTTAGCGTTACTTCCTTTGTGCATGTGTGGCCCAGTGGTATCCTCATGTTGTCTAGATCAATGATAAAAGCCTGTTTGTGGCTCAGTAATTGCTTTAGTAAATAACGTCTATCCTCCCTTTGGATAATCTTTAGGACATTCTTTATTGTTATAGCTGACTTAATATTTTCAATGGTGAATGACTTATTTTTTTATCTTTGTTTTTATCTGTGTGTGCATACATATATATGCCTTCAGACTTGTTAAATAAAAAGTGGTGAATATAGTATTTTATCCAATTTTTTCCCAATTGATGAATAATTTCTTGAAGTTTTAGAAAAAAATGAAGAGAATTAACATGCCACTTTTGGTGTAAGCAGTGTCTTTTTTTATATCAGAAATTTGTTTATTACGCTTCCTTGTTAGTTAGTTTTAGTTTTAATTGGAGGATAGTTACTTTACAATGTTGTGTTGGTTTCTAGAACATATCAACATGTAGACAATATGTCTCCTAAGTAGGTGACAACTCTCAGGAATCTCTCCATGTAGATGAGAAATATTTTAAAGCAGTAGACAAAAATGGAGAACAGAGAATAAGGGAAAAAGCAATATGACTGACACTTAAGTTTGGGGGAAAACTGTTCTTAATTTAAAAGAATAGAAGTTTTTCATAAAATCATTCTCTGAAAGCTTTAGAAAATAAAGTGCTACCTTTTAACTTATTCTCTCTCAAAACCGTAACAAGGCTTAGAGACACATATCAAAAAGATAGGCATATTGCATGCCGAAAACCTAAATATCTCTAGATACATTTTGTATTTCAGCATTCTTTGCTTAATTTGACTGCAGTATAATCCTGACTCGTTGTTTAAAATTGCATTTCATTTTATCTATTATTGAATTATACTTAATCTACATATACTTCTTGTGTACAGCATAGTTATCCAACTCTTATATATGTTAAGATCACCATGATAAGTTGTTATACTCTGTCACTGTTTAAGCTTATTACAGTACCATTTACTGTATTTTCTATGATGCATATTGCATCTCCATGACTTATTTTATTCCTGACAGTTTGTGTCTCAATCCTCTTCACCTCTCTGGCAACCGGCAGTTTGTTCTCTGTCTCCATGTGTCTGTTTTTCTTTATTCTCTTTTGTTTTGTTGGTTCATTGTTTTGATTTTAGATTCCAAATATAAGTAAAATCACAGAGTAATTGCCTTGGACTTATTTCACTAAGCATAATAGCCTCTAGACCCATTTGTGTTATGGCAAATGGCACAGTTCATTCTTATGGCTGAATAACATTTCCCTGTATGATATATACCACATCTTCATTCATTTATCATTGGACACTTCAGTTGCCTCCATTATCACTGGATGCTTACAGTTGCTGCTATAAATAATAATGCTGACAAAGGAGTGCATATATATTTTTAACTTAGTGTTTTCATTTCTTTGGATATATAGCCACAGATGGAATTTCTGGATCATATTGTAGTCCTATTTTTAATTTTTTGAGGTGCTTCCATACTGTTTTCCATAGTAACTGCACCAATTTGCACTCCCAGCAACAAGGAGTTTTTTCCTCCGCATACTGACACTTGCTACTTTTGTCTTTTTAAAATGGCCTTTTTGACATTGTGCTTTAAATCTGCATTTCCTTTTTTCTCAAGGACTTTATCATTTTTGGCTGTGCTGGGTCTTGGTTGGTGCACAGGCTTTTCTGCAGTTGTGGCGAGTGATGCGCAGACTTCTCCTTCCGGTGGCTTTTCTGGTTGTGGGCTGTAGGGCATGCGGGCTCCATAGTTGTGGCACATGGACGCAGAAGTTGTGGCTTCTGGGCTCCAGGGCAGAAGCTCATAGTTGTGGCTTGCAGGCCTAGTTGCTCTGCAGCACGGGGCATCTTCCCAGATCAGGGATTGAACCCATGTATCCTGCATTAGCAGGTGGATTCTTTATCACTGATCCACTGGGGAAAGCCCTGCATTTCCTTTAAACATTTTTAAAAATTATTTTTGGCTGCACTGGGCCTTCCTTGCTGCCTTTTTTCTCTAGTTGCGGCAAGTGGGGGCTGCTCTTTGTTGCAGTGCAAGGGTTTCTCTTGTTGCAGAGCACAGGCTCTAGGTCACGTGAGCTTCAGTAGTGGCAGCACACAGGCTCAGCAGTTGCAGCACGTGGGCTCAGTTGCTCCACAGCATGTGGAATCTTCCCGGACCCATGTTCCCTGCATTGGCAGGCAAATTCTTATCCACGGTGCCACCAGGGAAATTCCCTGCATTTCCCTTTTGATTAGTGATGTTGAGCATCTTTTCATGTACCTGTTGGCCATCTATGTCTTTTTTTGGAAAAATATCTGTTCAGGTTCTCCACTTATTTTTTCAGTTGGATTGTTTGTTTGATATTAAGTTATGTTATTTAAGTGTTCTGGGTATTACCCCTTAGTGGATGTAGGATTTGCAAACATTTTCTCCCGCTTTGTTTTTTGCCTTTTCAGTTCTCTGCTGCTTTTCTTTGCTGTGCAAAAGATTTTAAATTTGTAGTCTTGCTTGTTTTTGCTTTTGTTGTACTTGCCTGAGGATATATATCTAAAAATATATTGCCAACACTGGTGTCAAGTAGCTGACTGCCTGTGCTTTCTTCTGCAGGTTTTATGGTTTCAGGGTTTACATTCAGGTATTAATACATTTGCATCCATCTTTGTTCATGGTATAAAAAAAGTGGTCTAGACTTATTTTTGCACATGTTCAGTTCAGTTGCGCAGTCATGTCCAACTCTTTGTGACCCCATGGACTGCTGCACGCCAGGCTTCCCTGTCCATCACCAACTCCCAGAGCTCGCTTAAACTCAAGTCCATTGAGTCGGTGATGCCATCCAACCATCTCATCCTCTGTTGTCCCCTTCTCCTCCCACCTTCAGTCTTTCCCAGCATCAGGGTCTTTTCCAAGGAGTCAGTTCGTCGCATCAGGTGGCCAGAGTATCTGAGTTTCAGTTTCAGCATCAGTCCTTCCAATGAATATTCAGGACTGATTCCCTGAACTGAGCACTGAGCTAGATAGGTAGAGGCATAGTTTGAAAAATGGCACCCTCTACTGCTTCAGTCCCTGGAGAAAGTTCCAACAGATCATTATCTCTTTGGCACTTTGCCTAGAGTTCGTTTGTCAGTCTTTTTCTTGTGTGGCCCTAGTACTTTTTAAACTCCTGCCTTCTGTGCCAGGTCTCAGAGCAAGTGAGTTTGTGCACAAGCCCTTTAAGAGTGAAGTCTGTTTTTCCCCAGCACTTAGGCTCTCCTGAAAGTAGGTCCTTCTGGTTGTCAAAGGCAAATGTTAACAGGGCTCATCTTCCTGATGCTGGTCCCCAGAGCTGGGGTGCATGATGTGGGGCTTGAACTCCTGCTCCTTTAGAGGGGACTCTGCCCTCATACCTCCCTTTTGCTTGTGGGTTGCTACACTGGGGATATGGGTCCTGACTTGACTTCATCTCTGTTCCTTCCACCCATCTTGATTATTTTCTTTTTTCATTATGTCCTTAGTTGTAGAAGAGCTTTTCTGCTAATCTTAAGGTCATTCTCAGAGTTTCTCTAGAAGTAGTAGTAGTTTTGGTGTGTGTCTGTGGGAAGAGGTGGCGTCAGAATCTTCCTACTTCACCATCTTGATCCTGCCTCAGAATTCATTTTTAATATACCTGGGAAAATGAAATTTTCAAGTGACCTGACACATATGTATGAAAAATGACACTTTCATAGATAGAGAATGAAAACCACAACCTACATTTGAGCATAAGGATGAAATTCATTTACCAGTAGAGTAATTTTTAGGAAAATTTGCTTAATTTATAGTTATTAAAAATTTATACTTATGTATAAAAAGGATGGTATTAGTTTCATTTGGTCTAATTATTGAGTCTAATGCTCAATATAATTATATGCCTGGAGTCACAGTGTGTTTTTAAAATTTCAGTCACTGTTAAATTTTTATTCCTAGAATGATCATTTGGTTAATTTTTATAGTTTATACCTCTCAACTGAAGACCTCCAGCTTGTTGTGTAATCACATGACAATACTCAAAATATTTATTTTAATAGTTATATCTTTTTCTACCATGGGTTTGTTTCTGTTGTCTTTTTCCCATTTGGCCTTGAGTAATTTGTTCTTTTTTCTTGATGTGCCTGAAAACTGTCAATGAAATATTCTCTTTCCATAATGTATGAAAAATTTAGGGGTAATTTTCGTCTCTGAATATTTCTTTTTTTGAGTGAATTCACTTTTGCTTCAGGTAGAGAGAACGGATTAATTATATTAATTCAATTCAACACAATTGTAGAATTTCAGTTTAGTCTTAGAGGTACTGATCGGTGTCAGCTCTGAAATAAGTACGTTGCTGATGTGTGTGCATATACACACAAATATCAATGTAAGTGTTTGATATATAGTCTTGTTTGGTTGTGTGATTGATATCAGCATTCATGGGTCCTAACTGGGTGTTTATCAGGACCACTTCTCCTTGATGTCTTTGACTCCAATTTGTTGCCCCAGTCCCAGTAGAAGCTCTGTTCAAGTTTTCAGCCCCTACCCTCTGCTTCCCAGGTGGCTCAGTGATAAAGAATCCACCTGCCAGCATAGGAGACACAAGCGAAATGGGTTAAATCCTGGGTCTGGATGATCCCCTTGGAGAAGGAAATGGCAACCCACTCCAATATTTCATGGACAGAGGAGCCTGGCAGGCTACAATCCACGGTGTCGCAAACAATCAGACACTACTGTACGCACCACCACCACGCTTTGCTTACAAATTGGCAAATGATTTTAAAGGGAAAAGCAGTAATGAGTGGTGGGCTCTGTCCTTTGTACTTCATTCTCTCTGAGTCTAGGACCTCTCAAGCCCACAGCCTTGGTAATTCTTAAGTGCTTTCGAAATGATGTCATTTGGATTTTAGACAGTTCTCCCAAAATCCGTGCGCAGGAACTTTGTTCGGCAAGCTTTTCTGCAGAGAGAGCGCTATACGTTAGAGAAAAGGAAAAATATAAAGCATGCTTAAGTGTGTTATTTTTTGTAGAATTAGTGATAATTTGAAACACTTGACTATTAAACATACTGTGCAGTAATACCATATTAATCTGTGAGTGAATAAGCTATTGTGCTTAACAGATACTTAACATAGAATGGAAAATTTCATTCAGTAATTGCTTTAACCTGGCTTTCCTAGCCTAGATTATAGTTTATATTTTAAAGTACAGTATCATGCCATTCAGAGAGTTAAATGCATAACCTGTGCCTCAAGCTCCCTGCTATAGCTAGAATCAGATGTCAACAGGATTCCTATTGTGAGTCATGCCTGAAGTTAATCTTTTTCTCTTTTCATTATTGCGTTCAGTTTGTGTCTTTCTTGTAATGAAGTGGTCATAAGTAAAATGCTTGGGGTTGAGTGACAGTGAATGTAATGATGACAAATATTAAAAAAAAACTGAAAATATATATGTGTATTCCTTGCACTTGACTGTTAGTCTCAGTGCAAGTTCACATTTTTTATGAGAATGTCATTTATTTCAGTTCCTAATGAGTCCCCTGTCCTTCAGTGAATTAGAGGAAATGCTATTTTATTATTTCACTTAACTCAGCACAGTGAATTACCATAAATGCACATTAGTGTACCGTTTCCCTGCAAGCCTATTTCACATAGCTTGGCAAACAAATGAGAAAGACACATGAAAGGAATTACATAGTATTTTAATCATTCAGCAGCACTTTTGACTTACGACTCTGACATAACATTTTAGCGAAACAATGAGGTAATGATTGAAGAAAAATAAACTACAAATTACTCTTTGAAATATTTGATTCCAGAATTTCAGATGTGGTTATTTTTACCATAATCTGTAGGCCTTGATGCTTTTTATAGATGGTGTGTGTGTGTCAGTTTAAAAGGAAATACTTTCCTCCTCATGACCACCTGCAAACCACAACCATCAGGGTTCAGGGACCATTCACAGCAGGAAGGGCTGGAAGGCCAGTTAACACCAGTAGCATGTATGCATACTAGAATAATAGAACATTGCTTAAGCCTGAAAAGTCAGCAGTGGCCCAGCTTTCACTTGTAACGTATATAACGACTAGTACCGTCTATGGGGTCGCACAGAGTCGAACACGACTGAAGCAACTTAGCAGTAGCAGCAGCAGCAGCAGCATTCTACATGAATAATTTGTTGAGGCTATTTGTCTTTGACAGGTAGCCCTTTTTAATAAATAAATTAATATTACCATTCTTTATTTCCCCATACTGATCATCATCCCCCAGAGCTGAAGAATTAAAACATGCAGTTCTGTATAAATCTCCTTGTTTTATTATTTGCTTTTGCATTTATTCATATACTGAGTAAATTCTAAAAAATGCAGCACATTCTTATTAAAATGGATTTTTGGTTTTCATCTTTTAGTACTAAGTAGCTTTCAGTTATATAGAATTTCTTACGGGCATGTGAACACATTTGGTGCTTTGAATACACTGATTACTTTAACCATGCTTTGCATTCTGTTCTTTACACATGTTCGTAGTTACATGCATACAGTATGCATCAATTGTTGAATTAAGACTTACAGAAATAGATGCTAGCCACCAAGAAGCTCTGCATCCAGAAAAGAAAGATAAACATTTTAAACAGGATAATTATGATCATCACTATTGTAATTAACTAAGACATATTGAATATACAGAAATATATTGAATACACTGAGATATATCAAATACCCTGAGATACATTGAATACACTGAGATATATTTGTATGCAATAAAGTGCTTAGAGTTCCTGCCATCTTAGCTTTACAAGATGAAGATCATAAAGAACAGGGGTGAAAAAAAGTTCTTTACAGTCTTGGTCTAAGAGTATTTTATAATATGTGACTCCCAAGTCCTTACATTTAAGCAATTTGTATTCATAGCTTTTTAAAATGATTTTATTTATAAGATTAATTATCTATTGGGAATTAAGGTACTTTGACCTTATATATGTCAAAATATATGGGCTTCCCTCATAGCTCAGTTGGTAAAGAATCTGCCTGTAATGCAGGAGACCCTGGTTCAATTCCTGGGTCAGGAAGATCCCCTGGAGAAGGGATAGGCTACCCACTCCAGTGTTCTTGGGCTTCCCTTGTGGCTCAGCTGGTAAAGAATCCACCTGCAATGTGGGAGACCTGGGTTTGAACCCTGGAGAAGGGAAAGGCTACCCACTTCAGTATTCTGGCCTGGAGAATTCCTGGGACTATACAATCCATGGAGTTGCAAAGAGATGGACATGACTGAGTGACTTTCACTTTCACTTCAAAATATGTTTATAATATACTTGGTTCTTATTTCCACATGCCAAATACGGGAGGCGACACCTGCTGGCAAAGGAGCTTCCATTCATCTCTTCTACTTTGAGATGTTCTGAGTAAATTTTTCAGATATCTTATTACCTACCCTGAACGAAGCAACTGACGAACAGATGGAAACGTACTGAGAGTGAGGCACCATAAGGCTGCACTAATCAATAATATGTGATTTCTGTCTTCTGAAACCTTACAACCTGAAACTAAATAATTTGCTAAATTGCAGTTAGAGAGAATAGAAAGGGTAGAGGTGAAGTTTCCCTCAGAGAGCTTTTGCTCTTAGAACAGAGAAGGTACTGAATTTCAAGGACATCCAAGAATTAATCTGTCCTCAAGGAGACCCTCGAGAGAATGAACTTCTGTCTTCTTTCACATTTCAGAATCATCCAGTGATCTCTTATCTTTCACCCTAGACTAGACACACATCAGACCCAGACTTTAACATTGCTTTCTCCCTGTGAGCTCCAATATGTTATCTGCTCCTTTTTTCTTCCCCTGTTGCACAGAATTGACCTCTTCAAGTTACATATTTAAGGTAAGAAAATAGTTTATTTACCAAGTAAACTTTGTCTTTTCCAGACTTAATCGATGTTTCAAAAATAAACCCTTCTTTGGCTTTAAGTTTTTCAGCTTCCTTTGACAGGAAAAAAGTGGGGGCAGGTGGGGAGCTGCACCAGTGTATCCACATTTGGGGAAAGGGCTTGGTGCTTACTCTGAAGTCAATTTGTATGCTGATGATGCCAATCAGTACAATAGAATTCTCTAATAACAGAATTATCATGCTGACTCAGGTTAAATTGTTAGCTCCTGTGGTATGTTTATCTTGTCCTCCAGCACTGGTGGTATAAAGGGGTTGATTTCACCATACTGCTAGTGAATATGATGAATGTTAAAAACCAGTTTATTGTTTTAGTCCAAGCCCAAATATCTTTATAAAAAAGGAAAACATTGCTAAAAGTGGGCTTGAGGTTGAATTCCCATAGGGTTTACATAAATAACATGAGTAGACCAATAATTAAAATATGAGGACGTAAATGCCCTCAAGCACTGTTTTAATGATAGACACATTCCAAGAGGGCTCTTACCTCCTCAGGGTAAAGACTGGAAGCCCCTTTTCTGACTCTCAGACAGAGGAGGGCATGGCATCTCATTTCAGTTGTCAAGTGCACATTTTAGGAGGAAAAACATCTAAAAATACACAGAAGCCTACTACTTTTCAGGGTGGAAAAATAGTGCAGCTATAAGGATCAGCTGCTTAGATTTTTTGGTTTTACTTTGTTTTTGCATGAAATGAACTTGTGAACATTTTGGCCAGTAGCAGCTTTTAGAAATTAAATGCTTTTGATGAATTTTAGGCAGAAGGCCTATATTATGCCTTGGATTGAAGCTGTAAAGAATTTAGGGCATATCTCATTGTTTGCTTTTCATAGGCACTTATATGTGCTATTAAGTCACAACCGTTTTGTGATAATTCATTTTGGGATATACTTCATTGTAGCCATCAAGTTATGAACAAGTTGATGCCGTCTTTTTCTGCTATGCAGTGCTAAGCCTCTCCTCTGAACTGGCTTAGTGCCTAGGCAGCTCCCTCCTGACATGGCTCCTGGTGACCTTACCAGCTTTGTGCACATGCCCCTGGGAAGGTTTGGTTGCAGGGAATTCCTTATAAGAACCTACATTTCACCATCAGCATTTCCCTGAGTTAGATAATTCTTGCTAGTAAAATTAGTAGTTCTAAATGCTTGTGTTTCTTGAACCCCTACCATGCATGCATGCTCAGTTGCTTGCTGCTGCTAAGTCGCTTCAGTCATGTCCAACTCTGTGCGACCCCATAAATGGCAGCCCACCAGGCTCCCTCGTCCCTGGGATTCTCCAGGCAAGAACATTGAGTGGGTTGCCATTTCCTTCTCCAATGCATGAAAGTGAAAAGTGAAAGTGAAGCTTAGTCATGTCCAGCTCTTTGTGACCCTGTGCACTGTAGCCCACCAGGCTTCTCTGTCTATGGCATTCTCCAGGCAGGAACACTTGAGTGGGTTGCCATTTCCTCCTTCAGGGGGTCTGTCCAAGCCAGGGATCAAACCATGTCTCCTGTCTCTCATGCATTGCAGATGGATCCTTTACTGCTTGAGCCATTGGGGAAGCCCCCTTTGAACCCCTAGAGATTCTGACTAAATTGGTCTCAAGTGAACTGAATGTATTAGTATTTTTTTTTTTCAAAGTTCCTGAGGTGGGGAACCCAGCATTAGGTGATTTAGGGAGAAACCCCAAATCAGTTCCCTCAGAGGAGGGGAGCATGGTGCCCTCTAACTTTTCCGTGGACTTGGCCATTCCACTTACTGCTTTCTGTCCAGAGGTATTTGCCAAGTCCCACCTTTTGACTAAGCCTTGCTTAATTTTGGGTATTGAATCTTGCTTTTGCGTGTTTTGTAGTTGTTCAGATTTCTTCTGGTTTCCTAGGCTGTGGCAGTGCAAGCTTTAAGACAATTCACTTGGGCTTCACATCCTGCAACTGGAGGCCAGCCTGATCTTGGGTGAAGTCAGCCTGCAGTGGCTTGAAGCTCAATTTCAGTTTCGCAACCAGAGACTGAAGTCAGGCCACAGCAGTGAGAGTGCTGAATCCTAGCCGCAAGACCACGAGGGCCTGTGACAACACCTTGATCCATCGCTTCTATAAAGAGATGAAAAGTAGTGAAACAAGTTAAGTGTTTATCATGAGGGAAGAGTATGTGTCAATAGACTCACAGGGGCTGGCTCAGAGACAGTGAGTTGCACCCTCAGGGTAGTATGAATCACTTTTGTGGGGCACTTTCCCAGGCTTCTTCTGGCCAGTCATCTGGCTTTGCCTGTGGGTGGGTTGACATCACCTCCTATAGGTGACACCCCCCACCCCCCACCATTTTGGTCCCTGAGGAGCCTTTCTGTTCATGTGTAGTTGGTAAGGTTTCCTTGACCTTGAGAATGAGAAATATGTGATCTCTTTATCTTTTATCTGGACAAGTCTTAGCTCCTCCTGGCTCCTGCTATTATCTTCAGCTTGGAGTATCAGTCCACAGGGTCCAAAATCCAGCTGCTCAACCTGGGGCCCACCTATCCCCTGCCTCAAGCCTACTCTCTCAGCCAAGAGACAAGGCTGGACTGTAATCCATACTGTTACTAGATAGACAGGCTCATGAAAGCAGTGTGTGCATTTTACCCCTTGTATTGTGTACCCCCCAATTCAAAGTGTTTGAATCCCCTCTGCCCACCATCCTCTTCACTAATCCAATGAATGTATATTAGCATCTGAGTGTATGTGCTCTGCTGTGCTGAGTCACTTCAGTCGTGTGTGGTCATTAAAATAATAAAAATGTATATTGTGGCATTAACCTTCCTTTTGGATTTTTTCAATTATTCTCATCAAAACAAACCAACAACTAAAATATAAGGATTAAAACAAATTAATGCATTGCTTACTTGGCAAACAATGTAAAAAAAATATGTGTGTATGTATTTACAAGTTTCCAATAATCTGGACTTTAACACTGCATGGTGTGACTCCCAATGATACTAAGATTGCTCAGGATATTGTAGCGGATTTTCGGATGGCCCAAGTTATTTGAAATCAGATTTGTGATACTGTTATCTCTATAAAGTAGTACTGACACACATATAAACCTTTAATGACTTAAGTTTACACTCTTGTAGTTATAATACTTTCTGCCTATTACTCACTATTCAAGAGGAAGTTTTGGTAATATTTTCAAAATGAGCTAGAGTGTAATCATTGAGGCAAAAATCCACGATTCAGTAGCAGAGGTTAGGTGATTAAGTTGTTTGAATTATTTGATTTGAAGTAAGGAAAACCAACTTGAGATCCTTCTAATAGTGAGGGCGTGGGGCCATAGCCATTACTTTACATAAACAGGAAAAACCATTGTGACTTTCCATCCTTCCTTTTCATTCCTCCATGGATGTCTTGTTTCACTGTGTATTTTTGCAAACAAGGTCTCTCTTCTGCTACATCCACTTGGTGGGATATGGTTACTCCTCTTTACTTACGTCACATGTGGTAGATTGAACCATATTCGAAGTGTAAGTGGCTCTGGAGAAGATGGTCTGTTTCAGTTTTGCTCGAGTCCACTAGTCACCAGTGACGACTTGGTTTTAGTGTACTGAGCACTGACTTCTGGGGGCTTGGACTATCACGAGAAAGGGGTGTGACCTAGGACACACAACCAGCTAGTGTGAATTCCCATTTTGGGAATGCACAAAACGGTCAGATTTTATTTGTGTGTGAGGTTTAGCATTATTATTTGCAGCTAGATTTTCCTTGGCCTAGGAGGGATCAAGACCCTTGTCATCCAGTTCACCAATTATACACAGGGACCCCGTTCACCTTCTTTTCCTGTATTTACATAGTTGAAAACCAGTCTGCTACTTCCTATTTTGTCCCACAAGAACATGACTTGGTATCTTCCATAACCCAGGTCTGGACCAGCTTGTGATGTACCTTGGTTTAAAAAAAAAAAACAACATGACAGAATAAGATAGCATGGGTTGTTCCTTTTCCTCTGCCTTTCCCTCAACTATGACCTATGTTACTTTAGCATCAGGGCCAGCATAGTCATCAGTCATCATTGTAACTTTGATAATATTTAATGTTACTGAATGTTCATTACATGTGCAAGACTAGGCAGGTACTTTGATTGTCCCATTTAATACTGATGACAGCTATATAGTGAGACACACATCTCCATCCTCCAGACTGGTAAACTGGATCTTTGAGAAATTCTAGACAAAGTATGAGGTGATTGTTTTGTATTCCAACCCTGGACAGTCTGACTTCCAGTCCAGTTTTCTTTACATAAGGATTGTGAAATCCTGCCGGTGTACAGGCCAGTATCCCTTGCCTCCACATTCTTTATCCCAGATACATGTCTCAAGACCCTGTTGGCCTGCGTAATGTTCCTTGAGGGTAGTCCACTTGGTCCCACAGTTAAAAGATTCGTTTCATGAAACACTGACTTTGCTAGGGAGGGTATAATGATTGAATATTTATCCTCTGCTATGGGCTGAATGTTTGTGTAATACCCCATTTATATGTTGAAATCATAAGCCCCAGTGTGATGTTACTTGGAGGTAGGGCCCTTGGGAGGTAATTAAATCGTGAAGGTGGAGCCCTCTTGAATAGAATTAGTGCCCCTATGAAAAAGATGTGGGAGCTTTCTCTCTCTACTCTCTACCACAGGAGGATACAGTGAGAAGATCACCATCTGTAAGCAACTCAGAAATACTTCTCTCTAGTTTGTAGAGAAACTGCTTAAACCTCTTTGTAATCCCATATTTTGCCCAGTTCATGTTCCTGTTTGTACTTGAAATATTTCCATTATAAATCTTGAAAATAAAAAAGATCCTGGTTGTTTGCAGTCCTAGCAAAACACAGTATCAATATAATATATTTCAATTTCTTTTCAAAACTATTAGGATGTATTTCCACTGGTAAAGCAATTGGGTGCATTTTTTTTTTTTTTTTTTAATCAAGAAGCTCATGGTTCATTCCTTACATATTTTCTTACAATGTAGGCAAACATGAACGAGGCAAACACAAATCCTCCAGGCACTTTCAAAAAACTCATTGTTCCACTATGCTAATTTCTGATTTCTCCCTAGGGGAACATAATGGTAAGTATAGCTCTGTATTTTGGTGGCTAGGGCAGCTAAGACTCTGTATTCAACTTTTGCAAAAGACAGAGAAGAAACATTCTTCTCAAAAGCAAATTGGAAAGTTCAAAGGCCCAGGTTCATTCCCAAATGGTGATTTGACTGTTTTCTTAAGATGAGTTACTCTCTGATTCAGTGAAAGGAGGATACATAATGCTTACCTCTAGTAACTGCCTTGCCAATGTTTTTTAAATGATGCTTCTGGGATGCAGTTGGATGTCAGTGGTCCTTTTATGCTTATGCGTGGGGCACACCCCGGTTTTACATCTTAAAGTAGCTTAAGAGAGAATAAATATAGGAATATTAGTTTCCCACTACTGCCGTAGAAAAGTAACAACTTTAGTGGCTTAAAATAACATAAATTTATTATCTTACATTTCTGAAGGTACAAAGTACAACCTGAGTGTCACTGGTATAAAATCAAGTTGTCAATGGGGCTGTAGTCTTTTTAAGAGGCTTTAGGGAAATATTTATTTTGTTGCCTTTTCTAGCCTCTAGAGGCTGCCTGTATTCTCTGACTCATGACCCTCTTCCTTCATTTACTCTGTCCGTCTCAAAGTCCTTAAGCACGTCTGCCAAGTCACTTCTGCAGTGTCAGATAATGCATCACAAATCTGGGTGTTACCATGTGGATAACTTCTACGGAAAGGTGGACATTCTTCTTGCCACAGAATAGTTTAAGACAGCGGTGAAAGTGAAAGTCAATCAGTTGTGTCCAACTTTTTGCAATCCTTTGGACTATACAGTCCATGGAATTCTCCAGGCCAGAATGCTGGAGTGGGTAGCCTTTCCCTTCGCCAGGGAATCTTCCCAACCCAGGGATTGAACCCAGGTCTCCCGCATTGCAGGCAGATTCTTTACCAGCTGAGCCACAGGGGAAGCCCAAGAATACTGGAGTGGGTAGCCTATCCGTTCTCCAGTGGATCTTCCTGACCCAGGAATCAAACCAGGGTCTCCTGCATTGCAGGCAGATTCTTTACCAACTGAGCTATCAGGGAAGCCCTGAGACAGCCGAACACAGAACTGTTAGGTAAAATGTGCAGATTAATTTTGGGTAGGATTTTTCTCCCTCGCATAAATGATCTTTCAGTTATCACCATGTGAAGTATTTTTATTTCATTTTACTTTATTATTTCTACTTTATGTGAAAAGTGAGACTCATAAAATTGTCATATCTTGCTTCTAGTTATAGGAGAAGCCAAAGACTTAGTTGAGCCCTCTAATTTAAGACTTCTTCCTCTTATGGCTATTCTAGATTGTTCATAAGGTAACAGAAAATGGATGTCCTGGAAAATTATAGGTTCATTTTTGGTTCAGAACACCTCTGGGAATGTGGACTGTCTAAACAAGTACTTCAGATTCCTTTTAATGAGACTGATAACAAATGTTCCCTCTAACTTTTAAAACTATGAGTAAAATATGCAGTCAGGCCAAGGCAGAATGTATTTGAATAAACACTCAGGACAAAGACAGTTGAATCTGAAAATCTTAATGGTATACCGATCATAGGACTACCCACCAGTTTAGGAAAAAATGAGTGAATAGGTCACGTGCTTCTCAAACTTTGAGCTATATATCAAAATCATCTGGAGGGTTTCTTACAATGATGATGGGCAAGCTCGACACTCAGGGTTTCCGATTCAGTAGCTCTGGAGTTAATTTGCATTTCTGAAATATTCTCAGTTGATCTTAAAGATGCTGGTCTGGGACCACACTTTTAGAACCTGCGGTGATGACTTTTAATTTAAGAGAGAAGTTTATATTTCAAGAATGAAATCAAGATGCTTCTGAAGGGCTCCTTTGCAATCTGCTAATCTTCTTGGCTTCTTGAGTTAGGAACTCTTCTTTTATGCTGGATGTAAGTCCGGACCTGTAGTGGGAAGGGAAAGAAACATTTATGCCTGCCAGTTCCTGGAAGGGAAAAGGAATGGGGCTTTGATATAAACAGATATAAACTGCAAATCTTTTTGAAAAACTTTAGCTCCCTATCTTAAAGGAAACTGCTCAACATCCGTTCCTCAAATAATTTTCCCACCAGTGATTCAAGGACACAGCAATATTTGAAAACGAAGGGACTAAGGAATTCTTTTGTGGTATATGATTTTATACCTTTATTACCATATTTATCTTCAAATCTTAGATTTGATTCTTATCTTTACTTCTCTGGAGTTATACCGTGAACTATGATCATTATCTTCATAAGTTGAGCCTCCAGACTGACTCCAGCCATATGTCTGCAGGTCTCTGGTGTTGATCTTTTGCTCCCTAAATTGACTGTGATTAGGGGCATTGGGCTTAGGCACTGTCAGCTACCTTGGGCTAGTTCCTTCCTGGCTTTCTGGACCACAGTCTCAGGCAAGCTATTGTCAGGCAAGCTAAAGCGTATTCTGTTCTCTCTCCAAAATACTTTTAATTGTGCCGTTCAGAATAGCATCTGGAAAATAATGCCTGATCATCTAGGTAAGATTTACTTAAGTGATTTAGTATAAATTTTGTTATTTTAGCCAAGTTGTCCAGTACTGAGAGTTGCTACTAATACTAATGTTTACAGAAGTACTGATGGCATTTGCAATAGGGTGAGTTCAGATGAGATAGTAATAGTTACAGAAAAGAAATGGAATTAGTTATATAATTTGAGTGGTTCTGACTTCCGCTAGAAGTGGATGTCAGGATGTCATGAAACAAGGCAACATGATGGCCAATTCACAAAGTTGTGCAGATCAGACTAAACTGCACGAACAGTGCGCTTAATTCCAGAGCCATGTTTTTAGAGACCTTCTTGAATTCCTATTGTTATCAAGAAAATAATCACATGGTTGATCCACATCTGCATTTCTGACCACCAGTCTAGCTAATCAGTACTTGGCACCGCACAGCTATTTTATGAAAGTTTCAAAGCTTCTTTCTTAAAGGCATAAATGAAAACTCAAATGTTGGAAACCTGGTGGCCATTTTGAAAACTTAGCACTGACTATTTATTTTCACTACAAAAATGGGAAAAATGCAGTCCTAATGGAAAAACTTACATGCATTATTAATTCTTATAAAACTGACCTGGATATGAAATAGGATTTTGCTTTTTCTGATGTGATCTTTAACAAGAACAGAGTAGCAGAAGGTCTGAGCATAATTCTAGAGCACCGTATGATCCAACAAGTAAAATGTCATAAAATTTTCAGTACTGGGTAGAATTCTCACCACTCATTAAACTGAAAAATGAGAGAAGCAAGACTTCTGCTGCCACACACTTTGATAATGAGCCTAGTTTTCTTGATACAGAAATAAAATACCCATTCTATTCTCTTTTGAGCAATATCTTTGAAATATTACTAACCTCCATGGCAGAGGTTGCTTAATCTGCAAATATATCAGCTAGCAAACCATTATTATTGCTAATAACCTTTATTCACATTACTCAGAGAACTGCTACTTATACCATTCTTTAACAAATGGAGTTACAGCATAGTAGCCGTACTGAAGCTTATTAAATTTTTATACATCACTAGTCCCACCTCCCTTAAGGTTTAGCTTGTATTTTTTCTCTTGTCTTTTTATCCATGAAGGCATTTTCTTTCTACTAAGGACAAATATTAAGTGAAAATTTGATGTTGTTTAGTAATTCTTATCTGTCATTTTATTTAAAAAGTCATTAAAGCATGAACTCAAAGTGGATATGTGAAAATATGGTGACTCTGTTAACAATATTTTAAAAGTGCAAATTGTTTTGGTTGTATGAAAGTTGCCAAACTCACTATATAGTATATAACTTAAAAATAGCAACCCTCCCCCAATCCTTTAGCTTGACCTGCATGGTTCATCATGACTATATCGCAACAAATTCTTTTCAACATGGTTATTTTTCAAAGTTGAGTTTAGAAAACATTGATTTTTTAAAATCCTCTTCCATTCATTAGTTTTTCAAGGTCATTTCTTTAGCTTTTGCTATGCAGTGTTTTGGGCTTCCCTGAGGGCTCAGTGGTAAAGAATTTGCCTGCCAATGTACGAGATGCAGATTCAGTCCCTGGGCCAGGAAGTTCCCCTGGAGAAGTAAGTGGCGACCCACTCCAGTATTCTTACCTGGGAAATCCCGTGGACAGAGGAGCCTCTTAGGCTACAGTCCCGGGGTCATAAAAAAGTCGGAAACCACTTAGTGACTAAATAGCAGCAACAATGCAGTGCTTGGGTATTTTCTACCAAAATTTCTGCCGAATAGCATAAAAGTAGTTTCAGGGAATGACATATAAATAAAACAGAACTACTTTCAACTTCTTATAATTTGCCATTTCTTTCATAAATTTCCAGAGGGAAAGCAACCTTTCAGTTAGCAGTAACTATTTGGCCTTTGGCCAAATATGGTAAAAGAGGCTTGCTAATCACATTCATAGTAAAATAATTTACTTATTATTCATATGCTAGTGAAGATCAGGTGTGTCTCAAGTCACAGATAGACCTTTTAGGATCAAGGCTTGAACCAGAAGTCAGGATGTATGTTGTGACGATCAGGAGAACCAGTTCTGTTTTCCAGCAGGTCAGGAAAATAAAGTCTACATGTTTTCACAGTAGCTGAAATAACTGGTGACTGATGGGCAGGAAAAAGCAAAAGAGTTCCAGAAAAACATCTATTTCTGCTTTATTGACTATGCCAAAGCCTTTGACTGTGTGGATCACAATAAACTGTGGAAAATTCTGAAAGAGATGGGAATACCAGACCACCTGACCTGCCTCTTGAAAAATCTGTATGCAGGTCAGAAAGCAACAATTAGAACTGGACATGGAACAACAGACTGGATCCAAATAGGAAAATGAGTATGTCCAGGCTGTATATTGTCACCCTGCTTATTTAACTTCTATGCAGAGTACATCATGAGAAACGCTGGACTGGAAGAAACACAAGCTGGAATCAAGATTGCTGGGAGAAATATCAATAACGTCAGATATGCCAATGACTCCACCCTTATGGCAGAAAGTGAAGAGGAACTAAAAAGCTTCTTGATGAAGGTGAAAGAGGAGAGTGAAAAAGTTGGCTTAAAGCTCAACATTCAGAAAACGAAGATCATGGCATCTGGTCCCATCACTTCATGGGAAATAGATGGGGAAACAGTGGAAACAGTGTCAGACTTTATTTTTTGGAGCTCCAAAATCACTGCAGATGGTGATTGCAGCCATGGAATTAAGACACTTACTCCTTGGAAGAAAGCATATTCAAAAGCAGAGACATTACTTTACCAACTAAGGTCCGTCTAGTCAAGGCTATGGTTTTTCCTGTGGTCATGTATGGATGTGAGAGTTGGACTGTAAAGAAGGCTGAGCGCCAAAGAATTGATTCTTTTGAGCTGCAGTGTTGGAGAAGACTCTTGAGAGTCCCTTGGACTGCAAGGAGATCCAACGAGTCCATTCTGAAGGAGATCAGCCCTGGGATTTCTTTGGAAGGAATGATGCTAAAGCTGAAACTCCAGTACTTTGGCCACCTCATGTGAAGAGTTGACTCATTGGAAAAGACTCTGATGCTGGGACGGATTGGGGGCAGGAGGAGAGGGGGGCGACAGAGGATGAGATGGCTGGATGGCATCACTGACTCGATGGGTGTGAATCTGAGTAAACTCCGGGAGTTGGTGATGGACAGGGAGGCCTGGCGTGCTGCGATTCATGGGGTTGCAAAGAGTCGGACACGACTGAGCGACTGAACTGAAACTGACGGGCTTATGTCCCTGAATAGTCAGATTTTTAATGATTAAAGAATATTAAGTACTTAAAAGCAAATGAGGATGAATAATTCGGTAAAGTAGCATTTATAAAGCCAGGTTCAACATGTAAAGAACTTTGAGGTTGTAACTCCCATCCTTTTAACAAAAGCTGAACAAATTGAAAGTTAATAACTCTATGGATTCATCAAAGCATTGGAACCACAGGGCAAACTGCTGCCCCCAAACTGTAAACACAGGCAAACACAGAGAATCAGTTTATGGGAAGCAGAATCTCTTTCTGTACCTTGTTTGGAACACTTAAAGTGTAATTAATTATTGGAGACTAGCTTGACAGAGAGAACATTTTGTGACCTTACCCTTAGGAAAGCCTCCACACTTCCCCAAGTTTTATCACCAGGAGCCCACCAGTTTCTCAGGTAGAAATTAAAGTAAAATTCCCTCCATGCTTTAAAAAGGGAGAAGGGGGAACTAACTATTTTGAAATAAACTGAGGCTTATACTCATTGAAAACTATTTTACTAGAGTCTAATTGACTTCAGTTTTACCAGAATGAAGTTCCTTGGAGGAAGGGAAATATCTAAATCTGGCCCCCTCTAGCCTTCCTGTCACCTAAAGGGATAGGAAAGGATAAAAACTGACAAGCAGTTGTGAAGGTCATCGACCAGGGACACAACCTCAATTAAAAAAACTGAAGCTTAATCATAGGAATATAGAATGCCTGTCCCTATCTGCCACATACCTAACCACCACATCAATAGGGCTCCTGTAAAACAGTGAAAGAACTGTAAGCATCAGGCCCTATTTAAGAAGGAATTTCTAGGGAAACCGGTAGACAACAAGGGATACAGGAACAAGGACACCAGAGGAAATTTTTGCCTCTGCAATCACATGCAGCAGAGAATAAAGAAAACTCTTAGCCACACACTAAAGAATTGTTTACCTCCTTTTACCTGATACATCATATCTGGCTTTCAACAGAAAATTGAAAAGTATGCTAAAAAGCAAAACATAGTCTGAACAGACAAAGCAAGAGTCAGAACCAGACTGAAGGATAACAGATTTGAAAATTATCAGACTGGGAACTTAACTTTCATTAATATGCTAAGGGCCCAAATAGAAACAGTGGGCAGTATACAAGAACAGCTAAAATAATCAGATTAAAACTTAGAGATTCAAAAGGAAGGGCTAGAGATCACAAACGCTTAGTCAAGGAAAAAATTACATTTAGTAGGCTGATCAGCAGGCTGGAAAGAATCAGTGAACTTAAAGGCATGTCCATAGAAAGTTGAACTAAAGGGCAAACAGAAAAAAAAGGAACTGAGGGAGAGTAAATATTTCTTAAGCTGCAAAAATAATGTCCATTGAAATTGTGTAATTGGTGGGAGGGTATATGTGTATACTTGTGTGAGTTAATTAAAAAAAAAACAACAATCATGATGTCCATACAGTTTTGGAGCTTCATTTATCCAGAATGGTGTTTTGTGGGAAATTTTGCATGCCACTATATCATACATTATTTTATTAAAGTCTGCTATTTCCTACCTCCAGCCTTCTATGCCTTCTTAGTCTCTCAAGTGTATTTGTTTATTTATTTTTTTTCATATAGAGAATGCATCATCATCTAGTATGGAAATGTGTCTGTATGTGAATCTCACCAAAATGTTTAATACTAATGTGCATCTCCTGAGACAATCTGCTTTACATATGTAGGTTTTTTTGTCTGATGATTTCCTCAAAACAACTAAAAAGGGACTTTGGAGGAAGTTTAGAGGTTACTTTTTAAGGAAAGAAGAAAAACAAAAGAAGAAAAGTGGAAAGGGTTATATTAAGGTAAAGGAAGTAAAAGAAAGTTCCAGGATGAGTGTTTTAGGGAGAAAAGGACAGAAAAAATAAGGAAATAATAAGGAAAATGATACTTTCAAAGGCATAAACCCAGGTTCCCATGACTTTTTGTCTCTTCCCTAATTATATGGTATTGTCACTGGATTCTTAATAGGCCAGGAAAAACTTAACTTGGGAAAAAATGGAGGGAACATGTTAGGAGATGTTCTTAGTTCCTTTTTTACTTTCATTGGTATTAATTTTCCTATCTTGTTCCACTTGGCCTTTGCAAGACAGAGGGGATACAGACATAGCTCTGAAGTTAGTATGTATGACAACGCTGAAATTAATCACATTTTCTGAGGCAGTAAAAATTTATTTTGAAATAGTGGACTGCAGTGTGCAGTGTATCATAGTGTATTGCTTCCTTGTTTTTTACATTACCTGGGTTTTAAGTTGTTCTTTTTGTTAGTTTCTGTTTACTTTCAAATTATGTTTCTATGACAACAACTTATAGATATAAAATTAAACTTGATTTTTTAAACTGGTATGCCTTAAAAATAAAACCTTTCAACTTTTCATCTTCTTCATCTCTTTTATTCAGTAGAAAGAACATTCGAACAGTATCATAGCCCTAGGCATATTATTCATGAATTCCAACGGCTTGAGCTCATGATTAACAAAGAGAAACCTTAACACTGAGTTTTTGCTATGATTTCTTTTTGCTGAGATGTTAAAATATAGATCTAAATTAAATTTGATTACATACATACACGTGTGTGTATTCTATGTAAATCTTTTATATAGTCTACACATGACATGAAGAGTGGGTCTATAGATGGTAATTGTCAAAAATTTTAAAAACTTATATTGCTATCTTCTCCAGTATGCACTTGCATCTCTACTAACTTGAGTGGAGTTTTATAAAATTGGTTGTTCAAATTAAAAAAAATTTGCTAGTCTCTCATTTATTTCATACTCCATTCATTCTAGGTTCTTTTTTTTTTTTTTTTTTTTCAGTTCAGTTCAGTTGCTCAGTTGTGTCCAACTCTTTGCGACCCCATGGACTACTGCATGCCAGGCACCCTGTCCATCACCAATTATTGGAGTTTACTCAAACTCATGTCCATTGAGTCGGTGATGCTATCCAACCACCTCAAAGTATTGGAGTTTCAGCTTCAACATCAGTCTTTCCAATGAATATTCAGGACTAATTCCCTATAGGATGGACTGGTTGGATCTCCTTTCAGTCCAAGGGACTCTCAAGAGTGTCCTCCAACACCACAGTTCAAAAACATCAATTCTTTGGTGCTCAGCTTTCTTTATAGTCCAACTCTCACATCCATACATGACTACTGGAAAAACCATAGCCTTAACTAGACAGACCTTTGTTGGCAAAGTACTGTCTCTGCTTTTTAATATGCTATCTTGGTTGGTCATAACTTTTCTTTCAAGAAGTAAGAGTCTTTTAATTTCATGGCTGCAGTCACCATCTGTAGTGATTTTGGAGCCCCCCAAAATAAAAATCTGTCACTGTTTCCCCATCTATTTGCCATGAAGTGGTGGGACCAGGTGCCATAATCTTAGTTTTCTGAAAGTTGAGTTTTAAGCCAACTTTTTCACTCTCCTCTTTCACTTTCATCAAGAAGCTTTTTAGTTCTTCTTTGCTTTCTGCCATAAAGGTGATGTCATCTGTGTATTTGAGGTCATTGATATTTCTCCTGGCAGTGTTGATTCCAGCTTGTGCTTCATCCAGCCCAGCATTTCTCATGATGTACTCTGCATATAGGTTAAATAAGCAGGTTGACAATATACAGCCTTGACGTACTCCTTTTCCTATTTGGAACCAGTCTGTTGTTCCACGTCCAGTTCTAACTCTAGCTTCTTGACCTGCATACAGATTTCTCAAGAGGCAGGTCAGGTGGTCTGGTATTCCCATCTCTTTCAGAATTTTGCACAGTTTGTTGTGATCCACACAGTCAAAGGCTTTGGCATAGTCAGTAAAGCAGAAATAGATGTTTTTCCGGAAGTCTGTTGCTTTTTTGATGACCCAGCAGATGTTGGCAATTTGATCTCTGGTTCCTCTGCTTTTTCTATATCCAACTTGAACATCTGGATGTTCATGGCCTGGCTTGGAGAATTTTGAGCATTACTTTACTAGCCTGTGAGATGAGTGCAATTGTGTGGTAGTTTGAGCGTTCTTTGGTATTGCCTTTCTTTGGAATTGGAATGAAAACTGACCTTTTCCAGTCCTGTGGCCACAGCTGAGTTTTCCAAATCTGCTGGCATGTTGAGTGCAGCACTTTCACAGCATTATCTTTTAGGATTTGAAATAGCTCAACTGGAATTCCATCACATCCACTAGCTTTTTTTTTTTTTTTTAATTGATTGGATGTAAAAAATACACACTGTGCTAAAATATGTCACCTAAAGTCTTTGCCTTGGAGCAACTGACTCTGGGTATAACCTGTCATGGAATATTAACAGCATATAAGAATACCCTGAAAAAGTGTTAAACTTCCTGAAAACCTAGAGAGTGTTATAGTTTTCAGTTTTGATCGTGTATTTTTCTTATTATATACATTTATATTTCTTCTATTTGCTCTTAATCCTGAGGAATCTTTCCTACTTAAGGTTTTATGGTAATTTTATTGATTTTAATCTCTCAATGTAGATTCCACTTGCAACATTGTAATTGTGATAGTTTGAAGGCCATAGACAGAGAAGAAATCTTTCTGGTGATTCCCATTTTACATTTTAGGAATCTAATATTATCGAGAGCCATATTTCAAGAGAAATAAAATGGTTTGTAATCCATGAGGTGCTCTGTGCTTTACTTGCCCATCTACATACCTCTGTCACCTCAAGTCAATTTTGAGGGAAGATATGAAACTAGGGAGGCCTGACCCTTGTGACTTGGCCTTGTGGGTATTTCCCACTCATTTTTAGTACATCACATTTAGAATGCTGTTGAAATTTGCCATTGACTGTGGCATGGGGGTGGGACTATAGCTTCTCTTGGCTAGATTCTATTATAATATTTTGTTCCCAAAGTGAGTATATAGACTATTAAGGGAAATTTAATGAATTTACTGTAGGCTTCAGGTAGCTGACCCAAAGTTCCCATTGCTTGGTTTGATAGATTAAAGATGAGGTGGCTTAGCTAGCTGACTGCTGCTTGTCACATCCGCATTGGTAACTTGAGGTAGGTGTGTGTTGTGGGGAGATGTCATAACTGAACATTTTAAACTTCAGTCTTCATTTCTGCCCCTTTCTCTAGTGCTCTCAGTCTAACCCCTTTGGGAGGCCCTCCTCGCAACCACACACATACACAAATACACAGAATTTCCCAACCCCTCTTTCCGGTTATCCCACGTGTCTTTCAAATTTTGTAGCCTAAAGCACATACTAAAGTCTTTTCTCATCTTGTTTTTTATCTGCTGGCCTTGAATAAGTGGATGCTTTGTACTAGTGTTTGTCTTCTGACTGTTAGAGGAGAATAATGAAGACTTTTGTCTCCCATTTAGAGGAAATAGATGTTGTTGTGGGTAAAGGGTTTTTATTCCAGGCTGAAGCTCATTTTCACCCAAAGTATTTGAAATCAACACACTCCCCACTGTGACGACTCATTTATTTCTAAAGGTCCCCATCTGGTCTCTGTGAGAAATTCATATTCTTCCTATTAACATAACTTTGACCTTACTTGTAACAAACAAATAGCTAATAACTCTGGACTTACCAGAATGCAAGAGCACCCGCCTTTCCCTGCCCTGGGCTATGTTAAAAAATTGTCTTATATTAATAGGCGGTGAAAGGTGGTATGCATATTTGCCTGTCTTCAGTTTCTATATTTCTTCATGAATATTAGGGATGAGAAATAAATTCAATCCAGCAAGTCAGTTCTTAAGAAATAATTGGTCCAGTGTTGTTCTAAAATTAGTAAGCTAGGAAACATAACCTCTAAGACTCATTTTCTTCATTCCCACTGTCATCAGTATAGATTTTATATCCTCTGTCCAATATAGGAATATTTCCAGATGGCTTTATGGAACTTTCATTTTATTTTATTCAAAATTTCATGATAAACTAGAATAAAATTATAAATGCTTTTGTTTATGCAGGAAGACTAACAGGATAATCTAAGAAACCTAATTAAGCATCTATGCTATGTGTTTTTCTGAGGATAATTAAGATTATCATTTCAGTTACTTAGATCTCTGTATCTTTTGGGAACTGTTTTTGGTTAATGTTGAAAAAAATACAAAAGCATTCATGGCAGTCATCCTCAAAGGATGAATATTTTCACAAATACTATGTTTTGTAAATAGCCACCAGATACTGGAATTTCTTATGAAAATGAACTTCATGTAAAACTTTCAGACTTTTACATTATTTGTAATATTTTAATAAGTAATGTATATGAGAACTTTAATTTTTCCAAATGTTCTCCTATCTTGTCTTTTACCTGTGCTGTGATATCTGCTTCTTTCTCTGGTTAGCTGAAGCTTTTTATTTTAGTCCTAATCTTTCACTGATGTGTTACTGTGAGATGTAGCAGGTAGAACTTATTCCTCACCCTGGTATCTACAATTTGTTTCACTCCCTTTCACTTCATCTGTGTATTTCTAGATAGCTTTTTTCTTTTCTTCTTTGCCTTTTATCTTGACTCTGTCATTACCAAATGTCTTCCTCTTTCTTTCTATTTTTCTAAAATTATCTACTCTAGCTATATTTTCATCATTTTATTCCTGAACTTTACCTCTTTTCCAAGGGTCTTATAATAGGAAGGAGAATGATCTACTGATACTATGTAGAGTAAGAAGAATCACATCTTGTCCCTTCCCTGTTCAAATGAAATACCTATATCCCTTTTATGAGTTTATTGATTACCTACAATGTCATGTGCCAGACACTGCTAGGGGCCCTAGGACACAAAGATAAGCACGCTGTTGTTCTTAAAGTCAAGAACCTTTTAAAATAAATGCCAGAGAAATGTCTGATTCAGGTATTGCTTGTTTTTTGATGACAGATAATTCAAAGCCTTCAGACTATTATGATGGCAAATTATTGTAGATCTCCATATCCAGATTTAAATCATGTATACTAACCAGTTCTTTTGCATTACTGCAGTGTGAATGTAGTCTGAACTACTGTTTCTAAATAATTGAAAATTTTCTAGATTTTTGACCTGTCTTATTTTGGAGTAGGAAAGTATCTTAAATAAATCACATTTTCTCTTCTTAGTCTTTTATGATTGATTTGATTTAGGATATCAGAAACAGTGGGGAATACGATTATCATGTCACAGCAGTTGGAGGGTAACATTACAAAATAGTGGCCAAAGTTAAAAGTCATTTTTATATGAAATAATAGAGTGAATATTATGGTCACATTTTTTCAAATTGTGCTTATTTGGGAAATGCAATTAATGGTGACTTAAGAGACACAGATTTGATCCCTGAGTCAGGAAGATCCCCTGGAGTAGGCAGTGGCAACTCACTTCAGTATTCTAGCCTGGAAAATTCCATGGACAGAGGAGCCTAGCTGGCTGCCATCCATGAGGTCTCAAAAAATTGGACCTGACTGAGTAACTGAGCACACAATTAATGATATTTTTATATTATCAGGAAAAAAATTAGTTGACAATTTTTTACTACATGACAGTTGCTCTACCTTGCATGTGTTACCCTATTTAACATTCTAGCTGAGCTACTACTTTGATATCAAATACCTTACCATTTTATTCTACTATGTTCCATATGATGTCAGTAACTTGTGTTAGAAATAGTTCAGTTCAGTTCAGTTCAGTCGCTCAGTTGTGTCCGACTCTTTGCGACCCCATGAATTGCAGCATGCCAGGCCTCCCTGTCCACCACCAACTCCCGGAGTTCACTCAGACTGACGGCCATCAAGTCAGTGATGCCATCCAGCCATCTCATCTTCTGTCATCCCCTTCTCCTCCTGCCCCCAATCCCTCCCAACATCAGTCTTTTCCAGTGAGTCAACTCTTCGCATGAGGTGGCCAAAGTACTGGAGTTTCAGCTTCAGCATCATTCCCTTCAAAGAAATCCCAGGGTTGATCTCCTTCAGAATGGACTGGTTGGATCTCCTTGCAGTCCAAGGGACTCTCAAGAGTCTTCTCCAACACCACAGTTCAAAAGCATCAATTCTTCGGCGCTCAGCCTTCTTCACAGTCCAACTCTCACATCCATACATGACTACCGGAAAAACCATAGCCTTGACTAGACGGACCTTTGCTGGCAAAATAATGTCTCTGCTTTTCAATATGCTATCTAGGTTGGTCATAACTTTCCTTCCAAGGAGTAAGTGTCTTTTAATTTCATGGCTGCAATCACCATCTGCAGTGATTTTGGAGCCCCCCAAAATAAAGTCTGACACTGTTTCCACTGTTTCCCTATTTCCCATGAAATGATGGGACCAGATGCCATGATCTTCGTTTTCTGAATGTTGAGCTTTAAGCCAACTTTTTCACTCTCCTCTTTCACTTTCATCAAGAGGCTTTTTAGTTCCTCTTCACTTTCTGCCGTAAGGTTGGTGCCATCTGCATATCTGAGGTTATTAATATTTCTCCCGGCAATCTTGATTCCAGCTTGTGCTTCTTCCAGCCCGGTGTTTCTCATGAAATAGTTAACACCAATAAAATTTTGTATTATCTAAGTATTTTTGTGCATAGATAGTCTTTTCTTTGTGGTTAATTTATGTGCATATCTTAAAATTAAATTTCTTTAGAAATAATTGATTCAGCCAAGTGTCTTCTCAAATTCTTCCCATCTTCCAGATGCTGCAATTTATAATATGCTTTCCTATTCATTTTCTGTTCAAACTTTGGTCCTCATGTTAACATTTTTTTTCCCACAATATCAATACCTGCTTAAGAATATAATATAAGGACTAGAAATCATACGAGTTCATGGAGAGTAGTAAGAGAGTACTGCCATTTCCCACTCTGCTGTTCTCTGGTATATTTTACTTGGACCTTATCCTTCTGTCCTGCTCCTGTGATTCTCAAAGTCCTTGTTTTTCTCTCAGTTTGCTTGGGAGCCTGCTGAGATGACAGGTTCTAAAATAAGGTTTAAATTTACTTCCATCTCTTATGTTTTCAAGAACTCTTCATTATATCCTCTATGTTTTCCTTGTAAGTGGAGATGAGATGGAATGTGAAATGAGTGACATAGCTGTCGGTAGTAACCAATCTTAGAAAACACCAAGAAAAGATTTTCATTTAGGGAAAGGATTATACAGAAAAAAAAAAAAAGTAAAAATATACAGATGCAGTAGACCAAGAAGGAAATTCTAAGTAAAAAATAATCCAGTATCTAGGCCAAGGGGGAATAAAACTGATAACCTAATTGCTTGGATACATAGAAGAGGGTGGTAGATAATCAGTCAATTCAGACATGTTCCACACGTCTTTATAAATTATTTTCCTCTAAACTCCCCAAAATGTACTCCTTGTCCTGTACTCTGTCCATTTGGTACAGCTGCCTTGCTGGATCCCTTGCCTTAAGACTTGGAATCCATCAACATGAAATTGGCTTTGTTTTCCTTTCAGGAGGATCGGGAAGGGGTCAGATTATTTCCAGCTTTAAAAGTATATCAGGAGCTAGCTGGCTTTGTTGCCCTGTTTGTTACCAGATTCTTTTTCTAAAACATAGTCTATTACATAACACCATGCCGATGTGTTCACAACTAGAAAATTATTTCTTAGAGGTTTTCTGGGTTTCTTTCATTTCACATTTTATTAGAAGGAAAATTTCCCCAGGCTTATTAGCATATATGAGTGATTGTGACATACCTAAAAACAGATTCCCAAGCTGTATTATAAGATCTGTGACCAGAGAATTCATGTCAACTCCCAGCTCTAACAACTTTACTGATTTTAATAAATTTATTTTTTTACATAATTTGTTATAAGTTTATTTGTTAAAAGGATAAACTATGTCCTGACTACTAATACTGATGTCTGTTTAAACATAAAAATAGAACAGTATTTAGGCATGACCTTAATTCCCTGAGGGCTTCCCTGGTGGTTCAGATGGTAAAGCGTCTGCCTGCAATGTGGAAGACCCAGGTTTGATCCCTGGGTCAGGAAGATCCCTGGAGAAGGAAATGGCAACCCACTCCAGTATCCTTGCCTGGAGAATCCCATGGACAGAGGAGCCTGGTAGGCTACAGTCCACAGGGTTGCAAAGAGTTGGACATGACTGATTGACTTTACTCACTTTAATTCCCTGAAAAAATTTCAAATATTACCTAATACTTTATACAGCTCAGTTTTCCTTAATGAATTAACTGTGATCTATTTCTAGTGTGATCTGTTATCAATTGTTTTTCTTTTATCATGAAAATTTTTAACCATTCATTCACTTACTTGATAAAAATTGGATACTTACTTTGTTGTAGGTAATGTTATAACATAGCTTTAAACAATACATATCCAGGCTCTGCCTTCCACAAAACCAGGGAGTTAGAGATTCTTTTTTTTTTAAATTTTTAATTTTTTGACTACTTGTTAATAACTACATCCTTATCCTGATAATTTTTCTTTGTAGCTAGATAAAATTGCTGCAATAATTTCTATTAAAATGTCTCTTGTTTAGGGAATATACCACAGTATAATAAAGGCTGTATATGATAAGCCCATATTGAACATCATACTCACTGGTAAAAAGCTGAAAGCTTTTCCTCTATGATCAAAAACAAGATAAAGATGCCCACACTTGCCATTTTTATTCAACATGGCACTGCAAGTCCTAGCCAGAGCAGTTAGTCAGGGAAAATAAATTAAAGGAAAGGAAGAACTAAAACTCACTGTTTATAGATGACATGACAGTACATATAGAAAACTCAAAATTTTACCAAAATTGGAACTAAAAAAAGGGCTCAGTGAAGTTGCAGGATACAAAAGAGCATACTGAAATCTGTTGCATTTATATACTCCAATAATGAACTAACAGAGAAATTAAGAAAACAGTTGTGTTTACAATTGCATCAGAAAAAATAAAATACTTAGGAATAAGCTTAGCAGAGGAAATGAAAGCCCTGTACTCTGAAAGGTATGAGACACTGATGGAAACAATTGAAGACACAAATAGAAAAGTATTCTGTGCTCATGGATTAGAAGAATTAATATTGTTAAGTATCCGTACCACCTAAGGAAATCAACAGATTCAGTGCAATTCCTATCAACATTTCAATATCATTTCTCACAGAAATAGAACAAGCAATCCTAACATTTTTACAGATCCACAAAAGACCCTAAATAGTCTTAAATAAATAAAAACTGACACATAGATCATTGTAACAGAACAGAGAGCCCAGAAATAACCTCACGTGTAAATAGTCAATAATTTACAGCAAAGGAGACAAGAATATACAATGGGGAGAGGTGAATGTGGATTAAAGACTTGGGCCTCAGTCTGAAGCCACAAGATTCCGAAAAGAAAACATAGCCAATAAACTCCTTGACATTGTTTTTGGCAATGTTTTCTTTTGATCTGACAACAAAAACAAAGGAAACAAAAGTAAAGATAAAAATGTGAGAATACATCACACTAAAAATTCTGCACAGGAAAAGAAATCAATAAAATGAAAAGGCAGTTATCTGAGTGGGAGAAAATGTTTGCAAATCATATTTCTAATAAGACACTGATAGCCAAAACAGGGGACTTCCCAGGTGGTACCAGTGGTAAAGAATCCACCTGCTAATACAGGAGATGTGAGAGTTGCAGGTTTGATTCCTGGGTTAAGAAGATCCCTTGGAGTAGGAAATGGCAACCCACTCCAGGACTCTTGCTTGGAAAATTCCATGGATAAAGGTGGGCTACAGTCCATGGGGCTGCAAAGATTCAGATGCAACTGAGCATGCATCCAAAATATGCAGAAAGCACACATAGCTCATAGGGCCCACCTGCAAAAAAAAATTTAATTTAAAAAATGGAGAAGGAGGATCTGTATAGATATTTTTCCAAAGAAGACATAGAGATGTGTCCACCAGGTACATGAAGAGATGCTCAGTGCCACTAATCGTCAGAGAAATGTGAATCAAAGCCTCCATAGATATGAAAATAGTATGAAATTTCCTAAAAAAATTAAAAATATAACTACTGTATGATCCAGTGATTTTACTTATGGGTATTTATCCAAAGAAAATTAAAATACTATCTTGGAAAGATATCTGCACCACATGTTTATTGCAACATTATTTACAACAGCCAAGTTATGGAAACAACCTGTGTCCCCCAGTGGATATATGAAGACAATATGGTATGTATGTATAAAATGGAATGCTATTTGACTGTAAGAATAAAATTTTTCTGTTTAAAACATCATGGATGTACTTTGAGAGCATTGTTGTTGTGCAGTTGCTAAGTTGTGTCCAACTTTTTTGCTATCTCACTGACTGTATAACCAGCCAGGCTCCTTTGTCCATGGAATTTCCCAGGCAAGAATGCTAGAGTGGCTTGCCATTTCCTACTCCAGGGGATCTTCCCAACCGAGGGATCAAACCTGCATTGGCAGATGGATTCTTTACCACTGAGCTGCCAGGGAAGCTCTCTTGAGGACACTGGGCTAAGTAAGTCAGAGGAAGACAAATGTGCTTTCTCACTTGTATGTGAAATAAAAAGAAAACCAAAACAACAAAAATGAGCCTCATGGACACAGAGGACATATTGGTGGTTGCCAGAAGCATGGGTGTGGGGCTTGGGTAAAATGGATGAAAGGAGTTAAAAGGTATAAGCTTCTAATTATAAAATAAGGTATGCAGATGTGATTTTTATCATGGCAACTATATGTTACAACAATATATTGCATATTTGAAAGGTACTGAGAGAATATATCTTAAAAGTTCTCTCCACAAGAGAAAAAAGTCTGTAAATATGTATGGTGATGGATCTTAACAGACCTTATTGTGGTGGTCATTTCACAGTGTATAGAAATGTTGAATTATTTTGTTGTAAACCTGAAACTTGTATGATATATGCCAATTATACCTAAATAGAAAATGTAATAATATCTCTTTATATTATAAAAATATATATTAATAACAAATAAGTTATACCAACTCAATGGTAGACATATATCCTTCTAAGTTTCCTATGCATTAAAGTTATATTTTACATACAAGTGATCATACTGGCTTTCCTGTTCTACAGTTTTTCTCTCAAAAGTATGTTAGATATTTTAAAAATTTCAATCTACTTCATTTCTTTCAATTATAATATTTTCATTTTCATTGGTTGGCTAATGTCCCATTGACTGGATTAATCATGCTCCAGGAGGTGAATATTTGCATTTTTTCTCAATTTTCACTGTTTTAGACAATAATGAAAAACAACACCAAATTTCATTGTTATTTTAAATCTTTGTCAACAAAGGTCCATCTAGTCAAGGCTATGGTTTTCCAGTGGTCATGTATGGATGTGAGAGTTGGACTGTGAAAAAAGCTGAGCACTGAAGAATTGATGCTTTTGAACTGTGGTGTTGGAGAATCTTAAGAGTCCCTTGGACTGCAACAAGATCCTACCAGTCCATCCTAAAGGAGATCAGTCCTGGGTATTCACTGGTATAACTTATTTGTTTTCCTCTGACTTACTTAGCCTCATGTCCTCAAGAGAGCTGAAACTCCAATACTTTGGCTACCTTATGCAAAGAGTTGATTCATTGGAAAAGACCCTGATGCTGGGAGGGATTGGGGGCAGGAGGAGAAGGGGACGACAGAGGATGAGATTGTTGGATGGCATCACCAACTCAATGGACATGAGTTTGGGTAAACTCCAAGAGCTGGTGATGGACAGGGAGGCCTGGCGTGCTGCGATTCATGGAGTTGCAAAGAGTTGGACATGACTGAGTGACTGAACTGAACTGAACATTTGATATTCTTTGATTATGAATAAAGCAGAGCAATTTTTCTCGTAGATCAAATGCTTTATTTTCCCATATGTGCAAGCACTTCATCTGATGGGTTTCTGTTATAAATTTGGAATCCTTCATACTCACTTCTACATTTTCCCTGTATTCTCCAAAAGAATTATAAAAACAAATTGCCCAGGATCCTTTTTTCCTAACTGTTCTCAATTGTATCAATGAGAGACATTGAAAAGATATTAGTTTTTAGAGAACTAAAATCAGAATTGAAAACTGGACCATTTTGGATTGACTTGTGCTAAACTCTGGGAGTTGGTGATGGACAGGGAGGCCTGGTGTGCTGCAGTCTGTGGGGTCACAAAGAGTCAGACATGAAAGAGACTGAACTGGACTGAACTGAAACTAATCTGTTGTACAGATTTGGTTTTGGTGAACTAACTGACCTGATTTGGTTGGTTTAGGTCAGTGGATTACCACCAAATATTTGCAACTGTTCTACTGAACTCAGTCCATATGAACGTTATGCAAATAATTTTCAAGCAGCAAGCAGCTGCCATAAACATGAGAAGAAGTGATTCAAATGTATAAGTGACTCAGTACTATTCAGGAACAAAACAGCAGTTTCTGTAGTTTCTCTTTGGTAGTCACATTTCTGCTGGTGCCTGTACGAGTTGTGCTTTATCAGTTGATAGAGTAACTGAGCATGGAACCTGGATGCATGCTGCCTTTTAATATTGATCTCCTGTTTTGAAGTGTAGTGAACTTGATCATTCTGAACTTCAGACAGCAAAGACCAGTAACATAAGAATTGATGGAAACCAGTCTGGGTGATAATATTATCAAAAAGGCAAAGGATTTCATCAGAGATGGTAACTAGTTCTTTAAACTAGCCAAGAGCACAGTTTAGAAATGTGAATCCTAGAAATGTATTGGTTTAGGACAATTGATATATAGATCTTTAGTATATTAAAGTTTTATGAAGATGATTCTTTATCTTCTTGATAAATATAACTCCTTTGCTAAGAGGACACTGTCATAATGATAGAAGAGTTTGCATAAGGGTATGTAGAAGAATTCATGCTGCATATATCAACATATTCAGTCCTAGGTGGATATCTTGATCATTTAAACACATGGTAAAAAATGAAATGTCCATGTAAATATGACTTGAGTGATTTTCAGGATATGTATTAACCAGAAATCTTATCTGGAATGGTATATGTGTGTGTGTGACATGGGGTTTTCAGAATTTTTGAGAAACTTCTTTGGTGAATGTTTCTTAAGATGATGAATATATTATAGTTGGGATTTTGTATCTGACTTACATAGTCTTGACCTGCTTATCTGTGAAGCAGAGTGAATAATCAAAGTCTGTCTTAGAAGTGTCAATCCTTTTTGCATCAGGGATCAAAGAGTCTAGAGGTAAGCAAAATACCAGGATAGTGATTGTTTCTAAAGATTGCCTAGCCAGTCTAAAGAGAGTCATGGATGGAGAAACACAGAATAATGTAAATATAATTCTTTTTCCAATTTCAGATTCCATTTTTGTACTATTTCTGTTTTATTCTGGATATTTCAGGATAGCCTGTGCAGTCAGATATTGTATTTAAGAATTGAAGAAGCATTAGCTATCTTTAAGTGAATAGAACAGTTTTCGTAAATAGAAGTATATTTTATTTATTCTTTTTTCTTCTAATGAAAATAATTCAGATCATAGCTGACTCTAAATACCAGAATATTATGACATTTTAAAAGAATCACTTCATTGAGTATTAGAAGCAATTAAGTATAGTCTTGGTTTTGGTCAAGTCAAATGAATTATCTTTTTATCTTGGTATTCTTGGTGAGCGGAATTTTAAAGTAAAATTAAAAGTGGTCATTTTATGAACTCTACCGAGTCTTCATATTTTATTAACCTTATCATAAATAACTAGTTCTTATATTAACCCTTCAAATAAGAATTATTAGCAGTGTTCCATATGTAGGAAAATTCAAGCTTTGAAAGACACAGTTTGTATGAGCTACTAGGTGTCTGAGAACTTCAGGATTTGAACCCAGTCCTTAAACCATCCAAAGCTTATGCTCAGGAATAATAGTCATTACCATTACCCATTTTGTAAGAGTATTCATAATTTTGGGACTCTCTTTTCTTAGCATTGTTTTTTCCTACCATCCATGTAGATGTTTGTTAGAATAAAAGAAATAAATGTTATCAACTGAGTTTTTTGTTACTTTTGATTTTAAAAATACTATTTTTGATTTTTCTTGCAGTAATGTGAAACCCAAGCACCAGTAGTGATTGGACTGAAAAGTGTCCCCCATCGTTCCTTCCTCATTTCAAATAACCAACAGATATCATTCTTTGAAAATTTACCTTAGTTCCATTGATAGCACTTGGAAGCAAAGGTGGAAATCGCTAAATAGGACTTTTATTTGAATAGTGCATTGACTAAAAGATGGAATCGAAATGTTAAGTAACTTATCCTTGATTAACACTAAAATTTAACATTTAAATGTTTCTTGTGAGGACAGCATTGGGGGACAGCAGAAGTTTTTGTCTACTTCCGTGGTATTAAATACCACCGCCATGCTTGAATCTCACCACTTATGCTCTAATATAGCCCAGACTAATGGATCCAGTTGCCTAATTGACATTTCCACTGAGATTTATCAATATTTTAAAACTTCTTAACGTGAAGTAAATACACATATGGAAGAGTGCCCTCCACCCCAGTAACTATTATCTTAATATTTAACTGCTGCCCTAACACTTTATAGTAGTCACCAAGATTTTAAATATACATTTATATATTAGTGATGGATTATTAGCTTAATGCCTGTTGGCATAAGCTCTGTTTTATTCAGCGTATGTATCAATCATCTAGCAGACTGCCTGATACTTAGTCTAAATAATACATTGAGTAATGAAGGGACTATGTAAAATACAGCCAATTTGTATTATGTACACAGACCAGTTTGCTGATACATATAGAATTTTCTGATAAATTCAAGGGATAGGCAGAAAGGGAGAGTTAGTTCTTACTGGTTATTGTACCCACTTTTTTTGCCACGCTATGTTGCATGTGGGGCTCTTAGTTCCCCAAGCAGGGATCGAACCCGTGCCGCCAGCATTGGAAGCATGTAGTCTTAACCACTGGATCTCTGGGGAAGTCCCTCTGCCCACATTTTCTAATAACAGGGTTTAGTTAAATGTCTACATTTTCTTCTGGTCTTTCTGCTATTATTCAGCAAAATGAAAAATAGTATTTTCTTTATGTGTAACAGATAAAAAGCCCATGTACCCCAATGTTCATCGCAGCACTGTTTATAATAGCCAGGACATGGAAACAACCTAGATGTCCATCAGCAGATGAATGGATAAGAAAGCTGTGGTACATATACACAATGGAGTATTACTCAGCTGTTAAAAGAATTCATTTGAATCAGTTCTGTTGAGATGGATGAAACTGGAGCCGATTATACAGAGTGAAGTAAGCCAGAAAAACACCAATACAGTATACTAACACATATATATGGAATTTAGGAACATGGCAATGACGACCCTGTATGCAAGACAGGGAAAGAGACACAGATGTGTATAACGGACTTTTGGACTCAGAGGGAGAGGGAGAGGGTGGGATGATTTGGGAGAATGCCATTCTAACATGTATACTATCATGTGAACTGAATCGCCAGTCTAAGTCTGACGCAGGATGCAGCATGCTTGGGGCTGGTGCATGGGGATGACCCAGAAAGATGTTATGGGAGGGAGGTGGGAGGGGTTCATGTTTACTTTCTTGAATAAAGGATGGAGAGATTTGTAGTTTTAATTTATGTAACAGCCAGCCAGGCATGAGCATTTTTATGAAAACGCCATCAGGCTGGCATCGGAAAATCATTCTTTCAGCATGTGTCATTAGTTGGATCTCTCATCCTTTCCAGTTTATTTTTCTTTCCTGCTTAACACTTTTGTTCCCTCTCTCCTTTCTACCTGCCCTTCTTTCTTTCTTTTTGATGTCTACCAAGTCTTTAGGTCTTTCGGGAGTACCCTTGGGGCTTGCTCAGCACTGGTGGCCCTTGGGGCTGATGAGAAATAGAGCAGCATATAGTTGATCAAGACCATGTTGTAACTACTGGCAGATATCCTATGTGTATAATTACTGTTTAGGGCTTTTTTGGTTTTTCTGTTGAATGGTCCCTGTTGTGCCTGATTTATTAGTTACTGGTTTGAACACTTACACAGTAAGCTGCAATTCTGTAATTTAGAGGAAAGAACCCTCATGTGCCTATTTGCAAGTTTTTGTAGTTGAAGACTTCCCTTCAAAAAGGATACTGTAGATAAGTCTTTGAAAAAACACACAAAGTATTCTATGATACTATTACCCAGGCTAAATGTCACTAAAGCAAATTAACAATAAAACAGCAAAAGCAAGCCATACCTTCTGTTCTTTCTGCCTATAGAATCTCTTTACTGAAGAGTGAATCATTATGACATACTCTATAGTAACATGACTTTGTATGTTTGATTCTGTTCTGTGAATGACCCACAATTGTATGTGAAACCATACAGAGTAAAATGATTTTTTATGTTAATGCTTGAATCTAATAATTCATCAAGAAAATGTACTATAAACTATATTTTATAAACAAATGCTTAAATTTCATCCTTCAGTTTAGTTCAGTTCAGTCGCTCAGTTGTGTCCGACTCTTTGCAATCCCATGAATTGCAGCACGCAAGGCCTCCCTGTCCATCACCATCTCCCGGAGTTCATTTAAACTCACGTCCATCGAGTCCGTGATGCCATCCAGCCATCTCATCCTCTGTTGTCCCGTTCTCCTCCTGCCCCCAATCCCTCCCAGCATCAGAGTCTTTTCCAATGAGTCAACTCTTCGCATGAGGTGGTCAAAGTACTGGAGTTTCAGCTTTAGCATCATTCCTTCCAAAGAAATCCCAGGACTGATCTCCTTCAGAATGGACTGGTTGGATCTCCTTGCAGTCCAAGGGACTCTCAAGAGTCTTCTCCAACACCACAGTTCAAAAGCATCAATTCTTCGGCACTCAGCTTTCTTCACAGTCCAACTCTCAGATCCATACATGACCACAGGAAAAACCATAGCCTTGACTAGATGGACCTTGTTGGCAAAATAATGTTTCTACTTTTCAATATGCTATCTAGGTTGGTCATAACTTTCCTTCCAAGGAGTAAGCATCTTTTAATTTCATGGCTGCAGTCACCATCTGCAGTGATTTTGTAGCCCCCCCAAATAAAGTCTGACACTGTTTCCACTGTTTCCCTATCTATTTCCCATGAAGTGATGGCACTCATCTCACATGCTAGCAAAGTAATGCTCAAAATTCTCCAAGCCAGGCTTCAGCAATACGTGAACCGTGAACTTCCAGACGTTTAAGCTGGTTTTAGAAAAGGCAGAGGAACCAGAGATCAAATTGCCAACATCCGCTGGATCATTGAAAAAGCAAGAGAGTTCCAGAAAAACATCTATTTCTGCTTTATTGACTATGCCAAAGCCTTGACTGTGTGGATCACAATGAACTGTGGAAAATTCTGAAAGAGATGGGAATACAGATCACCTGACCTGCCTCTTGAGAAACCTATATGCAGGTCAGGAAGCAACAGTTAGAACTGGACATGGAACAACAGACTGGTTCCAAATAGGAAAAGGAGTACGTCAAGGCTGTATATTATCACCCTGCTTATTTAACTTGTATACAGATTACATCATGAGAAATGCTGGGCTGGAAGAAACACAAGCTGAAATCAAGATTGCTGGGAGAAATATCAATTACCTCAGATATGCAGATGACACCACCCTTATGGCAGAAAGTGAAGAGGAACTAAAAAGCCTCTTGATGAAAGTGAAAGAGGAGAGTGAAAAAGTTGGCTTAAAGCTCAACATTCATCAATTCATCCTTAGTCATCCATTATTTTAAAAATAAATGCTAAGTGAACGACAGTAGCTATTTTGATGATCAATGTGTCATCTGATTGCACACATTAATTTTTTTAAAGAATCAATAACATTATTGAAGTATATATTTTCTGTAACCTTCAAATTTAACAGTCAGATTGATAGTCTACTGTAAGTTAATATAACTACAAAGTACTTATTTAATATTATTGCTCTAGTTTAAATGTATGCATGTGTACAAGTGCCTGTGTATGCTTATACTATATAACCTGAAGTTCTTAGGTTTTGATTATGACTCTTCTAATTTAAATAGCAAAGATGGTAAAAGCAGAGCATCATAAATCTGTCAATGGCTTTACTTGAGATTATTTTTACTTGAAGCTTCAGCAATGTTTTTTCGAAATGAACGTTTAAAGAAGATGGCCTTCCATACACTTTGTACCTGACCCAGTGTAATTTCTGCACCTGTTGCCCAGGGATAACTTTGGTTGTGGATGCTGTGGGAGTGATGGACAGCAACATGATGAGTTCAGGACCTGCTGAATAGCTATCTCTGTAATACAGTGTCAGTGTGAATGAGAGAACGGTTCCCTGACTTCTATGTGACTGCTCTTTTAAAATAAGTTTGACTTTAATTTAAAAAAAAAAATGAAAGTGGGAATGTAGGGAAAGTATGGTCTACTACTCAGGGGTAAAGCATTTTCTCTTTTGCATTATTTATTTTCTAGACTGTTTAATGCTAGGTACTAAGTGGTGTGGGAAAGTTACTAAGGGGAAATCCTGAGGCTTGGCAGTACAACTCAGTTTAGAGGGAAAAAATTTTAGTTCCTTAAAAATATTTTTTGGTAAATAGTAATTGGTAAGTTAATGTTTTTAAAGCACTCACGACTGCTAAACTGCCATTTTTTTTACAGTCCATCATATGACTCCCAGGATTAGTACATGCCAAACATTTATGCAACTGATTATAGGAAGAGAGCTATGTTGGCATCAGAGAAAGATTATTGGGGAAAGAATGGCTAGGTTAATTACATAACTGATTAATGTTCTATAGGGTGTACATGCTCATTTGTCCAGTCATGTCCAACTCTGTGCGACCCCATGGACTGTAACTGCCAGTCTCCTCTGTCCAAGGAATTTTCCAGGCAAGAATCCTGAAAAGGGTTGCCATTCCCTTCTCCAGGGGATCTTCCTGACCCTGGGATCAAATGCATTTCCTGCACCAGCAGGCAGATTCTTTACTAAGCCACCTGGGCAGTGGCCCATAATCTTGGGAATTCCCTTTTCTACCAGGCAAGTCATTGGCATCACTATCAGATGAAAATCTACCAGTTAACTGGTAACTTTACCTCCTCTGGGCTTTTAATTAATGAATATGTCAAATACATATTCTCCTTAGGCTGGTTAAAGAATGCTGTAGTGTGATGCTCAAAAACCCCTAGACTGTTTTCCCTTTGCCTTATTTCCAAGTGTGAATATTTTTTTCTCAGCGGCAGTCATTGATGTATAAAAAGCAACCTATAAATGTTTAAAAACAAGGGAAAATGTATTATGTTTAGGGTGAAATTTAGAGACTAAAACTCCTCTGCATAAAATAGACATTTATTTTATTCCCAACAGTTGGGTGTGGGGAGGAGATGAAATAACAGAGAAGGGACCAGAAATAAAAAAACATAAAGAAAAAAGGAGACTGAGCACTGCATAAGGGAAGGCTAAGGAAAACCTATAGTTGTGGCACTACCAAAAGGGATTTTGAGAATGGAGATAGCTAGGATTTGAAGTTACTTGTACTGCTCAGTGGATGATATAATTTACCTCTTTGTCTTCCATTCTTTAGTAAATTCTGTGCTCATGAATGTTGTGTGTAAGCTTTAATTTGTAAATTGGTGAATGATTTTCTGAACTGTATTAAGTTGCTTCTTTGGTGTCTGACTCTTTGGGACCCTGTGGACTGTAGCTCACCAGGCTCCTCTGTCCATGTAATTTTCCAAGCAAGAATACTGGAGTGGGTTGCCATTTCCTACTCCACGGGATCTTCCTGATCTAGGAATCAAACCAGCATCTCTCATATCTCTTGCATTGGCAGGATTCTTTACCACTAGTGCCACCTGGGAAGCCTGAGTGATTTTATAAAGAGATTATTTATAAATAATATTTATGATAATAGATTATTTATAAATAAACAAATTTATGAATATATTTATGTATTCAACAACGGCTTTTGAACCCAACTATGTGCTGGCCATGTATGAGTTGCTGGACATACTGAATGTAATTGAACAAAGAAAATAAAAATGAGCCTTTATAGAATTTATAGTTTAGTGTGAAAGTCAGACAGTAGTAGATGAACACATCAGTATATAATTGTAACTTTTGGTGAAGGCTATAAAAATAGGATACGGTGATAGAGATTGATAGGTTTAGAGATCTATTTGAATGGTTTGGCCTAAGAAAGCTCTTCCTCTGAGGAGGCCTTCAGGCAGACCTGAAGTACGGACCATCGATGAGGAGGGAAGACATGTCCCTGGGTGTTAGTTGCTTAGGGCTGCCAAAGCAACCACAGACTTGGTGGCTTAAAACTACAGTATTTACTCTCTCCCAGTTCTGGAGGCTCTAAGTCCAGAATTGAGGTGTCAGCAGGGACGCTTCCTTCTGGAGGCTCTAACAAAGATCCAGTCCCTGCCTGTCTCCTGGCTCCGCATAGCACCTGGTCAGCCTTGACGTTGCTTTGCTGGTAAACGCAGTCCTCCAGTTTCCACCTCTGTCTTCACAGTGCCTTCTTGAGAGTGGCTGTGTTAAATGTCCCTCAGCCTTTTTCTTAGAAAGAGACAGTCACTGCATTTAGGGATACCCTAAATCCAGGATGAACCCATTTGAGAGTCTTAATTGCCTCTGTTCAGCACGAGGCAGAGTCTAGTTTCTCCTGTGCTGAGATAAGCATGTGCTAAAGAGTTCAAGGAAAGAGGATGTTTTGGGGGAGAGGGAGAATGGGTCATTATCCAGTTGACGTGGTGGGTGATGCTGTCATGTTGCCAGCTATGAAAGTGAGTAGAGCTGGAGAATAAGCCTCATGTGAATTTTCAAAAGCATGAGGAATAATTTGGGCTTTACAGGGCCTAAACAGGGATTGAAGTTGTCTGTGAAATCCATCTGATGTTCAGCTCATTGTTAACTTTTCTCACAGTATTGTCAAAAGTCTTGTGACTTGATGAGCTTATTCTAAGTGGGTATGCTCTTCTGCCTTATGTATAAATTGTCTGCATAATTACTGCTTGTGATTTTCTTGTCTCTTCCGAAAGGGTCATTTTTCATGGTCCTTGCCTCTCTTGTTTTGTTACCACATTCCATTTCTGAAATCATCAATGCCTCATGATCTATTTTCCATATCACATCTTTGACAGAGTGAATCAAAGCCATAGTGCAGTGGTATTATACAGGTTGTCCAGACCGGCTGAGTCTTCTCCTATGATGTCTAAGTGTACAATATGCATATATCACCACTTTGAAAAGCAGTTTTAGGTTCCTTCACTAAGATATGCCAATAGAATTCAGCTTGGGGTATAAGATAACTGGTTTTGAAATACTGAATCTGAAGAACTCTTGTTCAAGTAGACCGGTTCCACTAGTGTCGATTTTGTCTCATGTTAAGGGAATGGGTTTAAACTCTACTCCATGAGCATCATTTTATATAATTGAAGACAACTTATAAAAAGGTTGTACTGTGGAACCTTAGATTATAGCTGCTGGCTTCCTTAGATACAAATAATAAAGAAACTTCCTTTAACCTCTCTCTTTTTTTTTTACTGGTCATTTTGTAAAACTTATTTTTGGTTGTGCTGGTCTTCATTGCTGCACGTGGGCTTTCTCTAGTTGTGGTAAGTGGGGGCTACTCTTTGTTGCGGTGCTGGGACTTCTCACTTTGCTGGCTTCTCTCGTTGTGGAGCCTCAGCTCTGGATGCACAGGCTGCAGCGGTTGCAGCACACGGGCACAGTCATTGCAGCTCCCGGGCTGCATGGGCTCAGCAGCTGTGGTGCACGGGCTTCCCTGAGGGGTGACGAGTCTTCCCAGACCAGGGATTGAACTTGTGTCCCCTGCATTGGCAGGAGGATTCTTGTCCACTGCACCACCAGAAAAGTTCCTTTCTTTAACCTCTTACATGTGGCTTTCCAACTTCCTTTCCAAATAATGCGAATGTCCCAGTAGCATACTGGCCTGTAGGTAGGGTTATAATCATTGTTAATCATTCTTCAGCATCTTACGGTGGATGCCTTTAACATTTTCAGCCACTAACCTGAATGCTGAAATAGTAACATTAATAAGACCCCGTTTAGGAAAACTTTTGATCAAATGAATTTTTTGCATTTCTGACTAGTTTCTCCTGCTTATAGTTTCCTCAAAGTAGTTTAACAGCAGCATCCCTGTAAAGGAAACCAATTGATTACTGGTGTAAGTGTGGGGACTGTAACACTGAGAAAATAATTGAGAAGGACAGAACAAAGTCAATTCACTCATACATATCCTGCGTACCTTCCTTCTGCAAGGCAAAAGGAAATAAACATTAGAAAGGTTGAAGTTGGTCTTTCTGTCAAGCAATTGAAGGACATACTTATATTAAAAAAAAATGTAAAATAGCAATCTGTGCTTTGAGAATGTTCCCCAAATGTGTGCTTGGATCCAATGTGGAATATACACTGAAGGACTTTGGGGAGCATACAATAATTTTCAGTAGTTTAACTGGAAAACTATGTCAGATAGCAACTTAAAATTTAAAAGCAAAGCAGATGAATTAGGGTTATAGATAAATGAAGAGAGCAAAAATACAGCTTTTCATGCGGGAGCAAATGAGATGTGCCTCACTGCTAAAATGAAATGTGACTCAAAAAAGCAGTTTGGAAAATAAGATTGTTTGTTGGGATTGCATTTAAATATGCTTAAGAAAATAGCTATGCCTTGTGACAAATGTGAGGTGGTGTAGAATAATTTACTGAATACTGTTTTGTGGGAACATTTTGTAAATCATCATGTTAGATTTATTTTTCCCATTAAAATATAAAAAGCTCCTCACAATTTATATCCCTTAAGAGAATTATAAGTTATTGGTTTATTGCATTTCTTATATTTAACTTGAAGCTTGTTTGGTTGTTGTATTTGACCTTGAATAATGAGAAAATAAACCTAAGATTAGAGTACTATTTTCTTTGTTTTATTGCTTTTATTTTTTTCCCCCTTTTGGGTAAACTAATGTATGTTTCTAGTGTGGGGACAAAATTTAGAGCAGGGGAATAAATCAACAGAAGGGAGACTGTCTTTTTTTTTTTCTGTAAATAAGGGTGTTTTTAGAAAAATTCTAGCAGTATGAGGACAAAATGACTAATTTTTGATAAGAGAAGCAAAAATCAAGACCAGAAGTCTTTATTTTTTATTAATTAATATCCTTTGTATAAAAGTTTTAAAGATGTGTCTTTTTCAGATAATTATATATTAAAATTCATCTAATGTTAAAATTAGGACAGTAGGTATTATTAGATTTTAAATAGTAGATGATATAAAGTGTATTCTTATAGAGTTTCCTTCTAAGCCCTAAGTAAAGTTCTCTAGTCTACCTTTCTGGCAGAATTGGTTGATTAGCTTAGCATGTTCCTCAGAGTGAGGGAGAAAACCTCAGCTCAGACTTTCATCAGTTCCCCTCTCATTTTTGTAGCCTCACTTTCCTCTTGGTAAAAATGTATGAGTTTTCATACTTCTGATGATAGCTATAAAATGTGCTGCTCAGTAAGATAAGACTGTAGGATTTACCATAATTTGTATATCTTATGGATTTTGTCCATACTTTTGTTCAGAACTGTGAAGGAAAATTGGACTGAACGATTTGACAGGGAAGATTTAGTTGAAGACTGTTGCAGTGGCCGGGGGAGGGAGATGGAACTCAACTCTGCTCAAACAAAAGTCTGGAGGAAATTGTAAGCTGTGTAGTGAGCTAGTGAAAAACTAGTGAGAGATGTATAGAGTAGTGAGGAGGTTGGTCAGAGTGACTAGGCCAATTATTTGCAATTTGGTGATTATGGCTTCTAACTGGAGCACTGTCTTTCTGGCTGAAAATAGTTCAAAGGGATGGCTTCCATGTCTTCCAGAGAGGCATTCTGGGTCATCACAATGGCAAGAGGCTGGGAGAAGATTTATATCTCAAAGGGGCAGAGAAAGAATACAAAATAGCAAGTAAGAGAACTCATGTCACTTTTCTAAAGTGAAAAGAGAAGTCAGAGGCTTGTGAAAATGAGTGTAAGTCACTCAGTCATGTCCAACTCTTTGCCACTCCATTGACTGTAGACCCTAGGTGACTCTATCCATGAAATTCTCCAGGCAAGAATACTGGAGTAGGGTGCCATTCCCTTCTCTGGGGATCTTCCCGACCCAGGGATTGACCGAGTCTCCTGCATTGCCAGCAGATTCTTTACTGTCTGAGGCACCTTATAGTCAGAAGGAAACCTGTCTCAAGTTGAGTCAAATTTGGAAAACTCAGCAGTGGCCACAGGACTGGAAAAGGTCAGTTTTCATTCCAATCCCAAAGACAGGCAATGCCAAAGAATGCTCAAATTACCGCACAATTGCACTTATCTCACACGCTAGTAAAGTCATGCTCAAAATTCTCCAAGCCAGGCTTTGGCAATATGTGAACCGTGAAATTCCAGATGTTCAAGCTGGTTTTAGAAAAGGCAGAGGAACCAGAGATCAAATTGCCAACATCCACTGGATCATGGAAAAAGCAAGAGAGTTCCAGAAAAACATCTCTTTCTGCTTTATTGACTATGCCAGAGCCTTTGACTGTGTGGATCACAATCAACTGTGGAAAATTCTGAAAGAGATGGGAATACCAGACCACCTGACTTGGCTCTTGAAAAACCTATATGCAGGTCAGGAAGCAACAGTTAGAACTGGACATGGAACAACAGATTGTTCCAAATAGGAAAAGGAATACGTCAAGGCTATATATTGTCACCCTGCTTATTTAACTTCTATGCAGAGTACATCATGAGAAATGCTGGGCTGGAAGAAGCACAAGCTGGAATCAAGATTGCTGGGAGAAATATCAATTACCTCAGATATGCAGATGACACCACCCTTATGACAGAAAGTGAAGAGGAGCTAAAGAGCCTCTTGATGAAAGTGAAAGAGGAGAGTGAAAAAGTTGGCTTAAAGCTCAACATTCAGAAAACGAAGATCATGGCATCTGATCCCATCATTTCATGGGAAACAGTGTCAGACTTTATTTTGGGGGGCTCCAAAATCACTTCAGATGGTGATTACAGCCATGAAATTAAAAGACACTTAATCCTTGGAAGAAAAGTTAGGACCAATCTAGATAGCATATTGAAAAGTAGAAACATTCTTTTGCCAACAAAGGTCTGTCTAGTTAAGGCTATGGTTTTTCCAGTGGTCGTGTATGGATGTGAGAGTTGGACTGTGAAGAAAGCTGAGCACTGAAGAATTGATGCTTTTGAACTGTGGTGTTGGAGAAGACTCTTGTGAGTCCCTTGGACTACAAGAAGATCCAACCAGCCCATTCTAAAGGAGATCAGCCCTTGGTGTTCTTTGGAAGGAATGACACTAAAGCTGAAACTCCAGTACTTTGGCCACCTCATGCGAAGAGTTGACTCATTGGAAAAGACTCTGATGCTGGGAGGGATTGGGGGCAGGAGGAGAAGGGGACGACAGAGGATGAGATGGCTGGATGGTGTCACCGACTTGATGGACATGAGTTTGAGTGAACTCCAGGAGTTGGTGATGAACAGGGAGGCCTGGTGTGCTGCGATTCATCAGGACGCAAACAGTCAGACAAGACTAAGCGACTGAACTGAACTGAACTGAGGGATGCTTAAACCAAAACTAAAGTCAAGATCAGTTCATTGGCTATGCCTCCAGAGGTCATCAAAGAAAGTATTCTTTTTATGAAGACTGTTTCATTTCCAAGTACAGTTAGCCCTCGAACAACACAGGTTTGAGCTGTTCAGGGCCACTTCTATGCAGATATTTTTCAATAAACTCAAGTACTACACAGTTCATGGTTGAATCTGTGGATGTAAAAGTGTGAGTCCAGAAGACTGTGTGCTAATCCCCTAACACTTAGGCCTATTAGCATCTTAAAACATGAAAATAGTCATATTGCTGCCATCACAGGTTCCTGGGCTTTTTCTGTATATTCTAAACATATAAAATAAAAGTCCTGTGGATGCAACTGTGCACCGCTCCCAACCCCAATTCATATATTGAAGTTCTAACTCATAATGTGTCTAATGCTAATAATACGGTATGTGGAGAAAGGGCTTGTAGAAGGTAATTAAAGTTAAATGAGGTCATGATGGTGCAATCTTAAACCTGTATACTTGGTGTCCTTAATAAGAGAGATTTCTCTCTCTCTGTGTACTACAGTACTACACAGTCCATGTGGGGACATAGTGGGCAGCCATTTGCAAGCCAGGAAGAGAGGGACGCGTAGAATCTGATCATGCTGGCACTCTGATGTTGGACTGCCAGCCTCCAGAATTGTGAGAAAATAAGCGTCTATTGTTTAAGCCACCCAGATCCTGATACTTTGTTACAACATGCTGAATGACTAGTACAACAATAAATATAATGAGGTAGAGATAGTTTGACATATTCTGAAGCTTGGTCTTAGGGGAAATTTACCTAATACCTTCAGGTTCAAAATAACTTTTTCTTTGCAGGAGGATTGATAGGGATTTTCAGTGACTGAGGGCTATAACCCACCTGCTAATTTTTCAGTTTTCTGCATGTATTTGTTAGACAGTGCATCATTTTTTTGGCACCACACATCACACCTGGGAATTAATTTAAAGTAAAGATAAAGGCAGCTAACAGTGGCTTTTGAATCAGGACCTACGAGAGAATCATTGGAATCCAGTCCTGCTTCTCGAATACCTCCATGTGGTAGAACTGGGATATTCATACAAGTTCCTGTCTAACTTTGACTACCTTGGCTACCTTATAAGAGCTTCTCTCCCTTCTTAAATTTACCATGTTTAACACATGTATTAGTTAGAATCAGTTTCAGCTGCATATAGCATAGCAAAAGCATCTTCTAAATTTTTTCCACTGGCCATGAGTAAGTGGTGGTGGGGCTAGGGTTGAGAGATGAGAATGTAGACCCCATGTATTTAGTTCCTTCTTATTATCAATAAATTTCCATTAGATTGTGATCCCACTGGATGAAGGGACTGTGCCTCTCATTTACCTCTGTAGAGATTAACTTCTGAAATGTTGCCTGGGACATAATCTCAATATGCGAATGAATGAAATCATGAGTAAAAAGATTTGAATTTTGAAAGACAAATGAAGTTCCATTTTGTGTACAATTTTTTAAAAGTCACAAAAAAGAAAAAGCCCACAAGCCTTCCCCTTTAGGTAATAGAGAACTATTGAATGTTTTCAAGATAAAACATGATAAACATTTTTCATACTTATCACATATCTTGTTATAAATGCTGAAAGATATAATTAGTAGAGAATTATTACTTAAAATTTTTTGATTTTGGGAACTTTTAAACTTTCATAGATTTTAAAACTTAGTTTTACTAAGAAAAAATAGATTATTTTTATAGAAATGGCTAAGAATAAGGTAAAAATACTTAGGCTAATAATAAAAGATATACAGCTATATGCATTGTTATTTTATTTTTTGGTTTTGAACAAAACTGAAGCCCCTTTCATGCATCAGTAACCATATTCTTACTTCTAACACATAAATTAGTTTAGCCTTGTGTGCCTGCATGCTAAGTCACTTCAGTTGTGTCCTACTTTTTGCGATCTGATGGACTGTAGCCCTCCAGGCTCCTCTGTCCATGGGATTCTCCAGGCAAGAGTACTGGAGTGAGTTGCCATGCCCTCCTGCAAGAGATCTTCCCCATCCAGAGATCGAACCAGTATCTCCTGCATTGATAGGTGGCTTCTTTATCATTAGTGCCACCTGGGAAGCCTCATATAGGCACGATCAGTTATTTTAAAATTTGCAGCCCCTGCCCCTCTCTGGAGGCTGATGGGTGGGACTCAAAAATCCCAAGCTTTTAATCAGAGCTTGGTCTTTCTGGTGACTGCCATCCATTCAGGAGCCATCCAGGACCCTATTCAGAGTTGTGTCAATAGAACAAAGGATACTCTGAATACTCTAATCACGTAAAATTTTTACAAGGGTTTTAGAGCCCTGTGTGAAGAATGGATTCAAAGACAATATTAGAACAAGAGATTGTCCTAGTATTCTTTTCACTTAAGATGTTACAAGGGTTTCAAGGGTTCTGTGCCAGGAACCAAAGGAAAAATCAATACATATATATTTTCTATTACCTCAAAACCTGGAAAATATTTATTGTGTATAAGACAGGTTCACTACCACCCCCCACCCATGTCCTTTCAAATCTTACCTTAGAGAAATAAGGGAAAGCATTTTATTGGAACGCTCTCACCTTCTCCAACCCGTATACACTTGCTTTGGGCCTGTATCTCCCATGTTTCCTCTTTATAGGAGGGAAAGGAGAGGCTCTCTTTATGGAGTCAGTTCCTTCTCCTGTGCTCCAAATCCCAACACATCATTCAGTGTCTGAGACCTTAAGCATGGATTTTTCCTTTTCTATAATCGTACCTTCAGTTTTTCCCTTTCTGCCGGATTCTTGCTCATCAGCATGTGTACGTATGTTAAAATATCTCTCATCTTTAAAAACTCTTCACAGATCCATATCCTCATCCAGTTAGCACTGCTAACAAACTCAAGAAACAAGGTTCTTCTTTTAGTCTCAATTACCCACTTATTTATACTGTTTCTGATTTAATATCAGTAGCTCTCAAACTTTGCTGACTGTTAGAATCATCTTAGGAGCTTTAGAAGAATTACTAATGACCAAATATCTCCCTCAGAGATTCTGATTTAATGCATGTGTAAGGAGTCTGATTCTGCAGTTTTTTAAAGTCATAAAGTGATTCTGATGTTCAGCCAGGTCTGAGATTCAATACTTTAAATTCCATCTTCAGTTAATTTTCATCCACAGCTGTAGCTTTATTTTCTTTGTAAATAATATACGTCTATATTTTAGACTTGGGGAACTTTTGGCATATAGTTATTGGAGTTTTTAGGAAATCTGAAATCTTGAACTTGACCGTGAAACACTTGGCATGGTTCAGTGTAAAAAAAATGAGGAGTGTTTTAGCTGGAGAGATGGGTCTAGCTGTCTTCTTCATAGATCATGTCCCAAGAGTCCAAACTTGGGCAGTGTTTGGAGTTCTATAATATGGAATACAGCTTGAAAAATTGTGACCTTAGAAGGAAGGAGCCTAAGAGGAAGGGAGAGCTCTAAGAAAGGAAAGAAACAAGATTTCAAGAGAGGAAATTACAGAGAAGAAAAAATTTTAAATATTTTTTCCTCTAAAAGCTTGTTGCCTTTCTCCCTCAGTCCCTTAATGTTTCTTAGGCTACTACATTATGAAAGGTTGGCAACCACAGAAGTAAAATGAGGCTGGTATAAACCTTTCTTGGAGCTTTAATCTGATTTCAGCAAGAAATCTGATGGGTTTATAGAGGGGAAAATGAATTACGTGAATGAGTCTGATACAGTGCTCGACAGAAAGTATGGGTTTGCCTTTCTTGAAGAAATATCTATGGGCAACTTCTTCTGATGCTCTGGACAGTAAATTTTAAAATTCATAAGATGTATGTCTTCTATACATATCATAGAACAATAAACTTTCCTTTTCCTTTTCCACATTCTTGTGAAGGATTCTTTGTCTTAAAGATTTTCACAGAATAAATAATGGAAGACAGGTAAAGGATTTTCAAAATTATGTGTTAGATAACTTCTTTTACTTTAATGCAGTTTAATTAGTATATTATGTTTGCAACATTGTTTTTCATAAGGCTGACCTTAGTGTCTTGAGAATGCCAGCTAATTAAATATGTTTACCCTAGTCACATGTTCTCCCTTAAACAGTACAAAACAAAGTCTTCCATGCTGTCTCGTCATTATGACACAAAATAATTCTGTTTTTTCAAAATCCAAAATCCTTTTATTTTAAGAAGTATAGGTACTAAAAAAACAAAAATCAGCATTTTTTTTAGGTAAATGTTCTTCCACTAAAAGTTTTTTTCCTGGAGAATTATTTTAGACTAAGGACAATGTTTTACTTAAACAGCAAGAGAGATTTTAACAGTTTTAATTTCTTTTTTAATGGTGTCAACTTCATTCTATAAATGGTAATGTAACATGATGTTTACCTGTGATACAAAGTTTAATGTATAGATTATTTGACCTTAAATTCAATTGTAGTTAAAATTAATGATTATATATCTTGAAAATTGTGTTCAATTTGAACTTTTCATGTATTTATTTATATTAAAATGCACTTCAAATGTTGTTAAAGTAAATGATTTAGAGTGAATCTCTGTAGTCTTAGGAACAGTAAGTGCTCTTCCTTGAAAATACTCATGAAAAATTCCATGTCATTCTAGTGTTTAATTTTAGTTTGCTTGTCTAACCCCATCTTAACTAAACAGGAGTCTAATTTGCTTATTTAATTGTTTAATTATGACTTTGCTGGCAGTTTCTGTGTTGACATGTCTTATAAAATTCTGACTACCAACTGAATTGAAATACATGCCCCCATATATTTTAATGTTCTCATATATTTCTCTATATTAATGTTTTCTTCAGTTCTTAGCATTTAACTATAAAACATTTAATAAGATTTAGAGGAGAGACCATAATCCTGAGAACACAGTTTTCTCTGTTATTACTCTTGAGTAGGCAGCTGCATGTCAACACTCCTGACCTCAGAAGGCCTCAGCCATCCTCCTCCTGCTCTATTTCCCTTCTCTTGCTACCCCCCACCCCCACATTTTCTTCTAAATTAAACTGTCATGAGTATTATTACAACCTTTGAATCCTTCATGGCTTTTTCCACAACACTTTTAATAATATGAATTCCTCCTTTGTCAGCAAAATTTTCACAATTAAGACACAGATACTTTGAAGGCTCTCTAAGCAATCTTCTAAAACAAAGCCTGACTTTAAAGCAGTTTATGTTTGCACACACTGGATATAAATATATTTGTTGTAAGCCAGATTTGCCCAAATGCTGTTCTCATTTCTCAGTATGTAACTTTCCATTTTGCACAGAATAGACAATTTCTAGTAATTTAGGGATCATTAATATGATTTTGAATATAATATGTAGCTATGACTGTTTTTCAAATATGTTGTTTTAGTTTATGATGGTTGACTATCAACTAATTGAATAAGCGCCTGAGGGCATCCTTCTCCAACAAACACAAGGGGAAAAAAAAAAAGGTGAAATAAAAAAGAGGATGTTGACGTTTTATGAACAAGTTATGAATACATGATTTCAGTACAACTATGTATAGTAAAACTTGAATAGATGCTAAGAATAATTTTATTGTTGTTTTTTATGTTACTGTGTTTTTAAAAGAAATCTGCAGGAACAAGCTAAGGTTATTGTGTGTCTAGTTATAGATCTTTTCTAGTTGTCCTGTTTCCTGATTTTAGGAAGACAAAACCTCTGTAAGCTTTATCTTCATAATATTTTTGTGACCTATGTGCACCAAACTGAATACTTTCTGCTTATTTTCTAGCTCTCAAGTCACTCTGGTTTCAATAATAAAATCAAAACTTGAAGCAGAAAACTTATTGGTAGCTTCTTACAAATCTTGGTTGTAAGTTTGACTCAGGTTGTTGTTGCCTTTATTGCTCATGATCCATGGAAAATCTTTTAAAATGATATATAATATACTTTATTATTGTATATTTGAGTCAATCTCTTCTTTCATGCTAATAGTTTACTATTTTGTTTTATCATATGTTAATTCAAAGTATGTTAATAATTTTAATAAAAATTAAAGTGATGGAAAAATTAGATGAAAAGTCACTGATAGCGTTACATACTAAATTTCATCTTAAGTTTATTTTTTAAACTGGAAATTTACATCAAGCATTTAAAACTTTGGTTACATTATACTGAGAAATATTTTGTCCCCTACTGAAATGAGAAAGAATGAGAATATTTAACTTAAAAAATAAAGTGTTTTACTTCTTTTATTTCAGTATTTCTTGTGTCGCACCTCAAAAAATATTTTTACTATTAATTTAGAAGATCAGACAAAGCATCTTAGACAAAAATTTATAAGTGTTTTGCATTTAAATTAGTAAAAATTAAATTTCATAATTTTTAAAAAGGAAATTCTAGCTATATTCATTTGGAAAAAAAATGTATGAAGACTAATGATTTTAAGGTATATCTAATTATAATCTGGGCAGGGAATTAGAATTCTTTTTGTGATGTAATAAATCACTTATTTTTGTAATCTTCAATATAAAGGAGAATTTTTCTCCTGATATTCTTGTGGGCCTAAAAATACCAGTTCTTAGAATGTGACATCACTTGGCTAATTAAAAATGTCAGCCATACTTAGCTGTGAGAGTACTATATTTATAATTTGTTTTAATTGAGTATAGTTGACTTATTGTATTAGTTGTGTCCAGTTCTATGCGACCCCATGGACTATGGTCTGCCAGGCTCGTCTGTCTATGGAATTCTCCAGGCAAGAATACTGTAGTGGGTTGCCATTCCCTTCTCAAGGGATCTTCCCAATCCAAGGATAGAACCCAGGTCTCCTGCATTGTAGGCAGATTCTTTACTGTCTGAGACACAAGTTTCAGGCATACAACATTATGCTACCTTATATAAACTTATTATAAAATATTGACTATATTCCCTGTGCTGTAATATATCTTTTAGCTTATTTTATACTTGTTTGTTCAGCTTAATCCTCTACCCCTATCTTGCCCCTCCCATCCTTCCTCTCCCCCTGGTAACTGCTAGCTCATTTTCTGTATCTGTGAGTCAGTTTCATTATATTCATTCATTTTATTTTTCAGATTCCATATATAAGTATTCAGTTCAGTTCAGTCGCTCAATCGTGTCTGACTCTTTGCGACCCCATGAGTCGCAGCACGCCAGGCCTCCCTGTCCATCACCAACTCCCGGAGTTCACTCAGACTCACGTCCATCGAGTCAGTGATGCCATCCAGCCATCTCATCCTCTGTCATCCCCTTCTCCTCCTGCCCCCAATCCCTCCCAGCATCAGAGTCTTTTCCAATGAGTCAACTCTTTGCATGAGGTGGCCAAAGTACTGGAGCTTCAGCTTTAGCATCATTCCTTCCAAAGAAATCCCAGGGTTGATCTCCTTCAGAATGGATTGGTTGATCTCCTTGCAGTGTTAACATATAGTATTTATCTTTGTCTGATTTATTTCACTAAGCATAGTACCTCCACTCATGCCATCACCAATGGCAAAATGCAATTTCTTTTTTATGATTGAGTAGTATTCCATTGTGTGTGTGTATACCACATCATCTTTGTCCATTCATCTGTTGATGAACACTTAGGTTGTTTCCGCATCTTGGCTATTGAAAATAATGTTGCTATGAACATCAGGGTGCATGTGTCTTTCCAAATTAGTGTTTTTGTTTTCTTCAGATATATGCCCAGAAGTGGAATTGCTGGATCAGATGGTAGTTCTATTTTTAGTTTTTGAGGAGCTTCCATACTATTTTCCACAGTGGCTGCACCAATTTACATTCCCACCAACTATATTTATAAAATCATATACAAAGAAATATAACTGTACTCTTCTTTTTGGATCTCCCAGAGAAAAACATCAGGCCAGAAACCATACCACACTTGACTGTAAATGACTGGGTGTAAGACCAACTTTCCTTAATAACTGTAAGAATTCAGATTTGCATTTGATGGCACAGAAGAATCTCTATGTTAGAAGGTACTGTACTTCTGCTACAGCATAAATTCATACTCTGTGATAGGCAGTTGTCTTATTGCATTGTTCCCATAAGAATTCTACTGTGTGTCATTTAGTAACAAGAAAGATAAATTAAGAGTTGTTTTTTTTTTTTTTTAATGGAATGGTGGGACATGTGAGAAAGTATATGGAAACTTTGATATCATTTCCTGTATATTTATTCCGAAGATGTCTTGCGGTTTTTTACTTGTAGCCTTAGGAGAGTCCCATCTTTAAGCATTCCTGCCTTATCACTGAGGGAGAAAAGCATATATTAAGCAACCTTGTTCCCACTCTTTAGACATTTTTGTTGATTATCAGATATTTTATTTCACGTTAATATACGAATGCATACAGCTCTGTGGTTCACAGTATTCTCAAGAGGAACAAAGATGAAGTTAAAAAAACAAAAAAACAAAAATGAGCATGGCTTCTTCCTGAGATACTTATAGGTAAGATGTTCAGTTTTGCAGTTCCTTTCTGTCCCCAAATGCCTTTTTCTTTACTCCATAAAAATATGGACACTCTAACTGAAACACAGTGTATCAAGTGATATCATCAGTCTCAGACAGAAAACAATTAGCCTGGCATAACTTTTGGAGAAGGAAATGGCAACCCACTCCAGTGTTCTTGCCTAGAGAATCCCAGGGACGGGGGAGCCTGGTGGGCTGCCGTCTATGGGGTCGCACAGAGTTGGACACGACTGAAGTGACTTAGCAGCAGTAACAGCAACTTTTGAAGAAGAGAAAGCATTTAAAGTCCACAGTAGTACTTTGTACTCACAAGCAGCATTTGAATTATAAAAGCCTGGGGTGAGCATGGCTGCGTTACTGATGAGCTCAGCATCACTTTTTTAGGATTCACTGTAATCAGGTAGATTTGACCGTTTTGCAACTACAGATTACATGCTCATCCCACTCCTTCCCCATCCTCACCAACAGAGAAATCTAGAGAGTGAAATATATCAGCTCAAGTCCAGCAACCCTGCTGAGAGAAATATCTTGCAGTTCTCACTGTGAATTAGTAGCATATTTGTACAGAGAAGACAGCATGCTTTATCACACAAGATGGGTACGCATTCTATTTCTGATTAGCTTGAGTGTTTCTGCGTTATTAGGTACAAATCATCAGTAATTTAAATTGTCCCACAAACTAACAAGGAAATGGGATCTCTGTGCCTTTAGAAACATCACAATGGCTTATGAAGTTAGATAAGTAAGATTTTAGCAGAGATTCCTGAATATTTTAAACTCTGAGTGCTGCATTTGCTGTTTTTTACGTAGTGAATGCGTAAGTACAAGACTGTGCATTTACTTAAACATTCAGAATTTATAGAATCTCTTACATGCAGTCAATGTTGTGTTAGGTATTAAGGATACAGCTCTTTGTCAAGATAAGATCAGTTTCTTCAACAAAAAAGTAAAATACAGTTGAATGAAAATTGAAAACAAGTAAAAATATTTACTTTTTATTTAATAGAAAGGAAAGAACTTAGGACTGACAAAATAGCCAAGAAAAGCAGCTGCAAAAACATTGTCATCAGGGAGAAGGAAAAGTATTACTCACTCTCCCACTTCAGGAAAAAACAGCACTCGGGAGGTGTCAGGGTATTCAATCTGGCCAGACGGTGAGTGCAAAGAGAAAATAAATGGGAACTGTTTAAGTCAAGTTAAAAAAAACTCCATGAGAATATTTAATTGGAGGCCAAAAGCCTATAGTTCTACATGCTTGTAAACAGTGTGTTCAAGCAAACTCCTTCTAATTAATGTATACTTTGAAGACTCACCACTCTTTTGATTTATATATAGAGAGTAGCTTAATGTATTTCTCTCTGATGGTTAAAATAGCTAACTTTACTTTAGCTATGACATACTTTATTTCTGTATCTTAACTGAATACCAGAAGGTATTTATAAAGTAATCATCTAGCAATCATCAGTAATGAGGTAGTAAGTATGCTGTGTGAATGGTGTAGTTGGGAGTTCTTTGTCTTTTCCATTATGTCTGTTAACAGTCATAGAGATTATTTTTTTATTACTGAGAAAATAATTGGTCATTTATGATTGGCAGTTTATTTCAAAATGAACGTTTTTGCAGCCAAGAAAGGCAGATACGGCAGTTAGAAGTTATAATTTTAAAAATTAACCATTAATGCAGTTTTATATACTGTACATTTGTTTTATTTCTCCTATGATTGTGAAATAAAAATCTGCACAATTGTTTAAATGTGATAAAATATAGAGACATACAAAAGTGAAATTAAAGGCCAATTTGGATTCTAGGACATAGGGTCATTGCGAATTTTTTGGAGAGCTTCCTTGCAGATTCAACCCAACACACACAAGCACTAAAACACTTAAAAACATACTTGGCATCCATTAGCATATGTAAGATTCATCTGTGAGCAGCTTATCCTGGAAGTCTTAGCTCTCTTTACTTTTCTATTTCCCCATCAGCACTGGCAATATTGTGATAGCCCAGGCAAGCGTTTTTGAAATAGTGTTTTCATATTGTTTTTGTTTAACCTTGTGTGTGTAACACAAACTATTGTTTGTCACTTTTTCTTTACACTTAGAAATTTTCAAGCATCTAAATAATGGAGGAATGGAATAGTCTCTTCTAATACCTTTGTGTATGTATGTGTGAATATTGTAAAGAAAACCTTAGATGTTTTTGTACCCATAAATATTGATACCTCATATAAATATCTCTACCAGAGGATTTTGAAAATATAACCCTTATATGTAACAATAAAATAGTTTCTTAATGTTAAATCCATACTTTTCCCTAGTCATCTCAGAAATGGCTCTTTACTGTTGGTTTGTTCCAATTTAGGTCCAGAGTCCAAACAATACATTCAGTTGGTGTGACCTTCCCTTTTTTCTTGCCATTTATTTGTGCGTAAACTGTGAGAGATGGTTCCAACAGTGACTTGTCCCACCTCTGAATGGGAATCACAGCTGGAAGTGCCATAAACTTCAGTCATTCACCAAGTTGAGAACACTGTGTGACTGATTATATAGTTAAAACCCATGCACTGCAACTACTTAGAGCTCTGGAGCCCAGGAGCCACAACTGCTGGGCCCACACGCTGCAGCTACTGACGGCCGTGTAGCTAGAGCCCGTGCTCTGTGACAAGAGGAACCACCATGAGAAGCCCACACACTGCAGCGAAGAGCAGCCCCACTCACTGCACTGAGAGAAAGCCCACGCAGCAGTGAAGACCCAGTGCAACCAAGTAAATGAATAGAAATTCTGAAAAAGATATAGAAGATTGTGACTTTGCAGTGGGGAAAGACTTCCTAATAGAACCATAGAAGCACAAACTATAATGAGGAAAAATACTAATACATTCGATTGCATCAGTCATGGTTTTATTCAAGCCCAAAAAAGTTAAATTGGGAGAAGATACCTGCAGCATCCAAGCCAATAAGAGATTGTTATGGAATGTTCTCTCCAATTTATATTGAAATTGACATTCCCAGTGTGACACCATATGGAAGGCAATGGTGTTTAGAGTGGGTCTTGAAGCAGGGGGCGCTGCTGATGGGGTTAGTATTCTCATAAGAGGAGGAAAAGAAGCCAGAAGTGCTCTTGCTACCATGTGAGGACCGAGGGAGAAGGGCTTCACCAGAACTGGGTCTTACTGGCACCCTGATCTTGGACTTGAAAACCTCTAGCACTATGAGACATGTCTGTTGCTTAGACACCCAGTCTATGGTATATTGTAATAGTAGCCCATACTGAGTAAGACATGGATAAATCTGAAAAAGTTTTGAGGGCACTAATTTATATTAGCAAGAGAAAACAGGTAACACAGAAGAAAGCGAGGTATATAAATAGGTAGTACACAGAAAATGGCTAACAAATATGTAATGATTGGTGAATGTAAGCTAATCAATAATGAAAAAATTACAAATTAAAGTAACTGATATACTACTCTATATGGAATATATTTTTAAACATTAGAAAATTGAATTATTAGACTGTTTAGGAAATAGGGGATACAAGTTTTCATGTAGTTTCGACTGATATATAAACTAACAATAGGCTCTCTGGAAGGTAATTTGAAGGTTTTGTGAAATTAAGCATGCTAAAATTCCAGAATATCGCAATTGTATTCTTAGTGCTTAGAGGGTGGAGAATTTCTCAATAGATCTATAGGGGAGCTAGTATAAATACATTTAGAGCATTGTTTGTGCTGTCAGTTCAGTCACTCAGACATGTCCGACTTGTTGAGACATCATGAACCGCAGCACACCAGGCATCCTTGTCTGTCACCTCCCGGAGACCACCCAAACCCATCTCCATTGAATCGGTGATGCCATCCAACCATCTCATCCTCTGTCATCCCCTTCTCCTCCTGCCCTCAATCTTTCCCAGCATCACGGTCTTTTCCAGTGAGTCAGCTCTTCGCATCAGGTGGCCAAAGTACTGGAGTTTCAGCGTCAACATCAGTCCTTCCAATGAACACCCAGGACTGATCTCCTTTAGGATGGACTGGTTGGACCTCCTTGCAGTCCAAGGGACTCTCAAGAGTCTTCTCCAACATCACAGTTCAGAAGCATCAATTCTTCTGTGCTCAGCTTTCTTTATAGTCCAACTCTCACATCCATACATGACACTGGAAAAACCATAGCCTTGACTAGACGGACCTTTGTGGCAATGTAATGTCTCTGCTTTTCAATATGCTGTCTAGATTGTTCATAACTTTCCTTCCAAGGAGTAAGTGTCTTTTAATTTCATGGCTGCAGTCACCATCTGCAGTGATTTTGGAGCCCAGAAAAATAAAGTCAGCCATTGTTTCCACTGTTTCCCCATCTATTTGCCATGAAGTGTTGGGACTAGATGCCATGATATTAGTTTTCTGAATGTTGAGCTTTAAGCCAACTTTTTCACTTTCCTCTTTCACTTTCATCAAGAGGCTCTTTAGTTCTTCTTCACTTTCTGCCATAACAGTGACAGTGTCAGTGAAGTCGCTCAGTCATGTCCGACTCTTTGCGACCCCATAGACTGTAGCTTACCAGGCTCCTCTGTCCATGGGATTTTCCAGGCAGTAGTACTGGAGTGGGCTGCGATTTTTGTCTCCAGGGGATCTTCCCAAGCCAGGGCTCGAACCCAGGTCTCCTGCATTGTAGACAGACGCTTTACCGTCTGAGCCACTAGGGAAGTCCATAAGCTCCTTAGACACTGCTAAGTCTGGTCTTGGACCATATTTTCTACCACATTCAGCCAAGGTGAATTCATGTGATAAGGTGCACACAGCTCATCAAGAAATGGCTAGAAAAAGGTGAAACTGTTTTCATGTTCCCATCAGTAAAAAGCTCTGTAACACAACAAGCACTGTACTTAAAAGTTTTGACTCAGTCGAAAACTAATACACAATTTTGATGCTGTATAAAAATTAACCTGGGATGTAATCATTGATTCAGTTTTCTTTTTATTCTGAAAAAATCAAAAGAAGAAAAAAAAATCACTGCTTTTCCTTAATTAAGCAGATACTTTGTGGATAAGGGTAGTGTCATCTGCATATCTGAGGTTATTGATATTTCTCCCAGCAATCTTGATTCCGGCTTGTGCCTCCTCCAGCCCAGTGTTTCTAATGATTTACTCTGCATAGAAGTTAAATAAGCAGGGTGACTAAATACAGCCTTGACGTGCTCCTTTTCCTTTTTGGAACCACTGTGCTGTTCCATGTCCAGTTCTAACTGTTGCTTCCTGACCTGCATATAGGTTTCTCAAGAGGCAGGTCAGGTGGTCTAGTATTCCCATCTCTTTCAGAATTTTCCACAATTTGTTGTGATCCACACAGTCAAAGGCTTTGGAATAGTCAATAAAGCAGAAATAGATGTTTTTCTGGAACTCTCTTGCTTTTTTGATGATCCAGTGGATGTTGGCGATTTGATCTCTGGTTCCCCTGCCTTTTCTAAAACCAGCTTGAACATCTGGAAGTTCACAGTTCATGTATTGCTGAAGTCTGGCTTGGAGAATTTTAAGCATTTCTTTACTAGTGTGTGAGATGAGTGCAATTGTGCAGTAGTTTGAGCATTCTTTGGCATTGCCTTTCTTTGGGATTGGAATGAAAACTGACCTTTTCCAGTCCTGTGGCCACTGCTGAATTTTCCATATTTGCTGGCATATTGAGTGTAGCACTTTCACAGCATCATCTTTCAAGATTTGAAACAGTTCAACTGGAATTCCATCACCTCCACTAGCTTTGTTCGTAGTGATGCTTCCTAAGGCCCACTTGACTTCACATTCCAGGATGTCTGGCTCTAGGTGAGCGACCACACCATCATGATTATCTGGGTCATGAAGATCTCTTTTGTACAGTTCTTCTGTGTGTTCTTGCCACCTCTTTGTGATATCTTCTGCTTCTGTTAAGTCCGTATCATTTCTGTCCTTTATTGAGCCCATTTTTGCATAAAATATTCCCTTTGTATCTCTAATTTTCATGAAGACATCTCTAGTCTTTCCCATTCTATTGTTTTCTTCTATTTGTTTGCATTGATAGCTGAGGAAGGCTTTCTTATCTCTGCTTGCTCTTCTTTGGAACTCTGCATTCAGATGCTTATATCCTTCCTTTCCCCCTTTGCTTTTTGCTTCCCTTCTTTTCACAGCTATTTGTTAGGCCTCCTCAGACAGCCATTTTGCTTTTTTATGTTTCTTATTCTTGGGGATGGTCTTGATTCCTGTCTCCTGTACAATGTCACGAACCTCCATCCATAGTTCATCAGGTACTCTGTCTATCAGATCTAGTCCCTTAAATCTATTTCTCACTTCCACTGTGTAATCATAAGGGATTTGATTTAGGTCATACCTTAATGGTCTAGTGGTTTTCTCCGCCTTCTTCAATTTAAGTCTGAATTTGACAATAAGGAGTTCATGATCTGAGCCACAGTCAGCTCCTGGTCTTGTTTTTGCTGACTGTATAGAGCTTCTCTATCTTTGGCTGCAAAGAATATAATAAATCTGATTTCGGTGTTGACCATCTGGTGATGTCCATGTGTAGAGTCTTCTCTTGTGTTGTTGGAACAGGGTGTTTGCTATGACATCTTTTTGGGGTGCTAGTTCTGGAAGGTCTTGTTCAACCTCAGCTTCTTCAGCATTACTGGTCGGGGTATAGACTTGGATGACTGTGATAGTGAATGGTTTGCCCTGGAAATGAACAGAGATCATTCTGTTGTTTTTAAGATTGCATCCAAGTACTGCATTTCGGACTCTTTTGTTGACCATGATGGCTACTCCATTTCTTCTAAGGGATTCCTGCCCACAGTAGTAGATATAATGGTCATCTGAGTTAAATTCACCCATTCCAGGCCATCTTAGTTCGCTGATTCCTAGAATGTCAATGTTCAATCTTGCCATCTCCTGTTTGACCACTTCCAGTTTGCCTTGATTCATGGACTTAACATTCCAGGTTTCTATGCAATATTGCTCTTTACGGCATTGAACCTTGCTTCTATCATCAATCCCATCCACAACTGGGTGTTGTTTTTGCTTTGGTCCATCCTTTCATTCTTTCTGGAGTGATTTCTCCACTGATCTCCAGTAGCATATTGGGTACCTACCACCTGGGGAGTTCATCTTTCAGTGTCCTATCTTTTGCCTTTTCATACTGTTCATGGGCTTCTCAAGGCAAGAATACTTAAGTGGTTTGCCATTCCCTTCTCCAGTGGACCACATTCTGTCAGACTTCTCTACCATGACCCATCCATCTTTGGTGGCCCCACATGGCATGGCTTAGTTTCATTGAGTTAGACAAGGCTGTGCTCCATGTAATCAGATTGGCTAGTTATCTGTAATTGTGGTTTCAGTCTGTCTGCCCTCTAATGCTGGAGAAGGAAATGGCAACCCACTCCATTACTCTTGCCTGGAAAATCCCATGGATGGAGGAGCCTGGTGGGTTACAGTCCATGGGGTCGCGAAGAGTCAGACATGACTGAGCGACTTCACTTTCTCTTTTCACTTTCATGCATTGGAAAAGGAAATGGCAACCCACTCCAGTGTTCTTGCCTGGAGAGTCCTGGGGACGGGGAGCCTTGTGGGCTGCCATCTATGGAGTCGCACAGAGTTGGACACAACCGAAGTGACTTAGCAGCAGCAGCACCTCTCTGATGCCCTCTCTCAGTGCCTACTGTCTTACTTGGGTTTCTCTTACCTTGGATGTGGGGTATCTCTTCATGGCTGTTTCAGCAAAGCATAGCCATTGTTCCTTTGGACGTGGGGTAGCTCCTCTCAGCCGTGCTTGTGTGCCGTCTCAGCCGCGCTTGTGCACCGTCGCAGCTGCCTGCGCTTGTGTGCTGTCAGGAAGAGACAAAATAGGTATCATCACTACGAGAATAGATAAGAAGTGACAGAAGTAACTGTGCAGAAGAGAGTTGTAAAGAACTAGATGCATCCTGATTTTATGAGTTGATTTTTAAACATCAGTCTTGAATGGAGCAGAGGGAAGAGCGGAACCATCCCTTTTATATATATATAAATGCTTACATGCACCAAATAATATATGTTTTTTAAAAGACAAATACTTCTCAAGATACACATAATAAATATTAAAGTGACTGCTTATGGTAGATAGTGAGATAGGAAAAAGAACTAGAACTGGAAATTTAAATGGGAAGGACCTTGGGTTGCAAAGAGTCGGACACGACTGAGCGACTTCACTTTTCACTTACTTTCATACCAACTGATGATTAACATAACATGACACGACATAAAGAGTATGAGTCATTCATTTATATGCTTCTGAAATTCAACGAAAAGTCACAGCATCTCAGAGGCAATAACATAGGACCCTGGAAGGGGAGAAATTTGAGTGCTAATTATTTAGCCCAAAAGACCCTCTCACATTCCAATAAATTAGTGAAATCAAAGCGAAATAAAAAGAAATACAAACCTGGATCTATCTTGTCAAGATTGTTTTTAAGTGAAAAGAAAGTGTGGGGGAGATTAGTAGTTTTATTGGGTGGGGGGTGGTATTTATGTGTATATAAAGATGCTTAATATTATGTACAGTGTCAAAAGTGTATTATAATCTGTTTCTGTTGGAAAAGGGAATGGGAGTTGGAATTGGAGATAAAAACACAAAATCTTTCATTTCAAGTACATTTAAGGATGTGTACTAAAATGCAGACAGGCATCATTTCTAAGAGGTTGAAACAGTTCAGTCACTCAGCCATGTCCAACTTCTTTGCCACCCCATGGACTGCAGCACACCAGCCTTCCCTGTCTATCACCAGTTCCAGGAGATTGCTCAAACTCTTGTCCATCGAGTCGGTGATGTCATTCAACCATCTCATCCTCTGTCATCACCTTCTCCTCCTGCCTTCAATCTTTCCCAGCATCAGGATCTTTTCCAGTGAGTTCATTCTTCACATCAGGTGGCCAAAGTACTGGAGTTTCAGCTTCAGCATCAGTCTTTCCAGTGAATATTCAGGACTGATTTCCTTTAGGATGTCCTGGTTGGATCTCCTTGCAGTCCAAGGGACTCTCAACAGTCTTCTCCAACACCACAGTTCAAAAGCGTCAGTTCTTCGGTGCTCAGCTTTCTTTGGAGAAGGTGATGGCAGCCCACTCCAGTACTCTTGCCTGGCAAATCCCATGGATGGAAGAGCCTGGTAGGCTGCAGTCCATGGTGTTGCGAAGAGTCAGACACAACTGAGTGACTTCCCTTTCACTTTTCACTTTCATGCATTGGAAAAGGAAATGGCAACCCACTCCAGTGTTCTTGCCTGGAGAATCCCAGGGACGGGGGAGCCTGGTGGGCTGCCGCCTGTGGGGTCACACAGAGTTGGACACGACTGAAGTGACTTAGCAGGCAGGCAGGCAGCTTTCTTTACAGTCCAACTTTCACATCCATACATGACTACTGGAAAAACCATAGCTTTGACTAGATGGACCTTTGTTGGCAAAGTAATGTCTCTGCTTTTTAATATGCTATCTAAATTGACCATAGCTTTTCTTCCAAGGAACAAGAGTCTTTTAATTTCATGGCTGCAGTCACCATCTGCAGTGATTTTAGAGCCCCCCCCCCCAAATAAAGTCTCTCACTGTTTCCCCATCTATTTTCCGTGAAGTGATGGGACTAGATGCCTTGATCTTAGTTCTCTGAATGTTGAATTTTAAGCCAACTTTTTCGCTCTCCTCTTTCACTTTCATCAAGAGGCTCTTTAGTTCTTCTTCACTTTCTGCCAAGGTGCTATCATCTGCATATCTGAGGTTATTGATATTTCTCCTAGCAGTTTTGATTCCAGCTAGTTTTCATCCAACCTGGCATATTACATGATGTACTGTGCGTATAAGGTAAATAAGCAGGTTGGCAATATACAGCCTTGATGTACTCCTTTCCCAGTTTGGAACCAGTCTCTTGTTCCATATCCAGTTCTAACTGTTGCTTCCTGACCTGCATACAAATTTCTCAGAAGGCAGGTCAGGTGGTCTGGTATTCCCATCTCTTTACGAATTTTCCACAGTTTTTTGTGATCCACACAGTCAAAGGCTTTGGCATAGTCAATAAACCAGAAATATATGTTTTTCTGGAACTCTCTTGCTTTTTTGATGATGCAGTTTGATCTCTGGTTCCTCTGCCTTTTCTATATCCAGCTTGAACATGTGGAAGTTCATAGTTCATGTACTGTTGAAGCCTGGCTTGGAGAATTTTGAGAATTACTTTGCTAGCAAGGGAGATGAGTGCAATTGTGCAGTAGTTTGAACATTCTTTGGCATTGCCTTTCTTTGGGATTGGAATGAAAACTGACCTTTTCCAGTCCTGTGGCCAAGGCTGAGTTTTCAAAATATGCTGGCATATTGAATGCAGCACTTTCACAGCATCATCTTTTAGGATTTGAAATAGCTCTACTGGAATTCCATACCTCTACTGGCTTTGTTCGTAGTGATGCTTTCTAAGGCTTACTTGAGTTTGCATTCCAGGATGTCTGGCTCTAGGTGAGTGACCACACCATCCTGGTTATCTGGGTCATGAAGATCTTTTTTGTCTAGTTCTTCTGTGTATTCCTACCAACTCTTCTTAATACCTTCTGCTTCTGTTAGGTCCCTACCATTTTTGTCCTTTATTGCGCTCATCTTTACATGAAAAATTCCCTTAGTGTATCTGTTTTTCTTGAAGAGATCTCTAGTCTTCCCCATTCTTTTGTTTTCCTCTATTTCTTTGCATTGATTACTGAGGAAGACTTTCTTGTCTCTGCTTGCTATACTTTGGTACTCTGCATTCAAATGGGTATCTTTCCTTTTCTCCTTTGCTTTTTGCTTCCCTTCTTTTCACAGTGACTTGTAAGGCCTCCTCAGACAACCACTCAGCCTTTTTACATTTCTTTTTCTTGGGGATGGTCTTGATCACTGCCTCCTATACAATGTCACGAACTTCCATCCATATTTCTTCAGGCACTTTGTCTATCATATCTAATCCCTTGAATCTATTTATCACTTCCACTGTATAAACATAAGGGATTTGATTCAGGTTATACCTGAATGGTCTAGTGGATTTCCGTACTTTCTTCAGCTTATGCCTGAATTTTGCAGTAAGGAGTTCATGACTGAGCCACAGTCAGGTCCTGATCTTATTTTTGCTGATTGTATAGAGCTTCTCCATCTTTGGCTGCAAGGAATATAATCAGTCTGATTTTGGTATTCACCATCTGGTGATGTTCATGTGTAGACTGTTCTCTTGTGTTGTTAGAAGAGTGTGTTTGCTATGATCAGTGCGTTCTCTTGGCAAAATTCTATTAGCCATTGCCCTGCTTATTTCATTTATTTTTATATGGATGTTTTCATCTTCCAAATTTCTCACAATGTATACATACTTCTTTTAAAACTAGAAGAAATATCTAATTTATAATATTAATTTCTTCATTGTTTAATGACTCAGTCATGTCCAATTCTTGCCACCCCATGGACTATATACAGCCACGCTTCTCTGTCCATGCAATTTCCCAGGCAAGAATACTGGAGTGGGTTGCCATTTCCTTCTCAATTAAATACTTAATCATAACCTAAATAACAGTTTGTGAGATTCCTTGCTCAGGTAGGTAAAGCTAGTACAGTTAGAAAAAAGACAGAAGAAATATGAAAATTACCCTAAGTATAGAACTGATGCTGCTGCTGCTAAGTCGCTTCAGTCATGTCTGACTCTGTGTGACCCCATAGATGGCAGCCCACCAGGCTCCCCCATCCCTGGGATTCTCCAGGCAAGAATACTGGAGTGGGTTGCCATTCCCTTCTCCAAAGCATGAAAGTGAAAAGTCAAAGTGAAGTCGCCCAGTTGTGTCTGACTCTTCGCGACCCCATGGACTGCAGCCCACCAGGCTCCTCCATCCGTGGGATTTTCCAGGCAAGAGTACTGGAGTGGGGTGCCATTGCCTTCTGATATTGAGAGCCAATTCTTGCTAATTATATGGCCCAAGTATATACAGATATCACCAGACCAAGTGAAAGGAACTTAGGACAGTGGTTTCTCTTGGAGATTTAGATTTATGAAGGGTTATTTTTCCTGTTGCGGCGCATAGTAGTTCTGACACACAGATTATTTTTAACATACTAAAGCTTGTGTTTCAATACCATGAGTGAATGGAACATCAAATTATACATTCTCGGCACCAGATCTCGTAAGGAATTTTCTTGAGTTCCGCTTTCTAAAACTGCTTTTAGAAGTTTTTATCTTATTAATTGCTCTTTTGAAGAGAGTACAGTGCCATATTAATTAATATGAAATTAATCATTTGAGCCTCAACATATGCATCACTACTCCTGAGTTTTGTATTCTCTCTCCATTAATATCCACTGTACCTTTTGTGGTTATACTCCAATTCAGTTCAGTTCAGTCACTCAGTTGTGTCCGACTCTTGGTGACTCCATGGACTGCAGCACACCAGGCCTTCCTGTCGATCACCAACTCCCACAGTTTACTCAAACTCATGTCCACTGAGTTGGTGATGCCATCCAACCATCTTATCCTCTTTCGGCCCCCTTCTCCTTCTGCCCTCAATCTTTCCCAGTCAGAGTCTTTTCAAATGAGTCATTTCTTCACATCAGGTGGCCAAAGTATTGGAGTTTCAGCTTCAGCATCAGTCTAATTAGATGGGAAAATTCTTTATTTGTGTTACTGTTGTTGCTGGGGCAGCTGACATTACCAGAAACCTCTGAAGCCTAGGATTTTTCTTTCTTTCCTGGAGGTGCCTCAGGTCTGTGATGAACTGAGGTGATTCTGAGGGACTTAATATCAATGAATACTTCTATATGGACAAACCATTTAATATCTCTTTTTGGAAACACTTTTTCTCCATTCCAAAGAGTCCTTCCATGTTTGGTTCTATTTCACATTTATAACTTTAAGAGAATCAGAGGTATCAGAAGAAAACTGTGACAGTAATGGTTAAGTATACACATGAATTCTGGTTTCAAAAAACAAGAAATAAAAAAGGATTGAATTCAGTGTGTCAAGTGGTCTACTGAATTTTTGAGGATTATCAATTGTTGAAATTGAGGATGTTACTATTAACCACATAGGTATCTAGTATTTCTCAGAATTGAAGCAAACTATAAAAGCAGGGTGATCTCTTAAAATGACCTCTCCTACCCTGGGGCTTGACATTCTTTTAAAAAGCTTAATTGCTAGAGTTTCACAATGACTTTTTTCTGTCTCCAGATGTTTCTTTAGAATATTTTCTTCTACATTCTGCGTTATTATTCAGCTCCTTTGCTGTTGGCTTTGTCTGCCTTAGCTAACAAATGAACCCAAGAATGAAACTGATACTGTGAGCAATAGCCTACTAATTAAATGGCCCAGGCATTTGCAGACCAAGAGAGAACTTAGGATAATGGTTTTTCTTAGAGGATTAGATTTATAAAGTGCTGTTTTCTTAGCACATTTGAGAATTAGGGCATTAGTGATTCTAATGCACAAATTGTTTTTTAAAATACTAGAGTTTGTATTTCAATATCATGAAAAATATCTTGTAAAAGATTTTTGTTGCATAAATGCTGCATACTGGGAAGGGTATACTAAAAAAAATTGTATGGTCCATGGACTCTTACCTGTTAACACTGAAACAGTGTTCTTTGAGTGTGTGAGCTGTTAATTGAGAGTAAATGTTCACACATTTTCATGGCAATTTGACATTGTCATGATGTCTGATCATGTGGTCAGTGATGGTCATGTTGAACAAGGTATAAACCATTTAGGGCACTGTTGAGCTTGAATGTTTAGTCACAGAGAACAGAAATTATATTCCAGTCACATTAGGGCATGTAATAGTTTAAGATTATTGACAAATACCACCTAGTAAAGTACAAAATTTGGAATCCACTCACAACTGTTATTTAAAGATGTAAATTTAATTAAAATGCAGGCTAAATTGTTGAAACTGGCGTCTGATGAAATTTTGAAGATTAATTTGGAAAATAAACAGTATTATTTTAGATAGAAGTTAATAACCTAAGCTTGCTGAACTTGCTTTAAATGCTGTTCACTCCTTGCTATCAGCATGCCTGTCTGAGAATGCTTTCAAATGCAAATGATATTTAACACTTAAAAGTATTTTATATATACATTACTGCACACAAATAGCTTTTTTGGCAATTCAGTACAGATTAGAAAAATAAGCAAAAAGCAAGGATGTCACATAAAATATTTAAATATTTTAATATACGCTGTTTATTCAAATTGTGTGTATAGGTATTTAGTATGGGGAATTACTGTTTCCTGTTAACTTTTAAATGCCAAAAAATGTTTTAAGAGTCAGATGATTTTTTTACATTAATGACCCATATGTATTAATATGTTTTCTTTCTATTTTTTAAAATTGGAGTATAGTTCCTTTACTCCAGTTTATAGCCAAGGCTGTGTATTGTCACCCTGCTTATTTAACTTACATACAGAATATATCATGAGAAATGCTATGCTAGATGAAGCACAAGCTGAAATCAAGATTGCTGGGAGAAATATCAATAACCTCAGACACGCAGATGACACCATCCTTATGGCAGAAAGCAAAGAAGAACTAAAGAGCCTCTTGATGAAAGAAGAGAGTGAAAAAGTTGGCTTGAAACTCAACATTCAAAAAACTAAGATCATGGCATCCATTCCCATCACTTCATGGCAAATAGATGGGGAGACAGTGGAAACAGTGACAGACTTTATTTTGGGGGGCTCCAAAATCACTGCAGATGATGACTGCAGCCATGACATTAAAAGACTCTTCCTCCTTGAAAGAAAAGCTATGATCAACCTAGATAGCATATTAAAAACCAGAGACATGTTACCTGAGATCTTCTAACCTGGAGTGGACACCACTGGGACCCTAAGCTGTTTGTAATCTGGGAACCGTCTTATCACTACATCTGGGGAAACTGTCCATGAGCCAGGCAGAAGGGTAGTTGAAGATGTTTAACATCAAATTCAAGGCAACCAAAGCCTAGTTTTACCATCCTACTTCATCTCTCTCCATCATCTCCAGAGGAATGAAGCAATCTGTCAGCTGTAGTCTTTATCATCATATCGACTCTCCTTATCATTGATTCACTTTGTGTTTTTCTTCAGGTCACTGTCCTAGTGAACCTCGCTGGGTATCCCCTCAGTGTGGAGAAACTTTTCATCTTTAACCTAGATGTTTTATCATTGGTGCTGTATAGATGGAGAAGTCTTGAGGCTACTGTAAAAGTAAAACTGAAAACCAGAAGCAGGAGGCTTAAGTCCAAATCCTGAGAACATCAGAGAACATCAGGGAACATTAATCGATAGGAGCTCATCAAACGCCTCCATACCTACACTGAAACCAAGCACCACCCAAGGGCCAGAAGTTCCAGAGCAAGACATACCACGCAAATTCTCCAGCAACACAGGAACACACCCCTGAGCTTCAATATACAGGCAGCTCAAGTTACTCCAAAACCATTGACGTCTCATAACCCGGTACTGGTCACTCCATTGCACTCCAGAGAGAAGAAATCCAGCTCCACCAACCAGAACTCCAACACAAGCCTCCCTAACCAAGAAACATTGACAAGCCACTGATACAACCCCACCCACAGTGAGGAAGCTCCATAATAAAGAGAACTCCACAAATTCCCAGAATATAGAAAGGCCACCCCAAACGCAGCAATATAACCTAGATGAAGAGACAGAGGAATACCCAGCAGGTAAAGGAACAGGAGAAATGCCCACCAAACCAAACAAAAGAGGAAGAGATAGGGAATCTACTTGAGAAAGAATTCTGAATATTGATAGTGAAAATGATCCAAAATCCTGAAATCAAAATGGAATCACAGATAAATAGCCTGGAGATAAGGATTGAGAAGATGCAAGAAAGGTTTAACAAGGACCTAGAAGAAATAAAAAAGAGTCAATATATAATGAATAATGCAATAAATGAGATCAGAAACACTCTGGAGGCAACAAACAGTAGAATAACAGAGGCAGAAGATAGGATTAGTGAAATAGAAGATAAAATGCTAGAAATAAATGAATCAGAGAGGAAAAAAGAAAAATGAATTAAAAGAAATGAGGACAATCTCAGAGACCTACAGGACAATATAAAACGCTCCAACATTCGGATTATAGGAGTCCCAGAAGAAGAAGACAAAAAGAAAGACCATGAGAAAATCCTTGAGGAGATAATAGTTGAAAACTTCCCTAAAATGGGGAAGGAAATAATCACCCAAGTCCAAGAAACCCAGAGAGTTCCAAATAGGATAAACCCCAGGCGAAACACCCCAAGACACATATTAATCAAATTAACAAAGATCAAACACAAAGAACAAATATTAAAAGCAGCAAGGGAAAAACAACAAATAACACACAAGGGGGTTCCCATAAGGATAACAGCTGATCTTTCAATAGAAACTCTTCAGGCCATGAGGGAATGGCAAGACATACTTAAAGTGATGAAAGAAAATAACCTACAGTCCAGATTACTGTACCCAGCAAGGATCTCATTCAAATATGAAGGAGCAATCAAAAGCTTTACAGACAAGCAAAAGCTGAGAGAATTCAGCACCACCAAACCAGCTCTCCAACAAATCCTAAAGGATATTCTCTAGACAGGAAACACAAAAGGGTGTATAAACCCGAACCCAAAACAATAAAGTAAATGGCAATGGGATCATACTTATCAATAATTACCTTAAACGTAAGTGGGTTGAATGCCCCAACCAAAAGGCAAAGTCTGGCTGAATGGATACAAAAACAAGACCCCTCTATATGCTGCCTACAAGAGACCCACCTCAAAACAAGGGACACATACAGACTGAAAGTGAAGGGCTGGAAAAAGATATACCACACAAATAGAGACCAAAAGAAAGCAGGAGTGGCAATACTCATATCCGATAAAATAGACTTTAAAACAAAGGCTGTGGAAAGAGACAAAGAAGGCCACTAAATAATGATCAAAGGATCAATTCAAGAAGAAGACATAACAACTATAAATATATATGCACCCAACATAGGAGAACTGCAATATGTAAGACAAATGCTAACAAGTATGAAAGGGGAAATTAACAATAACACAATAATAGTGGGAGACTTTAATACCCCACTCACACCTATGGACAGATCAACTAAACAGAAAATTAACAAAGAAACACAAACTTTAAATGATACAATAGACAAGTTAGACCTAATTGATATCTATAAGACATTTCACCCCAAAACAATGAATTTCACCTATTTCTCAAGTGCTCATGGAACCTTCTCCAGGATAGATCACATCCTGGGCCATAAATCTAACCTTGATAAATTTAAAAGAATTGAAATCATTCCAAGCATCTTTTCTGACCATAATGCATTAAGATTAGATCTCAATTACAGGAGAAAAACTATTAAAAATTACAACATATGGAGGCTGAACAACACACTTCTAAATAACCAACAAATCACAGAAGAAATCAAAATATGCATAGAAACTAATGAAAATGAAAACACAACAACCCAAAACCTGTGGGACACTATAAAAGCAGTGCTAAGAGGAAAGTTCATAGCAATACAGGCATTGCTTGTTTCCCTCAAGAAACAAGAAAAAAGTCAAATAAATAACCTAACTCTACAACTAAAGCAACTAGAAAAGGAAGAATTGGAGAACCCCAGAGTTAGTAGAAGGAAAGAAATCTTAAAAATTAGGGCAGAAATAAATGCAAAAGAAACAAAAGACCATAGCAAAAATCAACAAAGCCAAAAGCTGGTTCTTTGAAAGGATAAATAAAATTGACAAACCATTAGCCAGACTCATCAAGAAGCAAAGAGAGAAAAATCAAATCAATAAAATTAGAAATGAAACTGGAGAGATCACAACAGACAACACAGAAATACAAAGGATCATAAGAGACTACTATCAGCAATTATACGCCAATAAAATGGACAACGTGGAAGAAATGGACAAATTCTTAGACAAGTACAACTTTCCAAAACTGAACCAGGAAGAAATAGAAAATCTTAACAGACTCATCACAAGCACGGAAATTGAAACTGTAATCAGAAATCTTCCAGCAAACAAAAGCCCAGGTCCAGACGGCTTCACAGCTGAATTCTACCAAAAATTTCGAGAAGAGCTAACACCTATCCTACTCAAACTCTTCCAGAAAATTGCAGAGGAAGGTAAACTTCCAAACTCATTCTATGAGGCCACCATCATCCTAATACCAAAACCTGACAAAGATGCTACAAAAAAACAAAACTACAGGCCAATATCATTGACGAACATAGATGCAAAAATCCTCAACAAAATTCTAGCAATCAGAATCCAACAACACATTAAAAAGATCATACACCATGACCAAGTGGGCTTTATCCCAGGGATGCAAGGATTCTTCAATATCTGAAAATCAATCAATGTAATTCACCACATTAACAAAGTGAAAAATAAAAGCCATATGATTATCTCAATAGATGCAGAGAAGGCCTTTGACAAAATTCAACATCCATTTATGATCAAAACTCTCCAGAAAGCAGGAATAGAAGGAATATACCTCAACACAATAAAAGCTATCTATGACAAACCCACAGCAAACATTATCCTCAATGGTGAAAAATTGAAAGCATTTCCCCTAAAGTCAGGAACAAGACAAGGGTGCCCACTTTCACTGCTACTATTCAACATAGTTCTGGAAGTTTTGGCCACAGCAATCAGAGCAGAAAAAGAAATAAACGGAATCCAAATTGGAAACGAAGAAGTAAAACTCTCACTGTTTGCAGATGACATGATCCTCTACTTAGAAAACCCTAAAGACTCCACCAGAAAGTTACTAGAGCTAATCAATGAATATAGTAAAGTTGCAGGATATAAAATCAACACACAGAAATCCCTTGCATTCCTATACACTAATAATGAGAAAGTAGAAAAAGAAATTAAGGAAACAATTCCATTCACCATTGCAACGAAAAGAATAAAATACTTAGAAATATATCTACCTAAAGAAACTAAAGACCTATATATGGAAAACTATAAAACACTGATGAAAGAAACCAAAGAGGACACTAATAGATGGAGAAATATACCATGTTCATGGATCGAAAGAATCAATATAGTGAAAATGAGTATACTACCCAAAGCAATCTACAGATTCAGTGCAATCCCTATCAAGCTACCAGCGGTATTTTTCACAGAACTAGAACAAATAATTTCCAGATTTGTATGGAAACACAAAAAACCTCGAATAGCCACAGCAATCTTGAGAAAGAAGAATGCAACTGGAGGAATCAACTTGCCTGACTTCAGGCTCTACTACAAAGCCACAGTCATCAAGACAGTATACTGGTACAAAGACAGAAATATAGATCAATGGAACAAAATAGAAAGCCCAGAGATAAATCCACACACATATGGACACCTTATCTTTGACAAAGGAAGCAAGAATATACAATGGAGTAAAGACAATCTCTTTAACAAGTGGTGCTGGGAAAACTGGTTAACCACTTGTAAAAGAATGAAACTAGATCATTTTCTAACACCACACATGAAAATAAACTCAAAATGGATTAGAGATCTAAACGTAAGACCAGAAACTATAAAACTCCTAGAGGAGAACATAGGCAAAACACTCTCAGACATAAATCACAGCAGGATCCTCTATGATCCACCTCCCAGAATTCTGGAAATAAAAGCAAAAATAAGCAAATGGGATCTAATTAAAGTTAAAAAGCCTATGCACAACAAAGGAAACTATAAGCAAGGTGAAAAAACAGCCTTCTGAATGGGAGAAAATAATAGCAAATGAAGCAACTGACAAACAACTAATCTCAAAAATATACAAGCAACTTATGCAGCTCAATTCCAGAAAAATAAACGACCCAATCAAAAAATGGGCCAAAGAACTAAATAGACATTTCTCCAACGAAGACATACGGATGGCTAACAAACACATGAAAAGATGCTCAACATCACTCATTATTATAGAAATGCAAATCAAGACCACAGCGAGGTACCACTTCACACCAGTCAGAATGGCTGCGATCCAAAAGTCTGCAAGCAATATATGCTGGAGAGGATGTGGAGAAAAGGGAACCCTCTTACACTGTTGGTGGGAATGCGAACTAGTACAGCCACTATGGAGAACAGTGTGGAGATTCCTTATAAAATTGCAAATAGAACTGCCTTATGACCCAGCAATCCCACTGCTGGGCATACACACTGAGGAAACCAGAATTGAAAGGAACACGTGTACCCCAATGTTCATTGCAGCCCTGTTTATAATAGCCAGGACATGGAAACAACCTAGATGTCCATCAGCAGATGAATGGATAAGAAAGCTGTGGTACATACACACAATGGAATATTACTCAGCCATTAAAAAGAATACATTTGAATCAGTTCTGACGAGATGGATGAAACTGGAGCCGATTATACAGAGTGAAGCAAGTCAGAAAGAAAACACCAATACAGTATACTAACACATATATATGGAATTTAGAAAGATGGTAATGATAACCCTGTATGCGAGACAGCAAAAGAGACACAGATGTGTAGAGCAGACTTTTGGACTTTGAGGGAGAGGGAGAGGGTGGGATGATTTGGGAGAATGGCATTGAAACATGTATACTATCATGTAAGAAATGAATCGCCAGTCTATGTCCGATGCAGGATACAGCATGCTTGGGGCTGGTGCACAGGGATGATCCAGAGAGATGATATGGGGTGGGAGGTGGGAGGGGGGGTTCATGTTTGGGAACTCATGTACACCCATGGTGGATTCATGTCAGTGTATGGCAAAACCAATACAGTATTGTAAAGTAAAATAAAGTAAAAATAAAAATTAAAAAAAAAAAAAGCAGAGACATTACTTTGCCAACAAAGGTCCATCTAGTCACAGCTATTGTTTTTCCAGTAGTCATGTATGGATGTGAGAGTCGGACTGTAAAGTAAGCTGAGCACTGAAGAATTGATGCTTTTTGAACTGTGGAGTTTGAGAAGACTCTTGAGAGTCCCTTGGATAGCAAGGAGGTTCAACCAGAATATCCTAAAAGAAAATCAATCTTGAATATTCATTGGAAGGACTGATGCTGAAGTTGGAACTCCCATACTTTGGCCACCTGATGTGAACGGACTTATTGGAAAAGACCCTGATGCTGGGGAAGGTTGAAGGCAGGAGGAGAAGGGGACAATAGAGGATGAGAAGGTTGGATGGCATCACCGACTCAATGGACTTGAGTTTGAGTAAACTCAGGAAGTTGGTGATGGACAGGAAACCCTGGGATGCTGCAGTCCATACGGTCACAAAGACTGATGACTGAACTGGATTAAACTGAGTATTACAAAAATTATCAGTTTCTAAAATTTCCCAGAAAACTAGTTTTCATTTGCTGCTTGTGTTCTTTTTAAAACTGTAAATTTTAGGATTAAATTTTAAGTTTGGCTAAGGTAAAATGAAAAATTAAGTCACCTTGTGATTTTTCTTTTAAAAGAGTTCAGTGAGTAAACTTTATTTTAGCCCCAGACTGGTTATTTTAATTGTAACAGAAATGACTGTGATGCTGTAAAGGATTTGGCTTTTTAAATAAAGATGACAACAATCAACAAATGGCATCTTGAATGCTCTTCTGGGCTGAGTGTGCTGAATTTCAATGATGTAAAGTAAAGGCATAACTCCACTCCCAGATTAGTGGGATTTCAGCTTTAGATGAAGCACAGAGAGAACTGTGGATACAATGTCATGGTCAGAGGATAATTAGGGAAATCTGGGATGGAAATACCCAAGGTGAAGTGGAAAAGCACAGTTGTGCTAAGAATCCAGTGTTGAAGGCAGGAAAGATATAACTTGCATAGATAAAATGGGTAAGTCAAGAACAGGAATGGTTCAAAAGGAAATAACATAGCACTGTAAATTTGAAATATGATGTAAGCCTCAAGTGTGAGCTACACACATACTTTTAAATTTTCTAGTAGCTATTTTAAAGAGTAAAAAAAGGTGAAATTCATTAAACATTTTTACCAATATATCCTGAATGTTATTATTTTGTAATTATACAAAAATTACAAGTGAGATACTTTATATTTTTCACCAGTCTAAGTCTTCAAAATTTGGTGTGTGTGTTTTTTAATCAGTGTGTATTTTTGACTTTGTATCTTATTTCATAGTAGCTGCATTTCATGTGTCTACTGACCATTGTATTAGGTTGTTTCTTTGGAAGTGAACAATGAAATTATTTAACTTGTAATTTTAACAAACTAGAAATTTTGAAGTAGAATGATTTTGGTGTATCAAATATGTCACATCACAAAATTTAAATTTTGCCTATATTGACCTGTTAGGGTAAAGATGGGAATTTCCAGCGCTCATTAAATTCTGAGTAGTCTGTGTTTATAGGTGTGTTTATGTTTGTCTGTATAAATAATGGTGTAGAATGATATATGAAAACCAATTTCCTCAATGAATTAAGGTTTTTAGTGTGACAGGGAATAGAAGCTATTTTTCTTCATACATTTTTGGATTATTTAATTTGTTAGAATTATTGTGTTTTGAGTGCTTACAAGGATTGGTCACATAAGCTAAATTCTTTACTAGTTTTCATTAGTTTCGATCTGAAAACAAGACAGGAATTTAAATACAAAAATTAGGGACTTCAAAAAAGTTGCGCAATACTTGGCTGACTGGGCTTTAAAATAGTTTGTTTTGTTTGATCTTTATTCCAGTCATTTAAAAAAGGATTAGATGAACAATATTATTGTAATAGAATCAACTTGCTTAATTTAGTCACTGTAACTCATTATATATTTTTGCAATAGGTTTCAATTCCGTTGTAGAATGAAGTGAATTTTGTTCCTAGCTCACATTAAATGCCAGTGAGAATAAAACCAACCAAAAATTTCCATGAAACTCTTCTTTGAACAATAGGTAAAGAACCAAGGGAAATCAGTGCATTGGTTTTTTGTGACTTGAGAATACCTTTCAGTGTATTCTCTCATTTGATAAATAGTTAATGTGACTTTTTACCTACTGCGTGGGACTGACAGACACTAAAGAGTTATAAACCCCACCCTACTCCTACGTTTTTTTCCTGAAACATCCTTTATGGTCCTTGAATAAAAGATAATCTGCAAAATGCTGAAAGCTTTTGTTTACGAATTGACTATACTCTGGAGATAAATGTCTATAGTAAGTTCTACCATCTGGTACACCTGTTTAAAACAAGAAAGTGTCTTATATACAATGGTTTTGACAGACACTCATTTTTTAATGGGCAAGTCAGGTTATCCTCAAAGGAACTGAATAGGGAAAGCAGTCATGTATTCAAGGACTTGAATTTTCCTTCTTTTAATTTCCCATTTCTCCATAACTACTTACAATTAGCATTCATCTCTTTCCTAATGCTTTGGAAATTAGAATGTTATACTCTGCAGTTATTAGATTGCCTAAGACAGAGTGAATTTTAACTTTAAATAATCTCAATAAAATTATCACTAAAATGCTAGCATTTATAGTTCTTTGTTCATTTTTACTTGGTAGAATCTATATTCCTTGAAGGAGATTCTGATATACTTAGAATATAATGGAAACTCTTGTCTCAACTTAGCTCTTAATTATATTAATTTTTATGATTTTTTAATGTATGCTCTACTCTAGACCTTTTGGAAATAGTGTACATTGTAGATTAAAAATTGATTATGGAAATTTTCTACAGTAAGGACAGTAAAGAAACACATATTTAAGAAAAATTAGGAGATAGGAAGATCTGAGTTTCAATTTGTATTAATCCCACAAAGTAATACTGAGCTTGTGAAATTTTATTACCATCATGTGATAAATATGCAGAAGGTATAAAATAGCTTGATTGAAGCTTTCTTTTTACATATTTGCCACAGGGCTCAGGTCGGTATTTAAAAACATTAAAATCTTTGTGTGACCATTTCAGGCATGTTCACAAGTATTCTTCTGAAAATAAACCTCACTTCTGGACAAGAGAAAAACTGAAAGGTATCATAGAATATTATTACCTGAATTGATTGATTTTTAAATCATGTATTAAAATATTAATGGCTCTACTGACCTAACAAATTTACACTTACAGATTCAGATGACCTTAAAAATAGAATTTTAAAGGTAGATTCTTTCATTTTTGCTTTATTTTACTCAACCACAATATCATATTTTTACCATATAAATCTTTGAATACATTAAAGAAAGAATTTTGTCTTAACACAGATTTTTAAAAAATACTTGAAATATTTCATCATTTTCACTAAATAGAATAAAATTCTGAAACACTTTAAGTGAATTGAAAGTTGCTCAGTCATGTCCAACTCTTTGTTACCCCATGGACTATAGCCTGCCAGCTCCTCTGTCCATGGGATTCTCCAGGTCAGAATACTGGAGTGGGTTGCCATTCCCCTCTCCAGGAGATCTTCCCAACCCAGGGATCAAACCCAGGTCTCCCACATTACAGATTCTTTTACCATTTGAGTCACCAGGGAAGCCCCACAATGCATTAAGATATATTCTAAGTTAATAATTTTATGTAACTTTTTATTAATAAATATTTGATCCCTAGAACAATGCTCTGAACTAAGGAAAATAAGTGCATGATTATTTTTATTTTGTAAATGAAGAAATTTAGGCCCAGGGAGATTAAGTGAATTTTTTAAGGGTCTGAATGGGTCCTCAACTGTTGTGAATATTATATATTATAAAACATTGGTCAAAAATCAATATAAAATTATAGAATGAATAATCCTATACTTAAAGCATGAGATTAGAGTTTTATATGTGTAGGCATTTTTTCCTAGCAGTGTAAGATTTTTTAGACTGCACACAATGAAAGAGACATATGATACAAGAAAGATATACATTTGAACAAATGTAACAAAGTTTCATAAGTTAAAATGGCAATAAAAAGCCTTGTAAAATAAAAGCAAAATAATTATGTTCTAACTAATACATAGCATAAAATTGCATGTAGATGATTGACTGGTTTAATCATCCTTTCATGGCAAAGATATTTATTGAGTGCCTACTGTACATTAAAGACCTATAGTAAAAGCTTGGAACACTAGAGTGAATGTCTTCTAGAAAGTCTTAGAAAGCTGTCTTGTATAGTTATATGCAAATTGTATAGTCAACTTGTATAGTCTCATCGATCCCATCAATATATAATGAGGATACGTACTGACCATTTAAGGGCTTCTCTGGTGGCTCAGACAGAAATGAATCTGCCTGCAATGCAGCTGAGACCCAGGTTTGATCATAGGGTGGGGAAGAATCCCTGGAGAAGAGAATGGAAACCCACTCCTGTATTCTTACCTGGAGAATACCATGGACAGAGGAGCCTGGTGGGCTACAGTCCATGGTGTTACAAAGAGTCAGCCACGACTGAGTGACTAACACACACCCACCATTTAAATGCTATGTAGTCCCTTCATAATAAAATTTTTTCAACATAATATAAATGTGAATTATGAACAGGAGCATAGTAATGATTACAACTGCTATAGTTTAATGTAAAACAAATTGAGTATGTTTGGTGACATGAAAGAAAAAACCCTGCCACAACATCAACAAAATATAAACTGGCAAATAATCTACGGAGTGATGAGAAAGAGAAGTTGGAATGAAGATACTTTGTCAGTTCTAATTATCCTAATTTGAAGAACCAAATAGGCTCACCAGATGTTACTACATGAGTTAATTCTGTCTTCAACATTAAAAGTAATTAACTTACATGCTTACACTTGTGCAATTTCTTAGACTGGAATTAAATTCACATGTTATGACTTTGTATAATGCTGTCTTAAAACAAAGCTCTTATTAGAATAATGTAAATTCCTTGTAAATGAGAAAATTCTGGTTATCTGCTCATAGGCTGTCCTCTGAGGAGACTGTCCAGGGCAGAGTTCACCTCTCCCAACGTTTGTAGCAGAGGGTGGGGCTTAAACCTTGCCATCCTGCTTCTGTTTGTGGCAAAATGGCTGCTGCTCATTGGTTCCCTTGACGTACTTTCTTCGTCTTATCAATGCCTCCAGAGCCTCATAAAGAGAAAGCACCATAAACTGAGGTGGTGATGTTGTAGCTGTATCTTCTACCCGCTGGTCATCTTATTGACTGTAATAATAGCAGCTAACCCTTATTGAAAGTCAGGAAATTGCCTTAGTGCTTCACATGTATACCCAGCTTTTTAATCCTTACTTCAAGACTTTTTGTTAAGTTTACTCAAGACCTGTATTTTACAGAGAAGCATCCTGAGGCCCAGGGTGATCAATGGGCCAGTAAACGCCCAGTGATCTGAGATTTGCACCCAGGCTATCCAGATTAGAAGCTATGCTTATAACAAGTCATGACTGTGGGGCAAAAATATTTTATGATTTCAGGTTTCCTATACTCATGTTCGTGTTTTTGACCTAATCTTCCTTAACCCGGACTTTTTAACTCATAAAATATGAAAATGAGTCTGTGTCCTGCTTCTGTTAGGTAGTTAGAGTAGGAAAAAGGAGTCCAGGGTAAATAGAACTGAGCTGTAACCGAGCTGTAACACTGGTCCGCCATTTCAAATTTTTGCTGTGTCAAGACAGAACTGAGGAAATCACACTCCCCCGACATATCTGGTGCCGTTTCTCAGATTTAACCTGGCTGAAACAACCTTGTCTTGGCTCCTGTGAGGCAGAGGCCAGGCACAGCAGAAGCCCAAATCGGTGAAAGCTCCTGTGGTGGAAGCTGAATGAGAATAAGAAGAAAGCCCAGCACAGTGGAAGTGACAAGAAGCTCAGAGTGCCGGAAACCCAGAGAGCAAAAACAAACTTGGCAGAAAGCTCATGCGACTCGGTCTCAGATTCCAGGAGACCTCGGGTTAAGGTAGGAGGTCCTCACTCCTATGGCTGGAAGGACATATGGCTAACAAAATCTTAATTCCTTTACAATCTCTTGTTTCTTGTTTCAACTTCAAATTGGCATTTACCGAGAGCATTGCCAATGCCTGAACAACAAAGGCATTTGCCATCTGCCTCTATAGAGACTGAACCCCATGCTGCTGCAGCTGTAGACCTTCAACAAACCCTGAGGGAATTCAGGGTGGAGTGAGGCGCTCTTGCTCCAAGGAATCTGGTGGGAGAGGTCTTTAGGTAGTTGGATGTTTTTAGGAACAGATTTTATTATCTCAATCCTTACATCTCCTCATTTCTAGAGAAACACTAAATCCCTTCATGATGACATCAGATCCTCATAACTAACAAAAAACTTCTGTAAAATGAGTGCTTCATGGTATTGAACTCCCCCTTCACCAAAACTTCATAAATTAACTTTCCCCCACGGCCACTTTGGAGCAGTTTCTCAGAGCTATCTGAGATGCTGCCTCCTGGGCTGCAGTCCTCATTTTGCCCCAAATAAAACTGAACTCGCAACTCTCAAGTTGTACATCTGTGTTTTAGTTGACACTTGTTTCCTCAAACTCCCTGCAAACAGTTGTGCAGCAGTGGGTACAATTGAGAAACTCTGGCAGGGGCTACTTACTAGCTGTTTCCCAAGGGGGGTGGGGGTTATTTTGTCCTTAATTTTCTTTGTGCCAAGGATCAGGCCAAAGGAAACTGAGCACAGGTCAGGTATTCAGCAGATTTTCCAGAAGGTTATGAAGGGGATTCCTTGGCATGTTTTTCCCACTGCTTTTTCCTCCCATCCTCCAGCTCCTCTCTTAATCTATGCCACTGCTTACAAAGTATTGGGCAGGTCATCATCTTTTCATTTCTGAAAGTTGTTCTTGAGATAATTTACCTAAGATTGTGACTCAAACCCACGTGGCAGGGAGTCTGTGCTATGCTTACTCAGTCGTATCTGACTGAGATTTCAGCCCAGCTACAATCCACAGTGCCTGGTTTTAGGATCTAATGAAGCTCAGGTTCTTGATGCCTCATTGCAGAAAATTCAGTGAGAGACACAGCGATATGTAAGAGGTGGATTTTTTCCAGTTCAGAGAGAAGCACATTCTACAGGGTGTGGCCATCTCAGAGGGCAAGTGCAGGGGCCATGGAATGTGGTGTGGTTAATTTGGGCAAGCTGGGTGATTTCCTATGCTAATGAGTGGGAGGATCATTCCAACAATTGGGGAAGCACCCACTCCTTGGTCTTTTGACAATGCCTTGGAACTATCCTGCCACCTCAGGGTGTGTCATGTAGCTTGCAGATTGAGGATCAGGGTTTAGTTGAATTTGACTTGTCATCTTGAACCCATTTGATTTTAATCTGTTTATGTTGTGCCCTTGGACTATGTCATTCTTTCAAAAGTTGTGCCCTGCCCCCTTCCTTCCTGTTTCATGCTCTTTTCCTGAGCCCCCTTCAGTCCCACAGTGTTGCCTCTACAATCTTCTGGAGGGACAACCAGAAAATAGTTGGCCTTTGGGAGGGAAATACTGTATAATATCCGATCCCTCTAGATATTCAGGGCTTCATCTTCCATGTTTCCTATAACATGTGCAACAACAGCATCTCTCAGTGGACCCACTAGGGCAGGTGACAGGCACACAGTGCCTGCTAGAAGTCCATCTGTTGGTGGCATCCCTTCTAGGGCAATTGGGCTTCCAGGGATAATGTTTGCCACTTTGGAAGTTAGCCCTGCAGGCCATTTGGGCCCCAAACCTTGCCACCCTTCTCCTAAAGTTACAAACATAACCCCAGATCAAATCTACACTCCACTTTTATGAAATATCCGGTCTGTTGCCTCTAATCAGTTTGTTCTTAGTTCAGTTCAGTCACTTAGTCATGTCCTACTCTTGGTGACCCCATGGTCACATGCCAGGCCTCCCTATCCATCACTGACTCCCAGAGTTTACTCAAACTCATGTCTATTGACTCACTGAAAACCATCCAACCATCTCATCCTCTGTCTTCCCCTTCTCCCCCCACCTTCAATCTTTCCCAGAATCAGGGACTTTTCCAGTGAATCTGTTCTTCCCATCAGGTGGCCAAAGTATTGGAGTTTCAGCTTTAGCATCAGTCCATGCAATGAATATTCAGGACTGATTTCCTTTAGGGTTGACCGGTTTGATCTCAGTCCAAGGGACTCTTAAGAGTCTTTTCCAACACCGCAGTTCAAAAGCATCATTCTTCAATGCTCAGCTTTCTTTATAGTCCTACTCTCACATCCGTACATGACTGCTGGAAAAACAATAGCTTTGACTAGATGGACCTTTGTTGGCAAAGTAATGTCTCTGCTTTTTAATATGCCGTCTAGGTTGGTCATAACTTTTCTTTCAAGGAGCAGGAGTCTTTTAATTTCATGGCTGCAGTTACAATCTGCAATGATTTTGGAGCCCCCCAAAATAAAGCCTCTCAATGTTTCCATTGTTTCCCCATCTATTTGCCATGAAGTGATGGGACTAGATGCCATGATCTTAGTTTTCTGAATGTTGAGTTTTAAGCCAAGATTTTCACTGTCCTCTTTTACTTTCATCAAGAGATTCTTTAGTTCTTCTTTGCTTTCTGCCATAAGGGAGGTGTCATCTGCATATCTGAAGTTATTTATATTTTTCCTGGCAATCTTGATTCAAGCTTGTGCTTCATCCAGGCTGGTATTTTGCATGATGTACTCTGCATGGAAGTTAAGTAAGCGGGGTGACAATAAACAACCTTGACATACTCCTTTCCCAATTTGGAACCAGTCTATTACTCCATGTCTAGTTCTAACTCTTGCTTCTTGACTTGCATATAGATTTCTCAGGAGGCAGGTCAGATGGTCTGGTATTCCCATCTCTTTATGGATTTTCCTCAATTTGTTGTGATCCACACAGTCAAAGGCTTTGGCATAGTCAATAAAGCAGAAGTAGATGTTTCTGGAACTCTCTTGCTTTTTCAATGATCCAAGGATGTTGGCAATTTGATCTCTGGTTCTTCTGCCTTGTCTGCATCCAGCTTGAACATCTGGAAGTTTACTCTTTATGTACCATTGAAGCTTGGCTTGGAGGATTTAGAGCATTACTTTGCTAACATGTGAGATAAGTGCAATTGTGTGGTAGTTTGAGCATTCTTTGGCATTGCCTTTCTTTGGGATTGGAATGAAAACTGATCTTTTCCAGTCCTGTGGCCACTGATGAGTTTTCCAAATTTGCTGGCATATCGAGTATAGCACTTTCACAGTATCATCTTTCAGGATTTGAAATACTGCTAACTGCTGCTAAGTCACTTCAGTCATGTCCAACTCTGTGCGACCCCATGGACAGCAGCCCACCAGGCTTCCCCATCCCTGGGATTCTCCTGGCAAGAACACTTGAGTGGGTTGCCATTTCCTTCTCCAGGAGATCTTCCCAACCCAGAGATCAAACCCAGCTTGAAGGTGTGCTACGGGGCTTCGAATGTCAAGTGATAAATACCTAGTGGTGGAAACTGTGGTCCCTTCCTCAGGTCCTAATTGGAATTGTAATGACCCTGAGCACATCTGGGAAAGGGATCGTTTTCTGATCTGTGTAAAGGAAGGACTAAAAGCAGCCCAGCAAAAAGTAATCAGCTGTGCCCAACTCTCAGCAATAACTCAACAGCCCAGTGAGAACCCCATTGCCTTTCTGGAAAGGCTACAAGAGGCCTCCAAAAGTTTACCAATGTGGACTTAGACTCTTATGAGGGGACAGGTGATTTTAAAGGACAAGTTCCTGTCCCAGTGTGCATCAGACATCAGGATAAAGTTACAACAGCTATAGAAACAGGGCCCTGCTGCCCCTTTAGGTGGTCCAGACAGCCACCAATACCTTTTATAACAGAGAACAGGAGAGGGAGGCCAAGGCCTGGGAAAGAGAGAAAAGGAAATAGACAAGATATGCCCAGATGCTGGGTGCCCTCCAGGGAAGCCCTATGGCAAACCCTGAGTCCTTGAAGGACAAGGCACAAGGCAGATGCCTAGTCTGTAGACAGGTGGGACATTGGGCTAAAGAGTGTCCAAACCATGACAAGCCTCCTGAAACTGCTTGCTACAAATGCCATCAATTTGGACATTGGGTGGCACTCTGCCTAGGGACCCAAGAGCCTCAGGGTCAAGCACCAAGCCTTCTCTCACGATTGTTCAACAAATGGTCATCTCTTGTCTCACTTGCCAATTAAATAGCCAGATGACACCACCCTTCTGGCAGAACGTGAAGAGGAACTAAAAAGCCTCTTGATGAAAGTGAAAGAGGAGAGTGAACAAGTTGGCTTAAAGCTCAATGTTCAGAAAACTAAGATCATGGCATCTGGTCCCATCACTTCATGGGAAATAGATGGGAAACAGTGGAAACAGTGTCAGACTTTATTTTTTGGGGCTCCAAAATCACTGCAGATGCTGACTGCAGCCATGAAATTAAAAGACGCTTACTCCTTGGAAGGAAAGTTATGACCAACGTAGATAGCATGTTGAAAAGCAGAGACATTACTTTGCCAACAATGGTCCATCTAGTCAAGGCTATGATTTTTCCAGTAGTCATGTATGGATGTGAGAGTTGGACTATGAAGAAAGCTGAGCACTGAAGAATTGATGCTTTTGAACTGTGGTGTTGGAGAAGACTCTTGAGAGTCCCTTGGACTGCAAGGAGATCCAACCAGTCCATTCTAAAGGAGATCTGGGTGTTCTTTGGAAGGACTGAAGGTAAAGCTGAAATTCCAAAACTTTGGCCACCTCATGTGAAGAGCTGACTCATTGGAAAAGACTCTGATGCTGGGAAGGATTAGGGGCAGGAGAAGGGGACGACAGAGGATGAGATGGCATCACCAACTCGATGGACGTGAGTCTGAGTGAACTCCAGGAGTTGGTGATGGACAGGGAGGCCTGGTGTGCTGCAATTCATGGGGTCGCAGAGTCGGACACGACTGAGCGACTGAACTGAACTGAACTGAACTGAACTGAACTTATCTGAAGGAGCTCGAAGATCCCAGCTGGCCCAGCCCACCCAACGTGGTGGGAACTACCCAGTAGAGGACCAGCAGATGGATTTTATCCAGATGCCAGTTTCTCAAGGGTATAAATACATATTGGTCATGATAGTTACATTCACAGGATGGATTGAAGGCTTTCCCACCTGGACTGAGAAGGCTGAGGAGGTAGTAAAAAAAACTGCTCCATGAAATCATTCCGAGATTTGTTCTTCCCAGGTCATTACAAAGTGACAATGGGACATCATTTACTTCTAAGGTCACCCAAGGGGTCTCTAAAGCATTGGTCTTAACTTATTATCCCCATTGTGCCTGGAGGCCTGTCTTCAGGAAAAGTAGAAAAGCCAACCAATTCTTAAAACCAGTGATAGAAAAGATAACCCAGGAGACCTTCCTGGGATGGAAGGAGGCTTTACCAATAGCTCTCCTCTGTACCCGCATTTGCCCCTAAGGAACAGGTTGGTGTCTTAGTCCTTATGAGATGCTATATGGGAGACCTTTTGTTTATGTCAATGACCTCTTCCTAGATCCAGAGGCTCAGACTGTCTGGTCTTATACCATGGCCACTGAGCAATTCCAGCAAGATTCCACACTTGTGGGATGTCAACCAGGACCCAAAAGATTCTAAAGAGCCACCACTGTGTGCTCCAGGGACTCAAGTTCTAATTAAAGTCTGGAAAGATGGGTCCCCTAAAGCTCAGCTCCAGCCCACATGGAAGGACCCCTACCCTATAATACTTTCTACCCCCACAGCAGTAAAGGTAACAGGACACGACTCCTGGATTCACTACTCACAAGTCAAGCCAGGGAAGAAGACAGAAGAGGACACTCAATACCTCTGTGAGCCCCTGGAAGAACTCAGATACCTATTTAGGACTACAGATGAGTGCCATTCTAGTGAACACCCCCAAAATTAAGTTTCTGGGGATAAGATTTCTCAGAATAGCTCTAAAGATCCAACACAGCTTGGCAAGGGTTGTACTCCAAAATAGACAGAAGGTAGAGATCCTGATCCCTGAACATGGAGGGACCTGAGGCATTTAAATTAGACATGTTGTTTCTGGGTAAATACCTACAGCTAAGTTAAAGAAAGTCTCACAGTCCTCAAGAAAAACATTCAGATCCTTTGGGATCTCAAAGAACAATCTGGAGAGTCCTCAGGGTGGCTACAATCTTTCTTTGGGGGAATCCTTCCCCTGGTAAGGGAATTTGGAGTTGCCTAATGCCCCTCCTAATCCCTGTTATCACCATATTGATGCTGCTTATACATGTATTGCTGCTGCTGCTGCTAAGTCGCTTCAGTCATGTCCGACTCTGTGTAACCCTACAGACGGCAGCCCAGAAGGCTCCCCTGTCCTCTTCTCCATGTATAATCCATGCATTATCAATTGTCTAACCAGTTTTTTCTCTGCCCATGTCAACAAGCTACAACATGCAGTGCCAGTTCAACAAGGATTTATAAAACTACCGCCAACCATGGAAAATGTCTCTCACCCTTAGTTGGATACCGCTGTAGGGACTCTGAGTCTTGAGACTAGCCAGACAGGGAGACCCAATGCCCCACACCATCCCAGTTCAGCCAGGAAGTAGCCAAAGAGAACTTGACGCCCATATTCCCAAAGAATTGGGCCTCCCGTCTCTTTAGGGAGGAATGTTAGGTAGTTAGAATAGGAAAAAGGAGTCCAAAATAGTGGTGGCCAAAAGACAAAGAAGGGAAAAACCCATGAAAATAGAAAAAGGAACGTCCGAGGATCAGAGTGAGAATCTTGGGAGAAACAAACAGCCCTCCTGGCTAGCCCAGTTTACGTAGGTTAGGCTCAGGGGGAGGAGGAAAAGCATATAAAAAGAGGAGCCAAAATTGAGCTGCTGACTTCTCTTCACTTTTTTGGGGTCAGCCCACCCTCATGCCTCAAGGATGTATTTTCCTTTGCTTGCCAAATAAAACTGAGCTGTAACACTGGTCTGTCCGTTGCTTCAAATTTTTGCTGTGGCACGACAGAACTGAAAAAATTACACACTCTCCCAACACTTCCATCACAGAGTTTTCATTGATGACAAATTTCATTGTATGAAAAAATACTTGGAATACTTGGATACTATATTAGTGTAAAGATTATTACCATTTGGACTGTTGAAAACCTCCTTCTTTATTCAGCTGTTTTCTTTTTGGCCTTGTGACAGTGATCTTTTTCAGCTTTTCTAACTGTTCCTTTTCTTTGTCTTTTTCTGGCACCATTTTAAAACCCACAGGAAGGTGTAAAAGCCAGGGTCTTATCCTTGACTCTGAGAAATTGAGATGTCACCTACTCTGACTTCTATTTCTTTTTTTTTTTTAATTACTAATGGGGTGTATCCAATTAACAATGTGATAATTTCAGGTGAACAGCAAAGGGACTCAGCCATACTTATATGTGTGTCCATTCCCCCCCAGACTACTCCATCTTCTAGGCTGCCACATAACACTGAGCAGAGTTCCATGTGCTATGCAGTAGGTCCTTATTGGTTATGCAGATTAAATGTAGCAGTGTGTACATGTCCATCTCAACCTCCCTAACTATCCCTTCCCCTCATTCTTCCTCCTGGCAACCATAAGTTCTTTCTTGAATGAGTCTTTTTCTATTTTGTAAGTAAGTTCATTTGTATCATTTCTTTTTAGATTCCATATATAAGGGATATCATGATCTTTCTCTTTTTCTGACTTACTTCACTCAGTATGAGAATCTCCTGGGTCCATCCATGTTGCTGCATATGGCATTCTTTCATTCTTTTTAATGGCTGAGTAATAGTCCACCTACTCTGACTTCTTAATCTTGCAGATAAAGAAACAAGTTTTCAGAGTAGTTATCTGATGCCACAGGTTAATTTTATCAGAAATGGCATTTATTCATGTATTTTATTATCTTATCTGAAGTCCTTCCAGAACGATGCTGGGCTGATTCATTGGCAGGGGTGGGGCCACATCTTGCTTTCACATCAAAGGATACTAAGTTTGAAAGTTTGTAACTAAAACATAATTTCAAGTTTAAATGTTTTAAAACTAGTTCTGTATGAGATTGCAAGTGGTAGTATCAGTTAAAAGCAGAAAATGGAAATCGAATTGATTCCATAATAAAAAGATATGTAGTATCAGGGGAGAATAACAGGAACATCTGTTTTTACATCTTTTGGGAAAGGCGGAAAAAAAAAAACCTGATTAGTTTGGGACTGATCCAGATAGATGTCATTTTAAATTGCTTTCTTCTGTTTACCAAAATAATGCAATTAGTTGGAGTAACTAGAATAAAGATAGTTTCAGAACAGATGTCTGGCAATAGACATTCACATTATTAAAAACTGTATATGAAACTTCCTGCTAGGCACATTCATGCAGAAGTAAATGTTGGGTCATTCTCAAGAAAAATGAGCCTTGATTGAAGTGCACAAATCTAGCCACACATTTCATTTTTAATCGATAGAGAACATCACTTGCTTCAGCTAGGCAGAATGATGTGGTTTGGACTTGGAGGGAGAATAGGCTGAATTACTCTAGAGATTGACACAAATCTTTCTTTTTTCAATTTTAAAGATTTTGTTGTTGTTGTTGTTGTTATTTGCTTTATCTTCCTTTCAGTTTGGGTTGTGAATATACATCTCTCTACTTCTGTATATGTATTTACACACAGATATACATCCCCTCATAGAGTTAAGCTATAATATATATAGTAGGTCTAATTTAGAGATATTTTCACTAAAAACTTAATCCTTTTTTTTTTTTTTTTTTGGTCTAGATTTTTTGAGTAAGGAAAGGAGAGTGGTTGTTTTTATCAAGCCCAAGCTGTGTTCATTGCACTACAGGCCATTAAATTGAAGACTAGGTGTTGAGACAAGGATTAATGACTTTATTTGGAAAGCTGGCAGACCGAGAAGATGACAGACTAATGTCTCAAAATAACCATCTTGTCAGAGTCTGGATGCCAGGTTCTTTTATAAAACACCGAGTAGGAGGAAGTAGTAAAGTAAAAAGGTCACGAGTCTTGCAGAGGTCTCCTGGAATGGCCAGCCTCAGAGAGGGAATGTGTTAATTTCGTCCTCCAGTAGCCATTCACAGTGGACAGGATCAGACTATTTCTCTGAACAAAGGCACTTTGATTTAACATTCAGGCAGATGGGCACAGTTCCCTGAGGCAGGCCATTATGTATAGACAGTATCCTTTTAGTAAACAAAGGCAACTGGAAGCAGAGGTTAAAATAAAAGAAACAGATTCAACAAAGAGTCAGATTTTGTAACAGTTACAAGGTTAGTCTGAAATGGCAGCAACAGATTCTAACCAAAACATAAAGGGATTTTTATTTGAATTAACAGAGTAATATAAAAACAAAGTGCTAGATTTAAACTCAGCTAACTATCTGAGGACCTTTGGGCATTTTCTTAGTAATATGACTTCATTCATAACCTGCAAAGAATACATATTATAGAAATTATATTCTATAACTAAGTACTATTTTTTCTTTCCCTGAAGACTATAAGTATTCCTTAAATATTCATTCATTCTTTTAAAATATTTCCTGTACGTCTCTACAGTGTATGGGGCAAGCATTGTAAAGGATGAATATAGTCTCATCTTACAGAATTTGTGTTTTAAAGGATGCAGATTTATAACTTAAAAATCCAGGTGATTTGGGCCTGTGGGAAGGAAAATTTTAGTTTGCTCTATGAAGACAGAATCTATTCAGTTAATCCACTCTAGTGTGGGTGAGGATCTGGGCAATATATAGAGGTTAAGGGAGGTATTATGTGGCTACAATTTGAAAAGCTTGGAAGGTCAGCAGAACCAGGTTATGAATTGTCTAATGAATTATGCTAAGAATTTTGAAACTCATCTCATTGACAGTGGCAAGCTGTAAAATGGTTTTGATATGGAAATGAATGAACAGATTTGCATTTTAGAACATTGTTTGAATTGATTTGTCAATTAGGATTCTTTTAAGACAGGATTTATTCCCTTTAAATCTTGATAAAGCTCCATGTCAATAAAGTCTAATCAGATACTGCAAAAAAAAAAAAGGGGGGGGGATTCAGTCTTGTTCATTTCTGTTTGAGAGTTATTTATTTTGTACCTAATTAGCTATATTGCAGCTTGCTAGTTTCTATGAAATGTAAGACTCCTTGAGACCACACTGAAGATTTCTGAGTTTTTAAAGTGATAACACTTTGAAGAAGAATAATTAAAGAGTAACCCCAGGGTTAGCACAAGTTTGCCCGACATATAGTGAGGCCAAACAACCAAAATGTCAGAGTTTGGGGCAGAGGAAGGTTTTATTGCAGGGCCATGCAAGGAGATGGGCAACTCATGCTCTGAAAATCCCAAGCTCCCTAAAGGGTTTCAGGCAAAGCATTTTTGAAAGCCAGGTCAGGGAGGGGAAGGTTGCAAGGTACATGATCAAATCTTGCACAGTTCTTTTGTTGGCTGATGGTGAGGTAACAGGGTGGTGTCACAGGGTTTAACTTTATCAATCCTTAGGCTCCAGGAAGTCTTCAGGGAAAGAAAAACTAGTACTTAGTTACAGAATATAATTTCTATAATATTTATTCTTTGCAGGTTATGAATGAAGTCATATTACTAAGAAAATACCCAAAAGTCCTCAGATAGTTAGCTGAGTTTAAATCTAGCACTTTGTTTTTATATTACTCTGTTAATTCAAATAAAAATTCCTTTATGTTTTGGTTAGAATCTGTTTCAAGTCATCAAGTAGTTAACATCTTCCATCTGGGGTGTGTGTGTGTGTGTGTGTGTGTGTGTGTGTGTCTGTGTGTGTGTGTCTGTGTGTCTGTGTGTGTGTGTGTGTGAGAGAGAGAGAGAGAGAGAGAGAGAGAAGGAGGGAGGGAGGGAGGGAGGGAGAGAGAGAAAGAGAATCTGTAAAACAACTCGAGAAAAATCTGCATCAAATACTATCCTTTAGGTACTTCAGAGAAGAGCTTAAGCAGAGGATATGGGGAAACACCCCTATGGGCCTGCTTGATTAAAACCATATTCTCTTGATTTATAGGATTTTTGATCATTTGTTGATTTATAGGGTTGTGTGATCATTGGTTGACTGTTTTCTTCCATTTCCTTTTTAACCAATGCAAATCTTCTTACAAAAGTGCCTTGAAACCATCCTCTTGATCTCTCTTTCTCCTATGGAGTTTAATCTCCTGACAGCCATGGGTTTCTCCAAAAATATTCTGTTTTGTGCAGCTGTCTTTTGAATTTATGTCTACAACACCCAGTTGCCTTGGATCTTCAGTCTAAATAGCATCTAGCAGACAAATATATTTCTTTCTAGAAATCAAAGATGACATAAACAGATGGAGAGATATTCCATGTTCCTGGGTAGGAAGAATCAATATTATGAAAATGACTATACTACCAAATGCAGTCTACAGATTAAATGCAATCCCTATCAAATTACCAATGACATTTTTCACAGAACGAGAACAAAAAAATTAACAATTCATATGGAAACACAAAAGACCCTGAATAGCCAAAGCACTCTCGAAAAAGAAGAATGGAGCTGGAAGAATCAAACTTCCTGACTTCAGGTTATACTACAGAGCTATAGTCATCAAAACAGTATGGTACTGGCACAAAAACAGAAATATAGATCAATGCAACAAGATAGGAAGCCCAGAAATAAACCCATGCACCTATGGGTACCTTATTTTTGACAAAGGAGGCAAGAATATACAATGGGGCAAAGACAGCCTCTTCAATAAATGATGCTGGGAAAACTGGACAGCTACATGTAAAAGAATGAAATTAGAACACTTCCTAACACCATACACAAAGATAAACTCAAAATGGATTAAAGACTTAAATGTAAGACTGGAAACTATAAATCTCTTAGAGGAAAACATAGGCAGTACACTCAATGACAGAAATCAAAGCAAGATCCTCTATGATCCACCTCCTAGAGTAATGGAAATGAAAACAAAAGTAAACAAGTGGGACCTGTTAACCTTAAAAGCTTTTGCACAGCAAAGGAAACCAGAAACAGGTGAAAAGAGAACCCTCAGAACGGGAGAAAATAATAGCAAATGAAACAACTGACAAAGGATTAATTTCCAAAATATACAAGCAGCTTATACAACTCAATGCCAGAAAAACAAACAACCCAATCAAAAAGTGGGAAGAAGACCTAAACAGACATTTCTCCAAAGAAGACATACAGATGGCTAACATATGAAAAGATGCTCAACTTTGCTCATTACTAGAGAAATGCAAATCAAAACTACCATAATATATCACCTCACACTGGTCAGAATGGGCCTCATCAAAAAGTCTGCAAACAATTAATGCTGGAGAGTGTGGAGAAAAAGGAACACTCTTGCACTGTTGGTAGAAATGTAAATTGATACAGCCACTATGGAAGATGGTATGGAGATTCCTTTAAAAAACTAGGATTAAAACCACCGTATGACCCAGCAATCCCACTCCTAGGCATATACATGAAGGAAACAGAAATTGAAAGAGACGCATGTATCCCATTGTTAATTGCTGCACTATTTTCATTAGCTAGAACATGGCAGCAACCTAGATGTCCATCAACAGATGAATGGATAAAGAAGTTGTGGTATATATACACAATTTTAGTCATTAAAATGAATGGATTTGAGTCAGTTCTAATGAGGTGGATGAACCTAGAACCTATTATACAGAGTGACGTGAATCAGTAAAAGAAAGATAAATACCATATTCTAACACATATATACGGAATCTAGAAAAATGGTATTGAAGAATTTATTTACAGGGCAACAATGGAGAAACAGACATAGAGAATAGACTTATGGGCATGAGGAGAGAGGAGGAGAGAGTGAGATGTGTGGAAAGAGTAACCTGGAAACTTACATAACCATTTGTTAAATAGATAGCCAACGGGAATTTGCTGTATGGCTCAGGAAAGTCAAACAGGGGCTCTGTGTCAAGCTAGAGGGGGTGGGATGGGGACGGAATGGGAGGGAGTTTCAAAATGGAGGGGATATATGCATACCTATGGCTTATTCATGTTGAGGTTTGACAGAAAACAGCAAAATTCTGTAAAGCAGCTATCCTTCAATAAAAAATAAATTTTAAAAATGTATTTCTAAATATTACTGATTGGTTTTCATTGCATTACTTTGATATATCATCACACTAAAACTGGCTATACTGATAAGTGTTTAACAACTGACTCTTAAGAGGGAAAGCATGCCCTGATTTGTAGCTCCTGTCCCTGGTGCAAATCATTCCATCATTGCAGATTCCACACTTCCAACTTGACATCACTGTGAAGTGATGTTCAGAAAGAGATATTCACAGTGGATGGTTTCAAGTTGGTATGAGCCAGCTCTGGCACACTGCTGAAACATTTCCTTCCTGCAACACAAGGTGATTGAGTGGGACAAAAAATGTAGAGGGCAGAGAACTCTGAAACCCCATCATGCCTCAGATGCATTAAACAAGAGTAAAATGACCCAAGAGAAAATGAATTTGAAAAAATTGTCCCAATTTTAAAATATTAACAATGTTCCTTCACTTCTGGGCTTAGAAGCTAAGAATATAGTAGTAGTTATCTCTTAGTCTATTAACTTGCTTTCAGTTTTGAAATCTAGCCCATAAATCTAGCCATTAGAGAGCTATTTCTAAAGTACTAGTGTGGGGAGAAAAAATAATCTTCCCTCTATCCATCTAAGTTCTTGGCTGGGACCCACCTCTTCACTCCACCTTATAAAAAATGGTTTAACAGTACAAGAACAGAAGTTTAATAAAATGTATATATGTCTTGTATATGTGGGAGTTACCCAGAAAAAGTAGCTCATTCTATGGCCCAAGCCTTTATGTCAAATACTATTGCAAGGAGAAGGAAGTGTTGAGATTGGGGTGAGGGGAGATTCAGTTATGGGAGATGAGTATGCAAAGCAGGGTAAGGACAGGTATGATTGTCATGAAGACTTAAGTCCCTGCCCTCTTCATTGATAAAAGAGTTTCTACAGTTTTGCTAATCCCCTTCTTCCTGAGATAATGAGGAAGACATTCTTACAAAGGGAAATTTCCCTCATAAATGTAAATTTTTCTTACAAAAGGGTAATGTCTCAGTTTTCAGAGTTTTTGCCAGATCCGCTGTTGATTAAAAATAATTTCATGCCAGAGAAGCATATTTTGGAGTGACAAATTCTGCTTCCCTTCACTATTATAATATGTTCTGCTCTTCTGCCCACTTTTTAAATTAGTCTGTTTAATTGGTATTGTGTTTATTTTACTTTTTCTTGACCTGCTTATGTTATATTCGAAAATTAGAAATACATAAAAATAAACATAAAAATATCATAGTTCTCTAACAAGTAGGTCAATACTATAAATATTTTTGAGTTTCCTTCAAATCTATCTGGTCTCTGATTCTGTGTGTACATTTGTATATGCGTAAAATGTATTTGCAGATAAGATTATACTGTGTATAATGTTTGTATTTGTTTTTTCTTAAAAACAAATGGGTATTTTCTATATGAAAAATTTCTAGTAAACCATCTTGGTAGTAGTTAGATCATATTTTGTGGTAAGTATCATGTTAGATAGAATAGGATAAAGGAGTCCAAAATGGCAGTGGTTAAAAGAAAAGGAAAGGGAGAAGCTCGAGAAAACAGAACAAAAGAAAATCCAGGAACCAGAGTGAGAACTTCGGGTGAGACAAACATGCCCCCTTCTTGACCAGCCCAGTTGGCTTAGGGCAGGCTCAAGTAGGGGAGGAGACAAAACATATAAAAAGAGGAAACTAAGACGGATTGAGGCCTCTCCTTTGGGGTCAGCCTGCCCTCACACCTCGAGGGTATACTAACCTTTGTTTTTTGAATAAAATTGAGCTATAACCGAGCTGTAACACTGGTCTACTGTTTCAAATCTTTGCTGCAGTGAGACAGAATTGAGGAAATGAAAAGTTATGACCAACCTAGATAGTATATTCAAAAGCAGAGATGTTACTTTGCCGACTAAGGTCCATCTAGTCAAGGCTATGGTTTTTCCTGTGGTCATGTATGGATGTGAGAGTTGGACTATGAAGAAGGCTGAGCACCGAAGAATTGATGCTTTTGAACTGTGGTGTTGGAGAAGCCTCTTGAGAGTTCCTTGGACTGCAAGGAGATCCAACCAGTCCATTCTAAAGGAGATCAACCCCGGGATTTCTTTGGAAGGAATGATACTAAAGCTGAAGCTCCAGTACTTTGGCCACCTCATGCAAAGAGTTGACTCATTGGAAAAGACTCTGATGCTGGGAGGGATTGGGGGCAGGAGGAGAAGGGGACAACCAAGGAAGAGATGGCTGGATGGCATCACAGACTCGATGGACGTGGGTCTGAGTGAACTCCAGGAGTTAGTGATGGACAGGGAGGCCTGGCGTGCCATAATTCGCAAAGAGTTGGACACGACTGAGCGACTGAACTGAACTGAACTGAGACACTCTCCTGACAATCAGAATAAATTATTTGTGTATTTTTGAAATTTAAGAAAGGAGTCTACAGTTATTCAGTATTATGAATAATGCTTCTGAAACTATATACCTCAGATCGGGACTAAACCCACACAGCCCAGACTCAAACCTGGCCAAAACCCGTGTTTTCCAACTGAGATCACATACTTTGTTTTAGGACTTAATGAAGCTCAAGTTCTTGATGTCTCATTGCAGAAAGAATTCAGTGACAGATAAAGTTGTTAGGGGAAGCACACTGACTGAAACTGCCCACCCTGGTCAGGCACCATAGTAACCATTTGCAAGAGTTGTTTTATAGCAGGAGGTCCTGGTAAGGAACATGGAACTAATAAGCCTCCACCAACAGGGAGAGTTTCGGAAAGGTCAAAAATGACACTACGTGTCCAACCATGTGACAGAATCCTCACTGCCATCCGTCTTGGCTGAACAAGGCATGCACCACCAGGAAGGACTCCAAGTCAGAACAATTGGCTAAAAGACAACTGGAAAATTTAATCCCATCACCATAAAAGCCAGGGTTGGGAGACGAGGTGGCAGAGCAGTTCTCCTGGGTTCCATTACCCTACTGCTGTCTGCCCAGGCAACCCTTCCCAATAAATCTCTTGCTTTGTCAGTATATGTGTCTTCCTGTACAATTTATTTCCGAGTGTTAGACAAGAGCCCACTTTTGCACCCTGGTAGATTTATTTGCAGAGAAGCATATGCCACAGATAGAGTGTGGGCCATCTCAGAAGGTGAGAGCAGGCTCAAATATGGGGTGGTTAGGCTTTATGGGCTGGCTAATTTTATAAGCTAAAGAATGGTAGGATTATTTCAACTATTTCAGTGAAGGGGCAGGGAATTCCAGGAATTGGTCCACCACCCACTTCTTGGTCTTTGATGATTGGCCTCAGAACTGTATTGGTGCCGGTGGGTGTGTCATTTAGGTTGCGGATGTGTTAAGAGTGTGTTCTCGGGCTCAAGGTCTCGTAGAATTTGTCTTGTTTGCCATCTTGGACCTCATTGGTTCTAATCAGTTTATGTCATGTCTTTGGGCAATGTTGTTCTTTTAAAGTTTATGTCCTGCCCCCTTCTCTCCTGTTTCACCTTGAAGATACAATTCTTTATATGCTTTTAAATTATTCCCCCTCTGGCATAGCATTTCACAAGTTACATGAATGTTTCAGAAGAAATCAGTTGACAAGAACTTAGATACAGCTTTCAAAATGCTCAGAAGAAAGTAAAGTAACCCCCCACCACCACTCCCCACTAAGCTGGGCTTTACCTTTTCCTCAGACTCCTTAAACTGTAGACAGTCTTCTTCCTGACCCTGGATCCTTGAATTACCTTTTCTTAGAGTGTTTACTATAGAAAATTTGTAATTGTTCGTTCTTTCTTTTCACATTGAGATGTAAATCTTCTTAAAGATCTTTGCCAGTTTTTTCTTTCAGGGCTGTGTTTCTCAAAGGCTTGGGGGCTATCCCTCTAAAATATAATCATCATGGAAAATAGGTGCTCTGTCTCCTGTCATAAAAATAATTGAAGATATTTTTCCTTTGGGTGAAGCCAGTTAGTAGACAAAGGTGGCCTAAGATCCTCTTGCTCCAGCTCTTAAAATTCTCTAGCACTTCCTTTCGGAGGAGTTGAGTTCAGACTAAACTGTGGCCTCTATTCTGTTATGAACGCCTTGATCACAGTTTTCCTTGGCCAGTGTAATTTTTACTTTGACACAACATATAAGCTGAATTGTGCCTCCATCCCCTAATTCATACACTGAAATCTTAACCCCAAGTATCTCAGAATGTGATTATATTTGGAGATTGGACATGTAAACTGGTCAATAGGAAAGATGAGGTCATATGAGTGGCCCATGTTAAGATACAGACATACAGCAGGAAGACCATTTGAAAGCACATAGAAATGATGGCCATTATAAGCCAAACCTGCTAATACCTTGATTTCTGATGCTTACTTTTCAAAACTGAGAGATTATAAACATCTGTAGTTTAAGTCATTCATGCTTGGTAACCATAATAAAATAATAATACCTCACTAGTTGAATATGAGAGGAACTGTCTTGTTACATCATCAGTGTTTAGTGCTAAATATTTTAAGTGAAAGTTGCTCAGTCATGTCTGACTCTTTGAGACCCCATGGACAAAACAGTCCATGGAGTTCTTTAGGCCAGAATACTGGAGTGGGTAGCCTTTCCCTTCTCCAGGGATCTTCCCAACGCAAGGATCGAATCCAGGTCTCATGCATTGCAGGTGGGTTCTTTATTAGCTGAGCCACAAGGGAAGTCCAAGAATACAAGAGTGGGCAGCCTATCCCTTCAACAGAGGATCTCCCTCACCCAAGAATCAAACCAGGGTCACATGCATTACAGGCAGATTCTTTACCAACCAAGCTATCAGTTCAGTTCATTTCAGTCATTCAGTTGTGCCCAACTCCCTGCGACCCCATGAATCGCAGCATGCCAGGCCTCCCTGTCCATCACCATCTCCCGGAGTTCACTCAGACTCACGTCCATCGAGTTGGTGATGCCATCCAGCCATCTCATCCTCTGTCGTTCCCTTTTCCTCCTGTCCCCAATCCCTCCCAGCATCAGAGTCTTTTCCAATGAGTCAACTCTTCGCATGAGGTGGCCAAAGTACTGGAGTTTCAGCTTTAGCATCAATCCTTCCAAAGAACACACAGGGTTGATCTCCTTCAGAATGGACTGGTTGGATCTCCTTGCAGTCCAAGGGACTCTCAGGAGTCTTCTCCAACACCACAGTTCAAAAGCATCAATTCTTCGGCACTCAGCTTTCTTCATAGTCCAACTCTCACATCCATACATGACCACTGGAAAAACCATAGTCTTGACTAGATGGACCTTTGTTGGCAAAGTAATGTCTCTGCTTTTGAATATGCTATCTAGATTGGTCATAACTTTTCTTCCAAGGAGTAAGCATATTTTAATTTCATGGCTGCAATTACCATCTGCAGGAAGCTATCAGGGAAGCCCAAACATTTTAAACTATTTACTAAATTAGTAAATTCAAAAATTTTTTTGATCGACTTTCTTTGTATTTGCATTAGTTAGCAGTAAGGTTTTCTTTTTCCTGTGTTTATTATTATATTTATCCTTGTATACATTAATTTTTATACATTATACATTTTATACATTAATCAGTATAATTAATGACTGACCCATTTTTCTTTTGTGCTTCTAAAGTTATTGTTCCTAAAAATCTTTCTGAATGATTGTTTGTATTTGAGTGTCAAATGATTCCTCAGTTTGTCATTTTTGCTATTTTCTTTAAAAATAGATTTCTGTGATTCACTGGTTCCAAATAGGAAAAAGAGTACATCAAGGCTGTATATTGTCACCCTGCTTATTTAACTTATACCCAGAGTACATCATGAGAAATGCTGGGCTGGAGGAAGCACAAGCTGGAATCAGGATTGCTGGGAGAAATAGCAATAACCTCAGATATGCAGATGACACCACCCTTATGGCAGAAAGTGAAGAGGAACTAAAAAGCCTCTTGATGAAAGTAAAAGAGGAGAGTGAAAAAGTTGGCTGAAAGCTCAACATTCAGAAAACTAAGATCACACATCTAGTCCCAACACTTCATGGGAAATAGATGGGGAAACAGTGGAAACAGTGTCAGACTTCATTTTTTTGGACTCCAAAATCACTGCAGATGATGACTGCAGCCATGAAATTAAAAGACGCTTACTCCTTGGAAGAAAAGTTATGACCAACCTAGACAGCATATTCAAAAGCAGAGACATTACTTTGCCAACAAAGGTCTGTCTAGTCAAGGCTATGGTTTTTCCAGTGGTCATGTATGGTTGGGAGATTTGGACTGTGAAGAAGGCTGAGCAGTGAAGAATTGATGCTTTTGAATTGTGGTGTTGGAGAAGACTCTTGAGGGTCCCTTGGACTGCAAGGAGATCCAACCAGTCAATTCTGAAGGAGATCAGCCCTGGGATTTCTTTGGAAGGACTGACGCTAAAGCTGAAACTCCAGTACTTTGGCCACCTCATGTGAAGAGTTGACTCATTGGAAAAGACTCTGATGCTGGGAGGGATTGGGGGCAGGAGGAGAAGGGGACAACAGAGGATGAGATGGCTGGATGGCATCACCGAGTTGATGGACGTGAGTTTGCATGAACTCCGGGAGTTGGTGATGGACAAGGAGGCCTGGCGTGCTGCAATTCATGGGGTCGCAAAGAGTCGGACACAGCTGAGTGACTGAACTGAACTGAACTGAAGCAATACACTCTGTTTATTGACTTGGTGGTTTATCAACCAGTAAATGTTATATAGTGTGTGTTCAGATGTTTCTGACTCCTGTGACCCCATGGACTGTAGCCTGCCAGAGTCCTCTGCCCATGGAATTTTCCAGGCAAGAATACTGTAGTGAGTTGCTATTTCCTACTCCAGAGGATCTTCCCAACCCATGGATTGAACCCACATCTCCTGCATCTTTTGTATTGACAGGTAGATTCTTTACCACTAGCGCCACCTGGGAAGTCCAAATTTATATTAAAAACATATCTCTAATTTATGTCTTGCTCTCTATGTTTATATAAATAGCATGCATATAGCATGCATGCTGCTATACTATAATAAAGCTTTTCTATTACTTAAATATGATAATGCAAATACTTTCTCAAGACTTTTTATAAAAATTCTTGGCTCATTGTTAATTTTCTACTTGAACTTCTTTATCATTTCATTAAATTTATTTTCAATTCCCAGCCCCATTGGAGTCTTATTTTGGGAAGAATACAACCTTTTAATAAATAATTTTTTCCCTTTCAATTAACAAGGTATTTTTTTTGTCTCTGATAATTTAGTTATTTTGCATGTATTTCTATAAAAATGTAGTTTATTTAAAAGCATATTGCAAGTTAGTCATTCTTTTCTTTCTTTACTGTTGTTAATGATTTGGTTAATGGTTCCCATATCCATTAAATAATCCATTCATTTGGTGCCTGAGAACAGTCATTTAACAAACAATAATGTAAATATTTTTCAGTTGGTTGTTCTCTTCTACTTTTGTTTTTTTAAGTGAATATTTTTGAAATGTGAATTTCTAAAAAATGATAGTTTTTTTTTTTTTTTTTTGCTTCATCACTTCTCTGCTTTAGGACTTGAAGAATGAAATTATTGCTGATGCTATGAAACATAGTGTTCCCACCTTTAGCAATGAATTTCTAATGTTTTGTTTTTCAGTATAAAGCTGAACAGTAATTATCTCTGCAAGTTTTTTTTTTTAACTAAGGAATGGTATTGAATTTTATCAAAATTATTTGAGAATGGTATTGAATTTTATTAAAATCATTTGAATTAGATCACATTGGTACTCTTCCTTTGTTCACAGTTATACCTATGACATGATACTGACACCTACTGCTAAGATATTAATCTATTCCTCTAATCAATAACTGTTCTACTATACACTTGAATTCCGTTGATTTGCTAGTAGCTTGTTTAGCATTATGACATTCAGGTTAGATCATTGGTTGTATTATTTTATGTGGCTTTATTACTTTATTAACAGGCACTAGAAGTTTGACTCTTTTGAAAAACTCAAGTTGTATACATTTATTGCAAGTTAATAATGAGGTTCTTAAAAATCTCAACTTGACCTTATAGGAAAAAACTGAAAAACTTTTAAAGCTGTATAGAGAAAAACTAGGCTTAAAATACGTTTGTTTTTTTCCAAAAAGAAATATCTGAGTAAAAATAACTCTGTTGCATAAATAATTTTTGTATCAAAATCCTATTGGCTAGTCATATTGATAGTATTGTCTACATTAAATGATTTTCTGACTTTCCATATTTCTTACCTGCTGCTGCGGCTGCTGCTAAGTCGCTTCAGTCGTATCTGACTCTGTGCGACCCCATAGACGGCAGCCCACCAGGCTCCCCCGTCCCTGGGATTCTCCAGGCAAGAACCCTGGAGTGGCTTGCCATTTCCTTCTCCAGGGCGTGAAAGTAAAAAGTGAAAGTGAGGTCGGTCAGTTCTGTCCGACACTTAGCGACCCCGTGGACTGCAGACTACCAGGTTCCTCCATCCATGGATTTTCCAGGCAAGAGTACTTATGGATGAGTGAATATTTCTTGAATGTTTTATATAGCATTGTAATTATACCTTTTTTCAGTACTGTCAGTTTATAATGTGACACATATTCTTAAAAATCACCTACTATGAAAAATGATTCAATAAAACACTGTAAAGATTATGGGGAAAAGTTGAAACTTCATAAAAATGGAAGCATAGTTTTATATAAAATATATGAATACTGCAATAAATATTGCATTTACACATTTGAAGAAAAGACTTGAGGCTTTGCTTATGGCATGGAAGTTAGAAGGGCTGCACAAAATTCCGGATATGCTAAATTTTTCTCCTTAGTATTTCAATCATGTTGGAACAAATTCACTGTTTAAAACAAGTGTTACAGCAAAACTGACTTTATGTGGTAAACTCAAGTACCTAGTCTGGTAATTCTTTTGGAACAAATCCTTTTGTGTAATTTTTTTTTCCTTTTTTGGATCTGTTCAGGTTATCTGCTTTTGGAATTATTTTTGGTCATCTCATTGATTTTTATCTGCAGTCTGAGTGTGCTTCTGCTTCTGCGGTTTGATTTTAGTCTTTGCCTTGGCCCGATGCCCAGCTCAAATCTTTGTATATGAGTCAATTGGGAAAAATAGGATGAAACCAACAGTTCCCAAAGGAAATTTTTATAACACCTTCTTCCTCATTTCTCTGCTGTGCTCGAAGTCATGCCTGCTTTGAAGCAATTTTTTTTTTTTTTGCCAAAACATGCAGTGTAGAGTTTGTATAGCTACTGTTTTCTGTGAAGCATGACCATGATAGTCTATAAAATGAGGATTCTTCTCTTGCTGCCATTAGGAGTGTATTCTGTAATATGACAAAAGTTTTTACAAGAGATTCAAGTAAAACAAATCATTTAGTATTGTTATTTTACCAAATGTCTCAAAAATGAAATGTAAATATAGGGAGTTACTTTACAGCCTCAAAAATTTTATTTGCATGTTGAACAATTAGATCCATCATTTATTCAAAATCATGTTAAAATGTGAAACATGCTTGCTTGAAAATGCTGAAAGTAGCTTTCAAAATAACCACAATTGCTGGACTGAGAAATACAAGCAACTCGCTGAGGTATATAATTCCTTGAAAAGACTAGAAAAAAGATTTGAGTGCACTTCACAGCTAAATAGTGTTGCTTGTGTATTGCTTATTCTTATTCAACCATGGACTTTGGTAAATGGTTGCTCACTTCTCATGGTAATGATAAGAGTTATTAATAATGTTATTAATTCCTATTGACAGTTCTATCAATGGTAATAATTCAAACTAGTATAATATAGTAAATTGTAATTTACAAAATATTCTCACTTATTTATTTTAAGAAGCAGGCTTATTGATGACAAATTCTTCCATATAACCATCCTTCCTACAGAACCAGTGTCTATTTCTCAATTAATATGGTAGAAAATGAAAGGGAAGTCGCTCAGTTGTGTCTGACTCTGAAACCATGTTAATTTGTTCAACTGTAGTAGTTGACAGTGGTTATACAACATAATTCCTTAGAAAATCAGATTCCTTGGTTATTTGTCAAAATATCTGGGGTTGCAAAGCAATTTTAAAAGTATAAAGTTAGTAGATTTTCAAGAAAAGAAAGCTTAACTTAATAATATAGGCAACTTGAATCTTAATCCATAGCAGCTGGATGTGATGTTAGCAAGGTAATGAAATAAGAGGTCCCCTACTTGTATTCCACCATAAGAACAGTAACTTGGTAGTCATCTGTGGACAAAAGTGCCTTTCTGGGAACTTTGGGATCCACTGGGAGGTAGGAGGCTGTGAAAGCCTAGCAGAACTGAAGACTGAAAAGGGTCATTTTGAGAGGCCAAGTCTGCATCCAGGTGGCAGGCTTGCTGACCATGGTCCCAGTTACTAGCCTGATGTAGTCTTGTCACCTTGTAGACTCAACTATAGCCCCATTTGGGCTGGATACTCCCACCAGCACCATCTCCCAAATTTTTGTTTCAATATACTTTTTAAATTTCACTTTTGATTTCTTTTTGACTCATGGTTGTCCAGGAGTATGTTATTTAATTTGCACATATTTCTGAATTTTCCATTTTCCCTTTGGCTGTTGATTTTGTTTCATACCAGTGTGTTTGGAAAGGAAACTTGGCACGATATTTTAATTGTCTTAAATTTACTAAGACTTGTTTTGTGATCTTACATATGATCTATCCTGGAGAATATTTTGTGTGTGTTTGAAAATAATGTGTGTTCAGGTCCTGTTGTGTGGAATGTCACAGACATGTCTGTTAGGAATAGTTGGTTTAAAGTATAGCTCAAGTCCGAAGTTTGCTTAGGCATATTGTTTTGAAATTATCTATCTGTTGTTGAAAGTAGGGTATTAAACTTGTCTACTACTGTTGTATTAGTTATTTCTCCTTTCACTTGTGTTAGTATTTGCTTACTAAATTTAAGTGTGCTGATGTGGTACATGTCTATTTATAGTTGTTATATGCTCTGGGTGAATGAATCCCTTTATTATTATACTGCTTTGAGTAATTGAAATTTGGCAAGAGACTCTATCTTGGGAGTTCCCCAGTGGTCTTATGGTTAGGATTCAGTGCTTTCACTCTGTAGTCTGGATTTGATTCCTGGTTGGGGAACTGGGATCCTGGGAGCGGCAGAGCATGGGCAAAAAAAGAAAAAGAATAGATCTTAGCAAACACACATAGTAGTTATGTGAGCTGATGGTTGTGTTAATTAGCTTGATTGTGGTACTCTTTATAAATATATACATATATTAAATCATGTTCTACATCTGATATATAATATATACATTTTTAATTTGTCAGTTATACTTTAATAAAACTGAAAAAAATCATTATCACCTAATTTAAGAGTTCTAAATTTGGAAAACTCAGCAGTGGCCACAGGACTAGAAAAGGTCAGTTTTCATTCCAATCCCAAAGAAAGGCAATGCCAAAGAATGCTCAAACTACCACACAAATGCACTCATCTCACATGCTAGTAAAGTAATGCTCAAAATTCTCCAAGCCAGGCTTCAGCAATACGTGAACCGTGAACTTCCACATGTTCAAGCTGGTTTTAGAAAAGGCAGAGGAACCAGAGATCAAATTGCCAACATCCACTGGATCATCAAAAAAGCAAGAGAGTTCCAGAAAAACATCTATTTCTGCTTCATTGACTATGCCAAAGCCTTTGACTGTGTGGATCACAATAAACTATGGAAAATTCTGAAAGAGATGGGAATACAGACCACCTGACCTGCCTCTTGAGAAACCGATATGCAGGTCAGGAAGCAACAGTTAGAACTGGACATGGAACAACAGACTGGTTCCAAATAGGAAAAGGAGTACGTCAAGGCTGTATATTGTCACCCTGCTTATTTAATTTATATGCAGAGTACATCACGAGAAACGCTGTACTGGAAGAAGCACAAGCTGGAATCAAGTTTGCCAGGAGAAATATCAATAACCTCAGATATGCAGATGACACCACCCTTATGGTAGAAAGTGAAGAGAAACTAAAAAGCCTCTTGATGAAAGTGAAAGAGGAGAGTGAAAAAGTTGGCTTAAAGCTCAACATTCAGAAAATGAAGATCATGGCATCTTGTCCCATCCCTTCATGGGAAATAAATGGGGAAACAGTGGAAACTGTATCAGACTTAATTTTTTGGAGCTCCAAAATCACTGCAGATGGTGACTGCAGCCATGAAATTAAAAGATGCTTACTCCTTGGAAGGAAAAGTTATGACCAACCTAGATAGCATATTCAAAAGCAGAGACATTACTTTGCCAACAAAGGTCTGTCTAGTCAAGGCTATGGTTTTTCCAGTGGTCATGTATAGTTGCTAGAGTTGGACTGTGAAGAAAGCTGAGTGCCAAAGAATTGATGCTTTTGAACTGTGGTGTTGGAGAAGACTCCTGAGAGTCCCTTGGACTGCAAGGAGATCCAACCAGTCCATTCTAAAGGAGATCAGTCCTGGGATTTCTTTGGAAGGATTGATGCTAAAGCTAAAATTCCAGTACTTTGGCCACCTGATGCGAAAAGACTCTGATGCTGGGAGGGATTGGGGGCAGGAGGAGAAGGGGACGACAGAGGATGAGATGCTGGATGGCATCATTGACTCGATGGATGTGAGTCTGAGTGAACTCCGGGAGTTGGTGATGGATAGGGAGGCCTGGTGTGCTGCGATTCATGGGGTCGCAAAGCGTCGGACATGACTGAGCGACTGAACTGAACTGAAAGGAATAAAAACCACAGCAATGACCGTAGCTTTCTCTCGACTATAACAAAAGTGATCTATAGGAGCAATAAGTACAGTATCAAGTTGATTTTGTCTTCATTTGCAGATGGTCATGTAGTTTTTTTTTTTTAAAAAAAGCTTTTTATTTTGTATTGGGGCATAACTGTTATGATTTTCAGGTGAATAGCAAAGGAACTAAGCCATATATGTACATGTATCCATTTTCCCCCAAACTCCCCGCCCATCCTGGCTGCCAGGTAAAATTGAGCAGTTTCCTGTGCTAAACAGTAGGTCCTTGTAACCAACAGGGTTATGTAGTTTTTATGCCATGCTTTCTCTCTGGTGGCTGAAGAGTGTATGTATAGAAAGACATGCCTTTTGACAATTCATTTTAGCTAAAGAGAAGGCTAGGGAAGTAATACATTGTCTAAAATAGCTATTTTTTTCCTGAAGTTTGTTAAGTTTCAGTCGTTGAACATGTGATGTTTAAAAATATTTTAGACAATAAATTTTAGGAGTACTTTATTGTGGTACACTTACCAGTTTATGATGTCTCTCTCTCTCTCTCTCTAGTCCCTCATTCATGTCTGACTCTTTTGCAACCCCATGGACTATAGCCTGACAGGCTCCTTTGTCCATGGAATTCTCCAGGCAAGAGTATTGGAATGGCTTGCCATTCCCTCCTCCAGAGGATCTTCCTAACCCAGGGATCAAACCCTGGTCTCCTTCATTGCAGGTGGATTCTTTACTGTTTGAGCCACCAGGGAAGCTCTTAATGATGTCTACTCTTACGATGTACCAGAAAAAGTATATTATAACCTTGACACTGACATAGATGTCTCATGGAAAGAGTTCTGATGCCCTCATGCCAGAAGGAGAGGGAGGAGTCAGTCTGGAGGGGAGAAGAAATATATTGAGCCAAAACAGCTTGCTTGATCCCAGAAGCCAGAGTGTACTTAACTGATGAGATCAAGACTTGAACGTGTTCCAAGTGTACCTGTACGGTACTCACATGTAATGACTTCAAGGTCATTTGAGCTTATGGTTGTAACTAGTCCTGAATACTCATCTTAATATCTGAGTTTCCATAGTTGATAAACATAATTTTTTCAGAATATATTTTTAATGTTTATATGGCTTGAAATTATGAAACTGGATAGAATTAAAAGCAGCTTGCAGAATAGTGTCACTAAATATTATTGCCTAATGTTATTAACAGATCTTTCCACTAGTCCCTAGGCATATGAAGTGAGGGGGAATTAAACCTATTTATTTTATTTTCAATGTGTGACATCGTTATTTGTGTAAGTTAGTCATTGTGATTATTGTGATTACTGAGATTAATGTATCACTTTAGTGCCTAACTGAAGGGAGTTAGACACTGCTGTGGTTTAAAGCCCATAGTGGGTTCAGTACCTATTCTCAATTCTAAAGAAGCTAAATTTAGATGAAGGTGAAGAGGTCTGCCTGGCTTTCCCAGTGGGTAGAGCAGAGGAAACCTTGGAGAAGATTAACTAAAAGAAAATTGAAAGGCATTTTTCTTCTTATTTTATATGTACCATCAGTTCAGTTCAGTTCAGTTGCTCAGTCGTGTCCAACACTTCACGACCCCATGGACATAGCATGCCAGGCTTCCCTGTCCATCACCATCTCCTGGAGCTCGCTCAAACTCATGTCCATTGAGTCAGTGATACCATCCAACCATCTCACCCTCTGTTGTCCCCTTCTCCTCCTGCCTTCAGTCTTTACCAGCGGCAGGGTCTTTCTCAATGAGTCAGTTCTTCGCATCAGGTGGCCAAAGTATTGGAGTTTCAGCTTCAGCATCAGTCCTTCTAATGAATATTCAGGACTGATTTCCTTTAGGATAGACTGGTTTGATCTCCTTGCAGTCCAAGGGACTCCCAAGAGTCTTTTCCAACACCACAGATCATTTCCAAATTTTGGTGAGTTTTACTGCTAGTGATTGATATGTATATACTTACATGTGTTTTGATTAAAAAGTCAGGATTCCTTTTATTAGTATCTTGAAAGTGAAAACGGCATTTGCTCTGTTGTGTCTGACACTTTAGGTGACCCCATGGACTATAGCCCTCTAGGGTCCTCTGTCTATGGGATTCTCCAGGCAAGAATACTGGAGTGGGTTGCCATGCCCTCCTCCAGGGGATTTTCCCAACCCTTGAACCCAGGTCTCCTGCATTGCAGGCAAATTTTTTACCATCTAAGCCACCAGGGAACTGTGGTCAAAGCACTTTGGGCTTTTAAGGTTTCATTGTTTCATATGTTAAACAAGGATTAAAATATTTTTGTGTACTATGAAAGATTGTGAGAGTGAAATGAAAGAATGTAATAAAAGTATTTTGTAAGCTGAAAGGTATCAATAATGTGTTAAGTAATAGTATTGTGTGTCCATGTGTCCATATAATGCTGAAAGAACTTAAGCATACTATACTTTTTCCCACTTATTTACTTATTTTTTTCAAGACTTTTTCTTTTCAGAGCACTTTTATTTCACAGGAAATTGAGGGGAAAGTACAGAGATTTCCGATATGCTCCCTGCCCCCCATGCACATGTACCTGTTAGTCGCTCAGTCATGTCTGACTCTTTGCGACTCTATGGACTGTAGCCCTCTGGTCTTCTCTGTCCATGGGATTCTCCATGCAAGACTACTGTTGTGGGTAGCCATTCCCTTCTCCAGGGGGTCTTCCTGACCCAGGGATCAGTCCTGGATCTCTCACATTGCAGGCAGATTCTTTACTGTCTGAGCCACCGGGAAGCCATGTATTCATAGCCTCCTCCATTTTTGGCATCCTCCACAAGGGTGGTGCATTTGTTATAACTGATGAACTTGCAGTGAGATATTATTGACACCCAAGATCCACGTATTACCAGAGGGGTCGCACTTTGTGTTGTACATTCTATAGGTTTGGACAAATATATAAGGATATGTGTCTGTCGTTATGGTATCACACACAGTATATTCACTGCCCTAAAAAATTATCTCCACTCTGTCTATTCATCCTTCCCTACCTCCTAACCCCTTGAAACTTCTGTTTCCTTACTTTTGTGTATTCCAGAATGTCATACATAAGGAATGAAACAGTACATTGCCTTTTTGAATTGGCTTGTTTCACTTAGTTATATTCCTTAAATTTTCTCCATGTCTTTTCATGGTTTGATAGCTCATTTCTTTACTGTGTTCAATATGTTTTAATAACCTATAAGGGAAAATAATCTGAAAAAATATATATGTATGTTCAACTGAATCACTTTGCTATATACATGAAACTAACACAGCTTTGTAAATCAACTCCTTTCCTCACTGGAAAGGAGTCATGAGATGGTAGATAATGTAATAATAGCTTTATGAAAAATGACAACAGCAAAAACTGTATGCCAACATATTGAGTGGTCCCACCTAATTCAGGTGTAGGGGCAAGGCTTGAGTGGTAGAATGCTCAGAAAAATCCGGTAAAGAACAAGACTTCAGAGATAATAAAGAGGATTATTCCATAGCAAAGGCCTTTTTGAACGGTTGGGGTATAATGTCCTTGAAAGGTACTCTCTCGGACAATGTCTCATCATCATTGGTATATTGTGAGCATATTTGTTGTTAGGCCGAGCATTAGTAAGTTTGTTGAATTGAAGTGAAATCATATGATTAAGCCGGATGTTATTAAGAGGGCAGATAAGGCCCCTGTAAGGGGTCAGGGGCGTTTACTATGTGATAAGCATGGGTTTGGTGTGTCTTTATGTGTTGTCATGCAAGTATAGGCTAACTAGAAGGGTAAATACGTAGGCTTGAATATAGCTACTGTGAATTCAAGAACTGTTAGTAGAACTAGAATAATAAATGTAATAAGAGCTGTTGTAGTGCTATTTATTAGTATGAGTGTGGCTCCTCCAATTAAGTGAATCAATAAGTGTCCTGCAGTAATGTTAGCTGTTAATCGTATGGCAAGGGCAACTGGTTGAACGAAGAGACTAATGGTTTCAATAATAACTAGCATTGGAATTAGTGGGGTTGGTGTTCCTTGTGGTAAGAAATGGGCAAGTGATGCTTTAGTTTTGTTGCGAAAGCCTGTAGTTACAGCTCCTGCTCAGAGAGGGATGGTCATGCCTAAATTTATTGATAGTTGTGTGGCTGGTGTAAGTGAGTGAGGTGGTAGACCTAGTAGATTTGCTGATCCAATAAATAGGATTAAGGATATTAGCATTAATGTCCATGTTTGTCCTTTAGAATTGTGGATACCCACCATTTGTTTTGATACAAGTTGAAGCATTCATTGTTGAAGGGAGACGAGGCAGTTATTTACTAGTCAATTTGATGTTGGAAATAATAGACTAGGAAACAGGACAATAAGAGTGACAAGGGGGAGGCCTAGGATTATAGGGGTAATGAAAGAGGCAAATAGATTTTCGTTCATTTTGTTTCTCAGGGAGTGTTTTGTTTTGGCATTCTAATTGATGTTAATTCTGGGTTATAGTAAAAATTATGTTTTGAAATTTTTAGTTGAAAGATAATGAAAAGGACTAGGAACATTGATAGAATTATTGTAAGTCATGTTGATGTATCTAGTTGGGGCATATCACCAAGGAGATATTATGCTCTCAGTCTCTAACTTAAAAGGTTAGCGCTGGTATAGCTTCTTGGCGATTTTATAGTATTGACGCAGATCATTTTTCAAAGTATTTTAGTGGGACTAGTTCAAGAACAATGGGCATGAAGCTATGATTTGACCTGCAGATCTCTGAGCATTGGCCGTAATATAAGCCTGGTCGGGTTGATATAAGGGTTGTTTGATTTAGACGATCTGGGATTGCATCTGTTTTTAGTCCCTAAGAGGGATTGCCAGGTGGGTCAATGGTAAAGAATCTTCCTGCCAGTGCAGGAGATGCGGGTTCAATCCCTGGGTTGGGAAGATCCCTGCAGAAGGAAATGGCAACCCACTTCAGTGTTCTTGCCTGGAAAATTCCATGGTCAGAGGAGCCTGGCAAGCTATGGTCCATGGGGTCGCAAAAGAGTTAGGCACGACTGAGCAGCTGAGCATGCATAGCATAAACAAGGTGCACAACCTAAGTGTTGGAAGAAAGCGATAAAGGAGAAAAGAAGAAAGAAGGGAAGGAGCAAAAAAGAAAAGGGTGGTTAGATTTTGGTTATACAGGTTGGTCATTGTTTGCTACTGTTCGCTATTAATAGTAAGCTAATGTATTGCTTGAATATTTGGAACTGATTTTCAAAGCATCTAAGGCTTTACTAAATGCTTTGTGATTTCTGAGACTGTCTTATGTATTCCATGTATTTAAATGGATATGGATATATATTTCTAATATATCTAATTACCTATATTTTTTCTGTTATTCAGGGGCTTTCCTGGTAACTCAGCTGATAAAGAAACCACCTGCAATGCAAAAGACCCCAGTTTGATTCTTGGGTCAGGAAGATCCACTGGAGAAGGGATAGGGTACCCACTCCAGTATTCTTGGGCTTCCCTGGTGGTTCAGCTGGTAAAGAATCTGCCTGTGATGTGGGAGACTTGGGTTAGATCCCTGGGTTGGGAAGATCTGCTGGAGAAGGGAAAGGCTACCCACTCTAGTATTTTGGTCTGGAGAATTCCATGGACTGTATAGTCCATGGGGTCCCAATAAGTTGGACGTGTTGAATGACTTTCACTTTCTGTTATGCATGCCTTCTTGTGTGTGGGTTATCTTTCATTTCACTACATTAAAACTGAGCAAATTGCTGCTGTATATTTTCCTTGTATATCAAAAAAGAATAAAAAGTTATCAACAGTCCAACAAAAAGTTTTACTGTGGTAGGCATTTCTCCTTTAATAAATATGAGTGAAAGGTGATTTTTACTGTTGGTGTTGCTGCTAGTTTACTTATGCTTCAGAGAGACTAGCAGGCAGCATTATTATTATAGCTGTCCACAAAAGCTGATTGTGGTATTGATGGTAATATGTACCATAGTAAAATAATGGAATTCAATATGCATTAAATTTGCTGGCTATATATTCTATTGTAGATATATTTTCATAGTTAATGACTTGACAGTTAATAGATAGATCATAAACATTGCTATTTAGGTTTATAATAATTACCGTGGAGACCACATTGGTAATTATTGCCATCCAATGCTCTTATAGCTCTGTTCTTCTCTAGAGATACAGACTTCATTGTGAGAATCAATCACGAGGTTTCCCTACTGTGGTCTAATGCAATAGATACTAAATCATTATATTTCTCCATTCACTAAGGTTGAGGGTGAGTTTGGACTTGAAAGTAGTTCCTATTCTGTAATAAGCTATTGGTCTCAATTAGAGGTAGATTTAGAATCTCATCATCCCTCTACTGCAGAGAGGGAACCACTTCTGAGCATTTACTCTGCGTTTTATATGGCATACATTAACAAGCTCTACATCTTGTTTTGTGTGCCATGATTCTTCCCTCTTAATATTCCTTTGAATCACATTGTTAGGGAAGAAAAAAACTCTTTTCTAGATATTTTGCCAATATAAAAAATGCTTGTTAATCAGTTTTAAAACTTGAAAACAAATGTAATCAGTCTCAGATTGTTAGCTCTTTACTGTTAAAAGACAATTCCGAGAGCTTTGCATGGTATGGATATTTTATTGAGTGAGAAACAAACTTTTCAAGAGTAGGGTTCCTTCAAGTCTTAACCTGACATGTTGTTCATAATGTTACAAGATGACTTATAAAGTGAAAATCAAAGTTTTTTAAATTTTACAAGGATTAGTTATTACTGTGGGGGTTTCCTCCAGAGAGCAGGGGGTTGGAAAAAATGATTAACTTGGAAGATGTCTTAAGTTTCTTTTATGATTATCAGAGGCATTTATAAGAAATGAGCTAAAGTAACTTTCCATTATATCTATGAAATTAGATAGACTTAGTTTTCCTTATGTGGCTTAAGTGATCTTTTGTCTGCTTGTGAGTTTTTAAGCTTGATCTCTATTTTATCTTAATACTACTATATATCATATAGTTTAAAAAAATTTTATTTTTTAATTGAGGGATAATTGCTTTATAGAAATTTGTTGTTTTCTGTTAAATCTCAGCATGAATCAGCCATAGGTATACATATATCCCCTCCCTTTTGAAACTCCCTCCCACCTTCCTCCCCATCCCACCCCTCTAGGTTGATATAGAGCACCTGTTTGGGTTTCCTGAGACATACAGCTAATTCCCATTGGCTATCTATCTTACATATGATAATGTAAGTTTCCATGTTACGCTCTCCATACATCTCACCCTCTCCTCCCCTCTTCCCATGTCTGTAAGCCTATTTTCTATGTCTGTTTCTCCATTCAGTTCAGTTCATTTCAGTCGCTCAGTCATGTCCGACTCTGCGACACCATGAATCACAGCACGCCAGGCTTCCCTGTCTACCACCAACTCCCGGAGTTCACTCAGACTCACGTCCATCGAGTCAATGATGCCATCACTTCCCTGCAAATAAATTCTTCAGTACCATTTTTATAGATTCCATATAAATGTGTTAGTATACCGTACTTATCTTTCTCTTTCTGACTTACTTCATATCACGTACATTTTGTTGCCTCACTTAAACCTGTAAGATCTAGATTAAAACAATTTTCAGTAAGTTAAATGAGATAGCCTTTCCTAATTATATTGTTTAAAAGATCAAAACAATACTCAGAATTACTATGCAAACTAATTTTTGTTAGATATAAAATTTTAAGCATTAAATTGCATAGTTCATTAAAGGATCTTTTTTTATTGAATGCTAAGATGTTGATACTTCTCTGTGTTTTTTTTTCCAGGAAAATAATTTCTTATGGATATTTCCTAACACTAGCAATAACATTTTATCTGCAAACTTTCAAATTTGCCAAGAAGCATTTGAAGTACTAGTTAGTATTTTTATTTTGTGTCATAGTAGTATAGTATGATCCACATGTGAAGATAATTTAAAAGTTTTCTCAACTTTTAAATTAGAGCCTAAACTTAATATGCTGTCTTCCACAGAAATATTACTGAAGTAAATCTATAGAATTATATAATATTGAAATATGGATAACTGACAGAAAGCAACAATATTTTTACCTGAAACTCCATTTCAATTTATGAGAACGGGCCATTTTAATATTCTTTCTACTTCTCCTTAAATGTGCTTTCTGTTTTATCCCAGTATAACATTTGCTGAGAGCAAAGGCAATGAATTCCATCTATACTGGAGGAAATTTATGTGCCCATGGATTTCATCAGCCTTGTGAAGAATATCATGACTCCACAAAATGTAAAAGCTGGTACTCTAGATGGTATACAGAATTTTGTGTATGATTTAGGGGTTCACTGATTTATCAGAGCCCATTTATATTTAAGTATATTTTTATTTTGTCACATGAAATATTCCAGCATTCAGTAGTCCATATAAAAACCCAAGATTATAACATTTTTCTTGCAGACTGAAAAGAAGGCTGCGCTTAACCTTCAGTTTAGAATCCTACCTTCAGTCTTGACAGCTATTGCTTATACACAGCTCATCACTCCTCCAAAAACAGCAGGGCCACTACTGGACAGTGAGAAACTTCTTGTATTTCTGAGGTCATCAGCTGTGGGTGTTTTTCTAGAATACCTGAAAAAAGTATAGTAAAATGTGAGTTGTCAACAAGATGATCATATTAACAGAATATTAATAGTTCAAACACTTTAGTATGAAGGTTTTAAAAAAGCATGTTCCCTTGATATCAGGCCTCTACTCTGGGAGAAATTAATTTTAATTAACTTCTGTATATTTTAATTTTGCTAAGCTATGCTACATAAATATTTTTGATTCCTCTGTCCTTATGGTCTCAGTGGAAGAGAAACTCTTGTCTACCCTTAAAAATTTACTCTATCCCCAGTACTCTGACTTTTGCTCAGAGACTGTTTCCATGATTATTCCTACAAATCTCTATATGATATCCCTCTCATTTTCCTTCAGATTATAAAATGTTTTTCTTATATTGTAAAAACTTATATTTAGTTTCTAATCCTGCAGTCTTTCTAGTTCCAGTGTCTTTATCCCTTCACACCTGAGCTCCTTGAAGAGGTAATTTATTATCTTTGTCTCCAACTTATCTCAATTTACTCTTCAAATTAGTTGATCAAGTCAACTTCAAAAATCTCATCTTGACTAAACTTTAGAAAGGCTTCTACTTAATTCTAGGCCCTTAACTTATCTTTTCTTAGAGCATTTACTTTAGAAAAAATGGAATTTTCTGTTCTTCCTCTTCCTTTGAAATGTAAATCTTTTGAGACCTCTTGACAGTTTGGGCTTCCCAGGTGGCACTAGTGTTAAAGAACCTGCCTGCCAATGCAGGAGACATGAGAGGCAGGTTCAGTTCCTGGGTTGGGAAGATCCCCTGGATAAGGAAATGGCAACCCACTCCAGTATTCTTGCCTGTAGAATCCCATGGACAGAAGAGGCTGGCAGACTGCAGTCCATAGAGTCACACAGAGTCAGACGGTTTTATTGATAAAACAAGAAATGTCTTTTTCAAAACCTGGGAGCCATGCTTCAATCATTAAGGAAGATAGGGCCCCTGACTGCCAGTTTCTAGGTAAGAGTAGAAAACCTACATTGGGGAGGCACTTGGCTCCAGATTGTAAAACTATCACCTGTCATGAAGATGGGAGAAAATTTATCTGTAAGGCCAGGTAGCAAACACAGATGACCCAAGATGCCTCCACTCCATCTCTTAAAACTCTCCAGGTCTTTGTCTCAGTGGAATTGATCTCAGGCTGAGTCTGGCCTTTCTTCCCTCTGGTAATAGCCATGAATAAAGTATTCCTTGTCTTTTTAACTTTGTCCAGTACAATTTTTGCTTCGGCGCGGTACAATCTCTTCTTCCCTAGACACTCCTCTTTATCTTCTTCCACTAAGATCACAACAATTCTCTTAAATTAACTCACTTTTGAAAAACGTTTCATTAATTGACAACCTCTAAGACTATTCCATAGTGATAACCATGACTTTTTTCTTAAAATTAGATTAGAGCTCTTTGACTTTTTCTGATATTGTTCCTGATCTCACAGTTCTTTAGCCATAACTGTTGGTAATCCCTATGTATTCTTCCTTCATTCTTTACCTATATATCTCTACTTGGTTAATTTCAAATATATTTGGATTCCCAAGTACATGTTTATGGCTTTGAAACATTCTTCAGGCCATACTTCTCTTGAGTTGCTAAGCCATGTTTCCAGCTTCTTCCATGTATCTTCACCTTATGCCTCATAAGCATTTCAGAACTTCTATTTATTTAGAAGCTCACCTTGCAGCTTTTTCAATATCCTTTTACTGCATGAGTGCACATCTATCCACACAGCTGGCCAAGCCAATAACTTGGGCCTTGACCTAGAGCAGATTCATTAATTTACTTTTTCTGATACAAACGAAGTGCCTAATAAATTTTGTTGAGTAAAACAATATACGGATAATATTTTACAGAATCTTATTTTTTAACCTGACTTTTTATCTTCTCTCTGGATGATGGCCAGGGATAGCGATGTAACCAGAATGAGTAACAGCTTACAAAACTTAACCTGAGGGCAGGGAGGCTGATAACGTGGTGATGATTGGTTGCATTTTGAGATAATAAAAGCCTAGCTCAAAGCATGACAATAATTAGTTTATAACAACATTTCTGCATATGAGTGCTGCTGCTGCTGCTGCTCCTAAGTTGCTTCAGTCGTGTCCGACTCTGTGTGACCCCATAGATTGCAGCCCACCAGGCTCCTCTGTCCACAGGATTCCCCAGGCAAGAATACTGGAGTGGGTTGCCATTTCCTTCTCCAATGCATGCATGCATGCTAAGTTGCTTCAGTCATGTCCGACTCTGTGCGACCCCATGGACAGCAGCCCACTAGGTTCCTCTGTCCACAGGACGCTCCAGGCAAGAATACTGGAGAGGGTGTATATGAGTGCAGTATAATCAATACCAGGACAAACTTTCTGTAAATTGTCATGTAAAGACAGTTTAAACTTTGTGTGCCAAGAAGGAAAACTAACTGTTATGTAGGTCCTTATATCATCTATTAAAATGTGATCATATAAAATTGTGAAAAAAATATTCTAATCTCTCCACTGATATAAAACCAGTTAGAAGGCAGATTTAGCCCACAGGCCATAGTTTGTCAATTGATACTCGGTAACATATTATAAATGATAGTATCAAATTCATGATGCAATGAGCCTGACTAAAGCTTTTTAAAAAATTAATTCCAAATCTGCCACCAGTTATACTGTGTGGTGCGGATGCATGTGTGTGTGTGTGTGTGTTTGTGTGCGTGTGCATACGTATTTTTTGCTGTGTTCAGGGTTTTTTATCGGGACACAGCCTTTCACACCTTGGGCTTAATTTTTATTCCTCTGTGTTATAGTTTCTTGGTAGATATAATTGGTAAAGAACTAAGTAAATTATTTAATTGAATTTTTATTGTGGTTGTATGTGAACAACTAATCTGTGGCTCAGCTGGTATAGAAGCTAACTGCTATGCAGGAGACCCAGGTTCTATCCGTGGGTCTGAAAGATCCCCTGAGAAGGAAATGGCAACCCACTCCAGTACCCTTGCCTAGAAAATTCCATGGTCAGAGGAGCCTGGTGTGCTCCAGTCTGTGGGATCGCAAAGAGCTGGAAATGACTGTGCAATTAACACTTCTACTTCCAATCATTAGATGGAAAAGAGATGAATTATAGTCATTTCTTGTCATAAAGTGTGAAACTAGTAGTAATCTAATTGGCAAATGCTAGGAGAAATGGTAATATTTGTATTTATCACAAGATTATCTTATTCATGATGTAAATTTCATTGAGAAGAGGTATTTGTAAGTTAGTTTCTTTCTAGTTTTATGAAACTCAGACATGCTGGTTGTTGTTTTCTTTCACTTAAGGGGAGCTGATTGTGAGCATACCTTGCAGACCAAGGGAGCTCAGAGGCTTTTACATCTGTCAACACTTCTGGTAACCCAGTGGGAGTCTGAGTTCTGTCTTGGTTTGGCTCCCTCCTGTCTACTTGCCTCCTGTGCTACCGACTTCCTCCTGCGTTGCCTTCCTCTCTAAACTCTCCGATCAGTGTTGTGACTTCTATTCCGTGTAGATTTTGCTTACTTTCTTCTTAATGCATGTGTGTGTTTGGCTTTTTTATTGTTGTTTTTTAATTAGTAACATTGGCAGCTTCTAAAGGAATCCCTAATCAAGAAGGTAGGCATATTTCCCTGGTTTCATAAAACTGAGGTTTAGTTTGAGGGTGTGATCCATTTCTTCTCCCCCAAAATGTGTATTGTGTGGGATTTTCCTTTTTATTTATTAAAATTGTTTTAATTAAAAAAATTTTTGGCTCTTCATTTTTAAAGGTGTTCAAAATCAAAGTTTTCAGTCTAAAACACTGTCATTTAAACAAGAGGCTAGTCAATACTTCAAATAAAAGGACACATTGTGATTTGAATGCTGTTTCCACAAAGGGAAAATGAAATCTGATTTATGAGCTTGACAGATGATAATAAATTTTTTTAGAAAGGCTGTTTTTCTTTTACTGCTTTTTGGTTGTTCTGTGCCTGCCATGTAGTTAAAGGGAAATAAGACTTGTAGTTCCTAAATCTATGAATTCAACCAGTTTATTTAGATCCATCTTATTATTTTGAATAGTTGCTCTAAGTGGCTTTGACCACTTAATAGTCCAGTCTGCAAGTATCACATGCTTGATCCAATAATCACTTACACATAAAAGAAAGATGGCTGAGCTCAAGGCAGCCGTGAAAGACTAGTTTTAACTACTGCCATTCAGTGGAGGCACCATGGCTTCCCTGGTCTCTCAGACAGCAAAGAATCTGCCTGCGATGTAGGAGACCTGGGTTCAATCCCTGGGTTGGGAAGATCTCCTGGAGGAGGAAAAGACAACCCACTCTGGTATTCTTGCCTGGAGAATTCCATGGACTGAGAAGCCTGGCTGGCTGCAGTGCATAGGGTCACAAAGAGGTGGACACAACTGAGTGACCTACACTTTCACACTTTTGACACTAGCAGTACAGGAAGTTAACTGTTCTCATATTACTCAAAGAACAGAAAATCCTCAAATAGTCATTTATATTCATAAATTTACAGTTGACAAGTAGTAACCAGAGATTAAGAAATTAAGAGACGAAGACAACAGATAAAAGAGAGCAGGGCATGCAGGAGAGAGTAGTTACAGTTCAACTCATGCTGACGGAGGCTTTGCAGGAATGCAAGCTCACAGCCGTCAATTCCTATGATTTCCTTCTTTCAATTAAAGCTAAAAATCTGGAATTTATTATTAGAGTGTTTTGGGTTGAGTAGTGTTTCCCCACTGCCAACTTAAAATTCATATGTTGAGTCCTCACACCCAGTACCTCAGAATGTGACTTATTTAGAGTTAGGATCATTACAGAGAAAATCAAGGTAAAATGACTTTGTTAGTTTAGGTCATAATGGAATATGACAGGTGTCCTTATGAAAATCTAGGCATAGACACACACAGAGAAAATGATGTGAAAAGACCTAGGACAAGGAGGCCATCTGTAAGACACAAGAGAGAGGCCTGGAACAAAACCTTCCCTCACAGGTCTCAGATAAAACCAACTCTGCCAACTCCTTGATTTTGGATTTCTAGTCTTTTTGTGACAGTAAATTTCTATCGTTTAAGTATCCAGTTTGTGATACTTTATTGTGGCAGTCATAGTACACTAACACATAAAGTCTTCCTGGGTTTCAGATATTGGTAACCTACTGAATTCAAGTTGAAACTAAAACATTATCTTCATCCTTTTCCCTTTTGACTCAGAATTATAGCTGATTTCAACAATTTTATCATCAGAGGCAAAGGCAAGTGTACCTGCCTATCTAAGGCTGTTGAGTGATGATTGAACATTTAGTAGTATATTTGGGATTTGTTTCAATCATTGTCGTTGGGTAATAATTTGGTTATTAGGTTATGTTATTAGGAAATAGGGCTTCCCAGGTGGCAGCAGTGGTAAAGAACTCACCTCCCAGTGCAGGAGACGTAAGAGACGTGGGTTTGATCCCTGGGTAGGGAAGATCCCCTGGAAAAGGACATAGCAATCCACTCCAATATTCTTGCCTTAAAAAATCCCATGGACAGAGGAGCCTGGTGGGTTATAGTCCATAGGGTCACAAAGAATCAGACATGACTGAAGCGACTTAACACACACAACAATAATTGCTTGCTAATTATTACTAATTTTTCCTTTATAAAGGCCTCAAATTCAATTTATCCAAGAGAGAGGATTCAGTTGGTTGAAATCACATTGGATCAAATACTTTTATTATTTAGCAATGTTCAGTTACTTTTATTTTTCTTAAAGCAGATCATCTAAATGGTTGAATACCATTTAGGCTAGCATTTATAGATGAGGGAGCACTCACCTATGGTTGTAGGTATAGAAGGTAATCAGTCTTTCATGGACTGCTTTCCACAATAGTTCAGTTCATTGACAAATGCATGTAAGGTTTTGGTCACATAAAATTTGTCCAGAAATTTATAATATTCACTCACTGAGTTATTGAAGAGAGAAAAGTTAAGCTCAAATATCTTTATGGTTGGTTAAGTCTTATGGCATCTGTGTTCATCAAACATTTATCCAAATCCAGAACAATATATAATCATAGTTGCAGGCAGAGAATAGGATGCTTTAAAAAATAATTTAGCTTTCAAACATAGTATCATTCTCAGCTATATTTAAATCCCATATTATAACAGTATAGTCTTGTTGGTTCTGCTAGTTAAATGACAGTTGAAATCAACTGATACACATTGCTAGCAGCTCTAAATAGTTCATAATCACAAACAAGTCTATTGTTAAACTATTTTCTTTCACTATTTTATACTAAACCAGATCTGAAATCAGTGTCAGTCGGTCAGTTTAGTCGCTCAGTCACTCTTTGCGACCCCATGAATCGCAACACGCCAGGCCTCCCTGTCCGTCACCAACTCCCGGAGTTCACTCAGACTCATGTCCATCGAGTCGGTGATGCCATCCAGCCATCTCATCCTCTGTCGTCCCCTTTTCCTCCTGCCCCCAATCCCTCCCAGCACCAGAGTCGTTTCCAGTGAGTCAACTCTGCAATCAGTGTATGCTATGATAATAAAATTCAAGAAAGAGATAAATATGTATTTCAATAAGCGAAGACTTTTTTGCATAGTAAACATTAAAGAGATATGACTAAGTCAGTTAGATACAACATTACTTTATGTGTCTCATTTTCTCAATCTTTGAAATTAAGTTAAAAGAAATGAATTATAAGGACCATTTTAGGACCAAGAGATAAAAGCAGAAGGGTAGGTAGTTTTGTCTCCGTTAGCTGTGGAAAATGTGTTTTTTTGATGGTTAGAAGAATATTATGAAAAAGTAATATTCATGTAAATATTAAGTTCTTTGGTATAATTTTTTTCTTTACATCCATTTGTAATGGCCCAAATGGGCTAGAGCATACATTCGAAGAAGTTACAGCCTGGTTTTTCCCCTATTTTAAATTAATGAGCATTTATCGAAGAAATTTTTTTTTAAAGAGAGAGCTGCCCACAGACTTTAGCATATACCTTAGAAGGCACTGGTGTCAGAACAAGGCCATGTCACTTGCAAAAGAAAGTCTGCTAACTGTAACTACTATTTTTGCCTGCTTAATGAGCAGCAGACCTCCTGAGTGCAGATAAGTAAGCTCATTGTTTAGGCATTAAGAGAACTTAGGAGGGGGACTGTGAGGACCAGTGAATAATACAGAATCTATTCTCCTTTGAAGATTCTATAACTCAGAAAATGCACGAGGAAAATATGATTTGGGGAAGACAAACATAGATTTTTAGTAACATTTAACTACACTGGAAAAACTGATATTTGAAGAGTAATGCCCTATACTTTCTCTGGAGAGCTTATGCAACTGTCTGCCACATCATGGCATCCTACGGCGCGTTTATGCTCTGTTTGGTAAAACCCCTGGTGACAGACTTGTTGTTTCTCTCCCAGTGCTGTGTGCTGATGACCCTAAATAATATATAACCGCAAATTCTAAACTGTGTATTTGCCATTAACTTTATAGGAGGGACATATATCAGAGTAAGGAAAAAGAGCAGGGTTTAGACAGCATGATTTGTTTTTGAGTTATAGGACTCAATTGTGATTGATATATGTGTAGCAGCTGGCTTTTGATATGAAATACAATTTAAACCTTAGGGATCTGTTAACCAAAGGGTCATCGTTGACATTAAACAAAGTTACTCCATACAGGGAAGTAAACTCACAGAATATGGCATCATTTCTGAAAGTATATTGTAAACATCTGGGCAACATATTAAAATGTTACGCCCCATTTTAATAGGCTGATGTGATACACAGTGCATGGTACTTTTTTCTTTAGGTGATATGAAGATATATAGAAACTCTTGCATAATTGCTTTCTTTCATTTACCAAGTACCCTTAACTCAGTTTTTAAAAACCCAAGCTATTCTCACTGTAGGGCAGGTTAAAAGCCTGGTAGTATCCTGAGTCATGGCAGCATTCAGTTCAGTTCAGTTGCTCAGTCGTGTACAACTCTTTGCAACCCCATGGACTGCAGCACGCCAGGCCTCCCTGTACATCACCAGCTCCTGGAGTTTACTAAAGCTCATGTCCATTGAGTCAGTGATGCCATCCAACCATCTCATCCTCTGTCATCGCCTTCTCCCTCCTTCAATCTTTCCCAGCATCAGGGTCTTTTCAAGTGAGTCAGCTCTTCACATCAGGTAGCCAAATTATTGGAGTTTCAGCTTCAACATCAACCCTTCCAATGAATATTCAGGACTGATTTCCTTTAGGATAGACTAGTTGGATCTCCTTGCAGTCCAAGAGACTCTCAAGAGTCTTCTCCAGCACCATATTCAAAAACATCAGTTCTTTAATCCATTTTGAGTTTATTTTTGTGTGCGGTGTTAGAAAGTGATCTAGTTTCATTCTTTTACAAGTGGTTGACCAGTTTTCCCAGCACCACTTGTTAAAGAGATTGTCTTTACTCCATTGTATATTCTTGCCTCCTTTGTCAAAGATAAGGTGTCCATATGTGTGTGGATTTATCTCTGGGCTTTCTATTTTGTTCCATTGATCTATATGTCTGTCTTTGTGCCAGTACCATACTGTCTTGATGACTGTGGCTTTGTAGTAGAGTCTGAAGTCAGGCAAGTTGATTCCTCCAGTTCCATTCTTCTTTCTCAAGATTGCTTTGGCTATTCGAGGTTTTTTGTATTTCCATACAAAGCTTGAAATTATTTGTTCTAGTTCAGTGAAAAATGTGGCTGGTATATAATTAAAATTAAAAGCTTCTGCACAACAAAGGAAAATATAAGCAAGGTGAAAAGACAGCCATCTGAATGGGAGAAAATAATAGCAAATGAAGCAACTGACAAACAACTAATCTCAAAAATATACAAGCAACTTCTGCAGCTCAACTCCAGAAAATAAACGACCCAATCAAAAAATGGGCCAAAGAACTAAATAGACATTTCTCCAAAGAAGACATACGGATGGCTAACAAACACATGAAAAGATGCTCAACATCACTCATTATTAGAGAAATGCAAATCAAAACCACAATGAGGTACCACTTCACACCAGTCAGAATGGCTGCGATCCAAAAATCTGCAAGCAATAAATGCTGGAGAGGTGTGGAGAAAGGGAACCCTCCTACACTGTTGGTGGGAATGCAAACTAGTACAGCCACTATGGAGAACAGTGTGGAGATTCCTTAAAAATTGCAAATAGAACTACCTTATGACCCAGCAATCCCACTTCTGGGCATACACACCGAGGAAACCAGAATTGAAAGAGACACATGTACCCCAATGTTCATCGCAGCACTGTTTATAATAGCCAGGACATGGAAACAACCTAGATGTCCATCAGCAGATGAATGGATAAGAAAGCTGTGGTACATATACACAATGGAGTATTACTCAGCCGTTAAAAAGAATTCATTTGAATCAGTTCTGATGAGATGGATGAAACTGGAGCCGATTATACAGAGTGAAGTAAGCCAGAAAGAAAAACACCAATACAGTATACTAACACATATATATGGAATTTAGGAAGATGGCAATGACGACCCTGTATGCAAGACAGGGAAAGAGACACAGATGTGTATAACGGACTTTTGGACACAGAGGGAGAGGGAGAGGGTGGGATGATTTGGGAGAATGCCATTCTAACATGTATACTATCATGTGAATTGAATCGCCAGTCTATGTCTGACGCAGGATGCAGCATGCTTGGGGCTGGTGCATGGGGATGACCCAGAAAGATGTTATGGGGAGGGAGGTGGGAGGGGGTTCATGTTTGGGAATGCATGTAAGAATTAAAGATTTTAAAATTTAAAAAATAAAAAACTAAAAAAAAAAAACAAACAAAAAAACATCAGTTCTTTGGTGCTCAGCTTGCTTTAAAGTCCAACTCTCACATCCATACATGACTATTGGAAAAACCGTAGCCTTGACTATATGGACCTTTGTTAGCATAATATGCGGTCTAGACGAAAATAGGTAAGTGGAAAGTGTGAAACTGTTAGTCACTCAGTTGTGTCCAACTCTTAGCAACCCTTTGGATTGTAGCCTGCGAGGCTCTTCTGTCCATGGAATTTTCCAGGCAAGAATGGGTTGCCATTCCCTTCTCCAGGGGATCTTTCCAACCCAGGGATCAAACCCAAGTCTCCTGCATTGCGGGCAGATGTTTCACTGTCTGATTCACCTTTGCTTTCAGATAAATGATGAGTGAGTTTGATTGCAATTTATAATACACATTGATATTGTAAAGTCAGTTTAATCATATTAACATTTGTTAACCTATTTCATTTTCTTTTATGTGTTACTAAAGATGATGTCAACTATGCTATTTTTTCTTTGAAATACACAGATAAACACAATAAAAATTAGCAGGAGACTGCAGGAAAAGTAATTTATTACTGTGCTTTTTAAAAAACTGGACTGCCAAATGTCCATCTCATTTATGAGACCTTTTGCTTCAATGGCTCAGACAGTAAAAGTGGTGAGAAAGGAAATTTTCTGGAATTAGTATATTTTTTATCTTCCCAGGTGCCTGGGCTTCCCAGGAGGCACTAGTGGTAAGAACCCACCTGCCAATGCAGGAGACATAAGAGACACAGGTTTGATCCCTGAGTTGGGAAGATCCCCTGGAGAAGGAAATAGCAACCTACTCCAGTTGCCTGGAGAATTCCATGGACAGGGGAGCCTGAGGGACTACAGTCTACAGGGTCACAGATAGTTGGACACAACTGAAGGGACTTAGAATGCACTCAATAAATCTTAAGTACAGAAATCTCATATGTTTTCAAATTAGAGTATTTTTAGAAGCTTTTAAAATGACAGACTTGGAAACCCCATCTGCAGCTCCTCTGCTAGATCTTGCTGAAGTCAAACCCAAGTTGCTGACTAGTTAACAGCCCCTGTCTCATAGTGGTTCTAATGAAATGCTCCTGAGAGAGGAAGATACTAAAGCAGCAATAGTTGATCTAATCATATGAATCAATTATTATTTTTTCTTACATCATTAATTGATATTTATTCAATATGTATGATTAGTGGTTCAGTATAAGTTTATATAATATTTCTATTGGAAGAGAGCAAACAGTTCAGTCTACTTATTTATTGATTTTGTTGTCATTGAGGTCATTTGTTTCGGACACTAACATTTTTCAAAAAACATTAAAGTGAAAGCCACTTAGTCGTGTCCAACTCTTTGCAACCCCAGGGACTGTACAGTCCATGGAATTCTCCAGGTAAGAATACTGGTGTGGGTAGCCATTCCCTTTTCCAGGGAATCTTCCCAACCCAGGAATTGAATCCAGGTCTCCCGAATTGCAGGTGGGTTCTTTACCAGTGGAGCTATAGGGAAGTCCAGTTAGGTTTTCCACTAATATATTTGACTTTTTTTGGAAAAGGAAACATCAGGACTATAGATGAGTGCTATAGTTGATTTCACTTTTTTGGTGTCAGATTGTTTGAAATCTGATCTTTATCCCTAAAACCTATGTCACAGAGCTTATCAGCTGTTTTCTTCTAGAAGTGTTGTGGCTTCAGAGCTTAATCCATTTCGATTTGATTTTTGTGTGCATTGTAATATAGTGGCTGAGTCTTATTCTTTATCAAGTGTTTGTCCAGTTTTCTCAGCACCATTTGTTGAAGAGATTGTCCTTACTCTGTCGAAGAGATTACTAAGGACAATCTTCTTTGTCATAAGTTAATTGATATATATGTGTGGATTTGTTTCTGGACTTATTTTTTCTGTTCCATTTATCTGTGTATCTGTTTTTTTTCTAACAATATTTTGTTTCAATACTATAGCATTGTAAGATAGAGGGAGCACAGTGCCTCCAGCTTTGTTTTTTCTTTGGATTTCTTTGGCTATTCAGGGTCTTTTGTGTTTCCGCACAAACTATAGGATTGTCTTTTCTAGTTTTGTGAAAAATGCATTCAAATCTTGATAGAGATTGCATTAAATCTGGAATTTCCTTGGGTAGTATGAACATTTTAACAAATTTGTTTTTTCCCATCTTGTCTTTCTGTGTATTTGTGTCTTGTTCAGTTTCTTTCTCCAATGTTTTATCGTTTTAAATGTACAGATCTTTCTCCTCCCTGGTTAAGTTTATTCTCAGGTATTTTATTTTTTCTGATAGGATTGTTTTCTTGAATTTTCTTTCTGATACTTCATTATTAATGTATAGAAATACAGCAGAGTTTGACGTAATGATTTTGTATCCTGCAACTTTTTTTTTTTTTGGTAGAAACTTTATGGTTTTCTTTATATAACGTCCTCTGAAAATAGTGACAATCTTACTTCTCCCTTTTAAATTTGGCTACCTTTTCTTTCTTTTTCTTGCCTAATTGCTCTTTAGCTAGAATGTCCAACACTATGTGGAATAAAGATGCTGATCGTGGACATACTTACTGTGTTCCTGATGTTAGAGGAATAGCTTCTAGCTTTTCACCATGGAGTATAGGATTAAATGTTGGCTTGTCATATGTAGCCTTTTTTATATTGAGGAACATTCCCTCTATACCCCCTTTGTTGAGAGTTTTTATCACAAATGAATGTTAACTTTTGCCTCTCTTTCTGTGTCTGTTGAAATCATCATATAATATTTATTTTTCATTTTGTTAATATTGAGGGTCACATTGAATGATTTGTGGATGTTAAATAATCTTTTCATCCTTGGAATAAATTCCAGTTGATCATGGTGGGAATTTTTACATTTTTTCTTATATATTGTTGAATTTTCTTTGCTAATATTTTATTAAGAATTTTGAGTTATTGACTTGTAATTTTCTTACAGTGTCTTTGTTTGAAATCAAACATCAGGGTAATAATAGCCTCTTAAAATGAGTTTGAGTTTTTTCCTGTTTTGTTTTTTTTTTATTAATTGCATTTGAGAAGGATCAGTATTAACTCTGTTTTGAATGTTTGGTAGAGTTCACTAGTGAAGCCGTTTGGTCCTGGATGTTTGTTTGTTGGGAGGTTTTTGACTAGTGAATCTATCTCCTTACTATCAATTGATATGCTAATACTTTCTATTTCTTCCTAGTTAAGTCTTAGAAGGTTGGGTTTCCAGGAGTTCATTCATTCTTTTCCCTAGGTTGTCCAGTTTGTTGGCTTGTAATTGTTCATAGTAATTGCTTATAATCCATTATACGTCTGTGGTGTCACCTGTAACATCTCCTTTTTTATCTCTGATTTTGTTTATTTGCAGTCCCTCTTACCTTTCAGTTTAGTTAGAGGCTTGTCAATTTTATTTATCTTTTCAAAGAACTGTTAGTTTTATTGATAATCTCTATTGTCTTTTTATTCTTTATTTCTACTCTAATCTTTATTTCTTTCCTTCTACTAATGTTGGGATTTGTTTGTTCTGCTTTTTCTAGTTCCTTGAGGTGTAAAGTTAGGTTGTTTGTGTGAGACTTGTTCTGTGAGATAGGTATTTATTGTTATGAACTTCCCTCTTAAAACTGCTTTTTTTATTGCATCACCCAAATTTTGGTATGTTATATTTTCATTTTTGTTTGTCACAAGGTATTTTCTAATATCTCTTTATTTCTTCTTTGATCCGATTGGTCATTCATTGTCATGTTTTCAATCTCCACATTTTGTGAATTTTGCAGTTATTTTAATTATTTTATAGTTTCATACTATTGTGGTTAGAAAAGATGCTTGACATGATTTCAGTGCTTTAAATTTATTAAGGATTTGATTTATTCCTTGACTAAAACTTAGAGGTGAGATGAACTTACCAAAATAATACTGCTGCTGCTGCTGCTGCTAAGTCACTTCAATCATGTCCAACCCTGTGCGACCCCATAGCCTGTGCAGCCCACAGGCTCCTCTGTCCCTGGGATTCTCCAGGCAAGAATACTGGAGTGGGTTGCCATTTCCTTCTCCAATGCATGCATGCATGCTAAGTTGCCTCAGTCGTGTTCGACTCTGTGTGACCCTATGGACAGCAGGCCACCAGGCTCTTCTGTCCACAGGACTCTCCAGGCAAGAATACTGGAGTGGGTTGCCATTTCCTTCTCCAAAATAATTCTAGTTGTCTCTAAACCTCTCAATTATAATATATTGCTTTCACCTCAGACTTAATTAAAATAGTTTTCTTTCTTCTGTATCCATAGATATAAATTAAGACTTAGAATACTAAATGAAGTACAGGCTCAATAAATCTTGAAGATCCTTACTTGGCATCGGCATGAGACATAGTTCTCTTTATTTAAAAAAACCTTCCATCAGTCAAGAAAACAGACAGGAACCATCAGAGATTTGCTATTATAGTTGACTCTTCAGTGTTTTGTGTGTGTGTGTGTGTTTAAACAAACTAAATTTTCATAGATTAGAACATTTAATATAATTTTGTAGGGATGAGCAGAATAATACCTTATAGAACTAAGGAGAAGCATTTTAGTACTACTTTTGCAGGTAAGCAAGCAAACAATTAAAAAAATTACATAAAGTCGAAAGAACAGAAACTTACTAAATTTTTATATCTTTTTCCAGCTATTTTTAAAGAAAAAGACCAAGGAAATGTATTAATATTTTAATAAAATTCTGCTTTATAATTCTAGTCACAAAAGCATATGCAAATACTCATTTAACTGTCATTTTAAGTGAGCGTAGTTTCCTCTCACCTGGTAACATTCAGGAAACTATTTTGACATATATACCAAGGAGCTATCTCTGATAAGTTGTATTTTTTGTTCCTGTTACCATAAGAACTTTCTGGTCTCAAGCTGGCTGATTTTGTTTTTTAAGTAACAAAGTTAACACATTATCTTGTCAGAGGATTAGGAAAAATATATCTCTGCAGATACATGAAATCATCTAAATTATGGTGTTTATCAAGGATATGGAAACATTGGTGGAAGCTAGTTGAGTCCATTCTGAGTAATTGTCAGTAGAAATGACTGTGGCCATTTTCTTTTTGCACTAGGAAAGTTAACCAATATTGGTGAGTAAATATTGATACTGCATTTCTGCATTCATTAAAATGGAAAAGCTTCTCATTTTGAATTCCATGGGTGTGGATTAGAAGAAGGAAAGGATTAGATGGAATACCCTGCAGTGTAAACATATTCGTGGGATACATAATTTCGATCTAAGTAGAGCTGGATTTGCACAGGAATCCCCATATACTCCTAGTGGACTTTGAGATGATACACCATTTGGGGAGAAGAGAATTCCTGGTTGACCATGATTAGAAACATCAGCGAATACTTTGTTCATAAACAATTGTTTCATGCCATAATTTATATGATAACTTGTTAATTGATTATTTGCCCTTTCAGTTCAGTTCAGTTCAGTTGCTCAGTTGTGTCCGACTCTTTGCGACCCCATGAATCACAGCATGCCAGGCCTCCCTGTCCATCACCAACTCCCGGAGTTCACTCAGACTCACGTCCATCGAGTCCATGATGCCATCCAGCCATCTCATCCTCGATCGTCCCCTTCTCCTCCTGCCCCCAATCCCTCCCAGCATCAGAGGCTTTTCCAATGAGTCAACTCTTCACATGAATTGGCCAAAGTACTGGAGTTTCAGCTTTAGCATCATTCCTTCCAAAGAAATCCCAGGGCTGATCTCCTTCAGAATGGACTGGTTGGATCTCCTTGCAGTCCAAGGGACTCTCAAGAGTCTTCTCCAACACCACAGTTCCAAGGCATCAATTCTTTAGATAGCTGTAATAATGAATGACCCATCCTTATTTTAACAGCCTTCATGAGTTTTTCTCTGGGTCTTAAAAATGATTTCTTTTCACATTAAAAACCATAGCATTAAAGTTACTTTTTCAAATGTTGCTGTCTACCAGCACCAAATTTTATAATATGTTGTTAATATTGTATAGACATAGCTTCATTTATTTTAAGGTATGTTTAGAGATATAATGTACACTATGCATTTCTTTTTAGACAAAAATGTACAGGTACCACCAAAAAATTGTCAAATACCACTTATTCAGAAATTGCCTTGGATTACATGAAAAAGAAAATGTGTAATTAGGAAAGCTATGTGTTTAGAATAATATATTCTAAACCTAATGCTACCTTCAAAAGGGGTGGGACTGCAGAGGTGGCAGTGTCTTTCTCTGTCAATAGGCCCAAAAGGAGATAATTTAATATTTTTGTGCTGAACTCAGGTGCCTTGAGAGTAATAGTGTGGCTACTGTATATGTGCTTGCTTGCTTACTTAACAGTCATGCACTAGCTTGGGCCCTGGTAACAGCCATGCTTCTCCATGCTAGATTTTGTCTCTGCCTGTGCTATATGGATAAACAAGGCAACTGTTCAGAGTTTCCTCAGTTAAATTCACCAAACATTTATTGAAACTGTACCATGTGGAAGATATTGTTCTAGGCATTATAAGGGATAAAACTGAAGTGATCTGAAAGGCATCAAAGAAGAGCTGTAAATTACTGCTGAATAAGGATGAGTTTAGGAGACACATGAATGCAGAATGCTTGGTTTCATTTTGGAACACTGATCCAGTGTACTGATATGGAGTTGGTAGGGGAATATAGTCAGGATAGGTTAAAAGTTAAAATGGAAGATTGGTTCAAATTTATGGGAAACTTAATTCTCTTACCAAGAGTTTGGGTCTTAGGTCAGTAAGGAAGCATACTTTGGTTCTAATAGGTGACCTCCATTCTCACTGCGTAAATTCAGAGTATCATCTCTTCTTATGTGATGGCTTCAGTGTTTTTCCATCTACACCTCCTGTGTATGAACCCTCGATTTCACTCTGCTGCTGCTACTGCTAAGTCGCTTCAGTCGTGTCCGACTCAGTGCGATCCCATAGACGGCAGCCCACCAGGCTCCGCCGTCCCTGCGATTCTCCAGGCAAGAACACTGGAGTGATTGCCATTTCCTTCTCCAGTGCGTGAAAGTGGAAAGTGAAAGTGAAGTCACTGAGTCATGTCCAACTCTCAGAGACCCCATGGACTGCAGCCCACCAGGCTCCTCCATCCATGGGAGTTTCCAGGCAAGAGTACTGGAGTGGGGTGCCATTGCCTTCTCCGCGATTTCACTCTAAGTACAGTAAGATGAGGGCTTCCTAGGTGGCTCAGTGACAAAGAATCTGCCCGCCAGTGCCGGAGATGCAGGAGACATGGATTCTATCCCTGCTTCGGGAAGACTGCCCCTGGAGAAGGGAATGGCAACCCACCCTAGTGTTCTTGTCTGGAAAAATCCATGGAAAGAGGAGTCTGGCAGGCTACAGTGCATGGAGTTGCAAAGAGTCAGACATGACAGAGTGACTGAGTGTGCGCATCCACGTACACAGACACACACTCTGAAATGAAGGAACTTTCCCTTCGTATTGTGAAAAATCCAATACATGTTGTTTTACCTCTCAAGATAATTTAAGTCGATTTCCATTGCTTATAGGATAAATTCTAATCTCAGTATAAGTCGATTTCCTTTGCTTATAGGAGTATAAGTCGATTTCCATTTCTTATAGGATAAATTCTAATCTCTGAGTATAGCCTACAGTATCATTTATGACTTCTCCTTTATTCCTTCCCTGGTTGTTGCTTTGTCTTTCCAAACCTGTGTACTATGCTAATTCAGATACACCTGATCTTACACAAATTATTCCTTTTGCCTAGAATACTTTCCCTTTCATTATGTTGCTTACTCAGGGAGTGTCTATACAGACTTCAAACCAACTTAGTAATCATCTTCTCTATGAGAACCTCTGTGGCCTCCTCTCTTCTCATCGTGGCATTGCTCATGATGAGTGTGACATCACGGCATTACTGGGCTACTGTTGTTTCATGTGCCCCCTCCACTTGTTGGACCTGAAATACTGTTATTTGTTCAAATCTCTTTTCCCCATTATGTGGTCATTCTTGAGAACAGGAATTGTATTGTGTTTTAACATTTTTCATTTTTTGGTTTGAGATTTTTCATCTTGATATTACTTTTTGAGCAGTTCTGGGCTCAAAGAGGTCCTCTATAAATAAGTGACAAAGTATCACTGTAGATAGATCCATGTTAATTGTCTCAATTACTGTCACTCTAGGTTCTAAACACATTTCTAAATGGAAAAAAACACATTAACTTGCATAGTTTAGGGGGAAAAGAGCTTATCTAAAACAAACAAAAAAATCAGCGTAAAGATTAGTTCACTCTTTTGGAGGCTTTAGAATATTTTTATATCTTTTAGTTAAAAAGCATTTTACTCTGTTTATAGGAATTTTTAGAAACTATATATTGAATCATTTTTATAGTCAGATGCACACTTGTAGGTTTGCATCACCGTTTGTTTCCATCACAATTTAGGACCTTCTTCTGCTAGCTCATTTATAGAACTGGGACATCTGTTACTCTTGGACATTCAAGCTCATGTAAGAGCCAGCTGCAGCATACATTATTTATTTGAACAGCTGGTTGATTTGTAAGTTTGTAAAAATTCTTCCTCTAAAAGCATCAGTGTATGATTTATTTATTTGGTATTTTCCTTTTTTGCTCAGTGATTTTCAATATCTACAAGATTCTATGAACAGGATCTGGGTAATTAAATTAATAACAGTAAGAAATCTCTGAAACAGTGGCATCAATCCCTTAAATAAGGGAAAAGGATACATTGGATAAATGAAAGAGATGGCATTATTTTATGTCCTGGGAGGTACTTATTAATGTATCCAACTTATATATTGAAAAACTATTTTTGTTTATATAAGTACTTATGAGTGAATCAGTCAGTAAAATGTATGCATATATATGTAAAAGTTTAACAGGTGAGCTTTAAAGATTTATTTTCTAGTTGGTTCCTGCAAACTTTATCAAATTATTGAATTAAGTAGCGACTGAATTACTTGTAAATCCTAAGATTTCAATAATTAAAATTACAGAAAAATATTTCTGAAACTTACTATATACTTTTCTTCCTAAAATAGTAATGTCATTTGTGTTTGTTGTTGTTATAAAAGTATAAGGCTGATACTGTCAAAAACAAACTGATGTTACAGTGGACTATATACATATTTATCCTGTGTATTTTTTTGGAATGTTCACTGAAGCACAGAGAATGAAAAAAGACTTAAATACCACACAAAGAACACTTGAGAAGCCTTAGTGTGTTGTATGAATGCTTACTTATTTGTGACACATTCACTTGTATTCTTAATTAGCTGAAGCTTAGATCCTAAAACAGTAACTTTGATGGCTAATTCATGTTGATCACAACACTACATTATGGGTTATTTCATTACAATGAGTACCATATTATGTGAGTTTTGATGTTTTTAAACCACGGATTTTTGATTGTATGTGAAAATTAGCATTAGTATTTTTTGTGCAGTGAATGTGATGTTATATAGTCAAATTATAGATTCGTTTGTCATTATCTCATTACATAGTTATAATACAGAACTATTATAGATGATTTGGAAAGTAGAAAATTCCTAAGAACATATAAAGAGTCACTTTTTGCCTTGTGTCACTAGTGGTGTATCATGTAGTATATATACTCTTAGGAAATTTTCATTTAATGTGTATTAAATGTTTCCCATGCAATGGAAAATCTTCTATGATACATTATTTTTAAAACATTTATTGTGTTCATTCATTAAGAAAATCTATAGTTTATTTGACCAGTTCCTGTATTTGAACATCCCTATATGTTGAAGAAACCACCTCTTGTGTTGTGTTCTGATTGTTAGAAGGGGGCCAGCAGAATAGAGTGTGTAATGAGGAATATTGTTAAAAGATATTTGCTATTTGTAAGTCAGGAACCATTTAAAAAGTGAATCTTTTGTGCTGTATGATAAAATTATAATTAAACATTGCTGTAAAGAACAAGGGGAACCTCCATTTTGAGTGATATTGATACTGTTGATGTATTCACCAGAAATTTTACACCTGTTAATCCTCTTAGCTATAGCTACAAAACAATTTGTTGTTTATTTTTATAATTTCTTTAGTAAACAAGTATGTTAAATGTATGAAACATTTTAAAGTATCTCAAAGAGTAGAAATTCACCCAAACATAATATAAAAATCAGAGCTTTCCCAGTCTCATTTCTTGGGTATACAAAGTTCAAAACAATTAATGGGCATACCAGAGGTGTAACATGATACTTTGTCCCAACCTCACTGGATATCTTGGAGGGTTTTTGTGTGTGTGTATCTTACACAGTTGTGTTTTTTATCTATTGAATATATTTTCCCATCCATTCCAGTTTATTTCCTTAACTAACTTTGAAGGTGCACAGTTTGTTTGTTTTTTTTTCATTTTTTTCAGTTCAGTTCAGTTCAGTTGCTCAGTCGTGTCCAGCTCTTTGCGACCCCAGGAATCACAGCACGCCAGGCCTCCCTGTCCATCACCATCTCCCGGAGTTCACTCAAACTCACCACCATCAAGTCAGTGATGCCATCCAGCCATCTCATCCTCTGTCATCCCCTTTTCCTCCTGCCCCCAATCCCTCCCAGCATCAGAGTCTTTTCCAATGAGTCAACTCTTCACATGAGGTGGCCAAAGTACTGGAGTTTCAGCTTTAGCATCATTCCTTCCAAAGAAATCCCAGGACTGATCTCCTTCAGAATGGACTGGTTGGATCTCCTTGCAGTCCAAAGGACTCTCAAGAGTCTTCTCCAACACCACAGTTCAAAAGCATCAATTCTTCAGTGCTCAGCTTTCTTCACAGTCCAACTCTCACATCCATACATGACCACTGGAAAAACCATAGCCTTGACTAGACGGACCTTTGTGGGCAAAGTAATGTCTCTGCTTTTGAATATGCTATCTAGGTTGGTCATAACTTTCCTTCCAAGGAGTAAGTGTCTTTTAATTTCATGGCTGCAGTCACCATCTGCAGCGATTTTAGATTTTCATTCTTTTAGAAGTTAGTATTAAAACAGGTGTTACTAGCTAGGTTTACATTCAGTCAGCATGTTTCCTGTTTCTCAAAGAATCCAAGTGGTATAGTGTGCCAACACTGGTCTCTCTTCTCATACAAATGCTCTTGTTCTGTATAATCATTGTCCCATAAAACAATAATTGATTTAGATTTACATATATACTTACCACTTTCTCAGCTTAATATTTTTCTTGCATCTCCAACATTTCTTTTCCTCATTCCTGAAATGTCCATGTCAAATATGTGTGTATACTGTATCTTCCATGTACTAGTCTTGATGCCTTTTATTCTGCAAGTATTTCAGGGTTTCCATTTGGATTTTTTTGATAGCCGTATCATCATTTATAAGGTAAGAACTGTACAGACACAGTGTTTCTCAGAAAGTGTGGTTAATTAATTGTCATTGTTTTCCAATTTCAGCCTTCTTTTGTGCAGGTCACTATACAGTGGAGATCAGCTTCATTTACATAGCTGCCAGTGATATTCTGGCTTTAAATAGGATTCTCCTTGGTCTGTACCTTCTCAATCAAAATCATATTTCTTAATTCTTTGCTCTTCAACCTCAGTCTTGTTTGGGGGAGTAGGTTAGGTAATGGAATACATGCAAAATGAAAATATCTAGAGTTTAATTCTATCAAAATTCTTCATTTATATGAAGAATTCATTTATTCTTCATTTGTAATTCTTCATTTATTTTCTTCATTTATATATCAACCTATTTTAGGCAGTAAATGGCATCCTTCATTTGTTTTAAAATCATAAAACCTGATTCAGAATGTAACAGTATGAAATATCTTTGTATATTTTCCAGTATGAAAATTTTTTTTTCATTGGATAGTCTCATTATTTTGCGATGGTATGTAGCAGCGGAGGGGGAAAGTCACTTACTTTACCATGTTCCTTGAAAGTCTCCAGACTTGAGAATTTGTGAATAACCTCTGAGGCATCACAGTAGCATAGCTTCCAAGATAAACTGCATTTTAATGTTTATCTCTCTGCTCTGTCTTTTCCTATCTTCTAATCGTGGAGACTTTTGCATGTGAAATTCTTCATGGTTCTACTGGATCTTTCTCTCCAACGTCTTATCTCTCATTTGTCTCACCAACTTTCATAATTCTAACATCTCCTGTTAACTGTACAATTGTCAGTTCTGTGGTCTCGTCATGATATTAATGTTCTGAAATATACTATTGAAGGTCACATCCACTTATTTTTCTGTTTCTCAATTTAATCTGAACTCCTTTTCTCTTATGCGTGTCATTTCATTATTTTTTTTTCATTAAATTTCTTTCAGAAATTTGCCATTTCTGACTTTTTTGGTGACCTTATTTTCCTGACTTTACAGGTTGATATATCAGAATCACTTTGGTAGTAAACTTCTGCTTGGACTCCAAGGACCTGCTATTCTATAGGTTCAACACTGGTCCCCCACACCCCCACCCCAGACACACTTTTTTTTTGCCCAGACACCAGCGCTGCTATTCAGTTCACTTATTAAGGAATTAGAGCCTTCAAGCTAGCTTCTATAGACTTGACTATCCTAAAGTCACCTCCAGGGACACCAGAAATACCCTTTTAGCCCCTAATAAATCCAGCTTCTTACATAATTTGCTGTTAAAACTGTGGCTAGATAGATACTAGTCACAGCAGAGCAACTTTAATCATCAAGAACTATCCTTGGTAGTCCAGATGGAAACTTTCTACCTTTTCTGAGTTCCAGGAGCACCTTAGAGATATTGGCATATTAATGATATGTTTTTGTACATGTCTGGCTTTCTCTGTAGTCTAGTGTGGTGTGATTCCTGCAGTGGCAGTTAGTGAAGTGTGGCTGCCGAACACTTGAAATATGCTTAGTCTGAATTGATGTGCTGTATGTGTAAAACGCATGCCAGATTTTCATGACACAGTATGAATGAAAAATGTAAAATATCTTATTATTTTATCATGAACCGTAACAGCTACAGGCATGTTGTGACTTGTAGCACACATACACAAATGTTTGCAGAAATCTTTACTATGTTAATATGAAATCAGTTCTGAAATCACGTAGTTTCTGGAAAAATATCCTGGTTAAAAGGAAACCTGGATCATCTGGCCTGTAGACTTGCCATTTTTCCTTTCAGTTCTGTGTATTGAAAGGAAATACACAGAACAAGAAGCCTACTGGATCATCTTCCCAAGCTAGAGCTCACTTCTAGTTTTTCACACCCCTCTGTGGCCTTGAGGGAGAGCAGTAATAAAGAGCAATAACTAGTTAAATCGTGCCTTTGAGGCCTGAGCTGTGCAGCTTCCTATGTGATAGGGATTAACGGAAAGCCTGAGATTACTTAGGTAAATACGTGTTATCTGATAATGATCCATTCTGGTTGCTTTGTGTCACTTGAAGTCATGACTTTGGCTTATGGTGCAAAGACTGCTGATGATCTGACATAGACTTGCTTTCAAATTGGCCTTGTGTCTTTCCAGTGTAAAATGACCTTGCAGCACTTGATGGACTTCCCCCACTCCACCTCTAAAGCTGGGAGCGCAGCAGTGTCCACTTGAATGGCAAATTGTGATAAAGTAGCAGGAGCGAAATTGCATAGCATAATCACTGCAATTTTTTATTGAATTGAGCCCTTTGCTCTTTTTCTTGACAGAACAGTTTATTGAATGTGCGTGTGGAAAACAAAGAAAGGCAGTAAAGAAACGTATCTTTTTTTTTTTTTTTTTCTGCCTGAGAATAGAACAGAGAGAAAATGTCTGCTTTCAGAGTGCACTTCTTAAGTGGAAGAACATTTTCAGGTGCAAACAGACTCTTTAGAAATATTATAAAACTGTGCCGCTCAAGGGCAATTCAGTGACTGATGAGGTTTGTCTGGCAGCCCTATCAACTTGAACAATGGAAGTTTCTTGTGTCCTTTATTCCTGGGAAATAGAGAAATTCTACCGACTAATAAAAATTTTTCATTAAAAGGTAGAAAAAAAATTTTAACAAATGGCTAATGTTTTATTTTGTACATTCAGTAATCAAAGGTCTGTCAGCTGCAGGTTGAAGTTTTATAATGAACATGATTTAATGGAAAATCGTTTCTTCAGAATTTCAGGTAGAAATTCACAATGGAAATTTCTAGTTTGACTCATAGGGTGAGCGTGGGTCCATTTGACATATTTCAGAAGCTTCCCAGCTTTCCTTAGCACTCTTGAACTTAATAACCTTTGAAAATAAAATACTGAAATTATTTAATTTCACAGATTCTTCAGTTCAAACTGGATACAATGGTGTTGTCACAAAATGTTTTGGTGAAACTTATTAATAAACTTAAAGGCTCAAATTCAGATACTGGATTTTATTATTTTTTTACTGCACATACCAATGGGCTTCCCAGGTGCCTCACTGATCAAGAATACCCCTGCCAGCATAAGAGATGCAGGAGGTGAGGGTTCTATCCCTGGGTCACGAAGCTCTCTTGGAGGAGGAAATGGCAAACCTGCTCCAGTATTCTCGTCTGAAAAACTCCATGGACAGAGGAGCCTGGCAAGTTACAGTCCATAGGACCACAAGGGATTGAACGCGGCTGAGTGTGCGCGTGCACACACACACAAACACATACAGTGATAGATGACTTTGCTAGAATATTTTCATTGATACTGTAATCTCAGCACATTCTAGTTATGAAGTGTAGGCTTTTGTCATATATTTTAAATATTCTTGAAAAAAGTAAAAAATTGAAGTGAATATCAAGGGTCTTGGGACTTTCATCCTTTTGTTAAGTTTTATTTACTCTTAATAGGATTTTTTGTTAAGAAAATTAGAAACATATTTTGCAGTTAAAAAACCTCTCATTTAATACTAAATGGGAGTTTCCCTGGTGGCTTATATGATAAAGAATCCACTGCAATGCAGGAGACCTGGGTTCATTCCCTGGGTTGAGAAGATCCCCTGGAGAAGAAAATGGCAGCTCACTCCAGTATTCTTGCCTGGGGAATCCCATGGAAAGAGGAGCCTGGTGGTCTCAGTCCATGGGGTCACAGAGTCAGACATGACTGAGTGACTAACATTTAATACTAAATACCATGATCATGATATTGTTTTTCTAAAAGTTACTTAGCATGAATACCATGTTATTAAGTGTTTTGCTTTGGAATTCTTCCAAGGCGAGGAATATTATACTTAAAACTTGGAAAAGTTTTAGTAAATATACTGTAGAGAAAAAGTCCTTATTTAGCAGAATGGCTCAAAAAAGCTGGCAGATATTTTTTTGTTCTCTGGGAATTCCCTACTATCCATATGAACTTCCATTATTACTGATAAGTCTTAAATGCAAAGTTGGTGATGGACAGGGAGGCCTGGCATGCTGTGATTCATGGGGTTGCAAAGAGTCAGACACAACTGAGCAACTGAACTGAACTGAACTGAATAAGGTCTTACTTCAAAAACAGTTGTACTTACAGAGTACAACAAGAGTTGTACAATAGTAGTGGCTAAAACACTGAAGTTTTGTCACTCTTGAATACCCCTTAGCTGTTTTTCACATTTCTTTTACATTGGCTTTCCAGTGTACACATTTGCTAACTGAATGAAACAGTTTATTATTAAGCATTAGTGTAAAATTAAGAATTTAAATGAATTTAAAATTTAAGAATTTTAAACAGCAGAAGATAAGAATTTCAACCCCCTCCTATCCCGCCATCAAAGGCCTTCCTTTATGGCTCAGCTGGTAAAGAATCCACCTGTAATGCGGGAGACCTGGTTTTGATCCCTGGGTTGGGAAGATCCCCTGGAGATCTACCCACTTCGGTATTCTGGCCTGGAGAATTCCATAGTCCATGGCTTTGCAAAGAGTCGAACACAGCTGAGCGACTTTCATTTTCACTTTCCCCATCAAAGTCTTTGGTTTTATACATTTATATGATTTTGACAATTTTATTTTTCAGTCTTCAGAACTATTCTTACTTGGAGGTAGGAATGCTATAATGAATTACACTCTTCGAGATGATCTCTTTTAGCACTCTGGGTCTTCAGTTAAGTAACACGTATGTAGAAAAGAATTGAATGGTGTTCAAAAAGGAGTTGTGATAAAAAATAATGTTATACTTGTCTAACTGTTGATATAATGATTCACAATGTATAAAGAAAACAAGATACTAAAGTATATTTGATTTAGCAATTCATATATTATATCAGCTTTATTAGAAATTACAGTTTGTTTTCTGGGCCCAGGTTTTATTAAGATACGCATTACACAAATAAAATGGAAAACACTTCCTCATGCAGTGTAAAAATGACCTAAATCTCTGAATGGCTTATTAAACAACAAAAATGTGAAATTAATTTTACCATTTTAGTTAGTACATGTAGCAATCATCTTGTACCTGACTTTATACCATCTGCTTGGTATTTTAAAACTCCATACTGGTTTACAAGTTCTAATTTGAAGAATGAGTAGTACTAGATAATTTTCTTATCATTCCTTTTCTCTTGTAAATCACTGTGAATGAACAGAAAACCATGATTTATTGCCACTCCTGTGCCTTTTATATCAAAGGTGCTGGTTCCTGGTGGCCCAGATTGTGTAGGATGCTTCTTCTGGCGCAATGTTCCTCAGATCGTGTCCTTAGGCTGGCTTCCTCTCTGAAGTGAGTTTCTTTCCCTGGTAGCTCAGTTCCCTTCTCAGCCTGGAAGCCTACAGTTGCTAGGGTGCCCCTGCAGCTACTGTTTTGGCACTGATGGGCTTCTGCTGTTTTGGCATAAATGTTGCATTTATACACTGAGAATAGTTTTCTTGGCATTTGGGAGAGCTGTTATCATGAACATGATGAATTCATGAACCAGAGTGCTTTTGCACTCTCTATCCTATTTTTCATATATTTAGTATCACTTGTTATGGTGCTTCAAATAAGCACTCATGATTTATTTTCACAGTTTTACTAGGAACACAGTGTGCAGTCAGATATGCATCCCAACAGATTTTGTTTTCCTATGAGGTTATGATTTATCTAGTTTATATTTTTCACTTAAAAACCATTTTCATATATGTTTAGATTTCTTTTTAGAAGATATATATGTAGTTGAAAAGTTCACACTTTGGGAAAAGACATAGTTGAGTTTTACACTGAGCTCCATTTCTTACTCTGTGATTTTGGAAAAGTTATTCTATACCTAGTTTCACTTTCTGTAAATGAGAATAGTACCTTCTTTATAAAGTTGTTGTGATTAAATTTAATAACGCATCTAAAATATACAGCACAAGGAAGATGTTGAACAAATTATACCATCTCTATACCAGAAGGAAATAAATCTGCAAATTACATTTCTGACAAGGAATTTGTATTCAAGTGTATAAAGAAACTCTCAAACCCAACAAAAAACTAATATTAACTTAGTTTCAAAATAAGCAAAATGATTTATGCTTCTGGAAAGGCAAAGTTGATAATACATTCCCTTATTCTTCTTATGCAGCAAAGCAGAAAACCCTGGACATTATGAATGATGTACATGTGGGTATATATCATATGTGTGTGTGTTTTTCTGTGTGTGTATGTGTGTGTGTGTGTGTGTGTGTGTATCTCATATGATAACTTTTAATGGTGGAGAGAACATAGACCCTCTAGGGACCTTGGGACCCAAGAAGCATGATGGTGAATTTCTTGAGTTTTTATTTTGCTATGTATTCCAGACTAGGCCCTAAATTTGGAAACCTAGAACACCAATAGGCACAGACCAAAAAAAAAAAAAAAAATGTCCTAACAGAAAGCTTGCCCTCTGTAGCCCAAGGACTAGACAAGCAAAAACAATCTATCAAGATAGACAGTAATCACTCTACAGAAGCCAGACACTAAAGAAGACAACTTTGATCCCCTCTCTCCCGCTTTCCACTCTGACCAAGGTATAACAGAATGCCTCAATCCTCCCACAGGATAGGTGTCAAGCAAGGCCCAATAGGGAGCCACGACTTCTCATCTCCAACAGCCAGCTATCTCTAAAACCCCCATTATGTCAGTGGAGATCACCTAAAGAGCTTGGACTTTCATCCTTACCAAGAATTAATGAAGAGTCCCTCCCCACCTCCCTGGGACCTTTTCAGAGAAGGCACAGTGGAGAAGGAAATAGAATTGTGCGATTAGAGAAACACACAAATTATCTCCATAAGATAGGTCCATGGATAGATGTTAGGACTAGTAGGTATCAAACAGACAGGCACAAATTATCTACATCATCTCCAGTGTCCTCCTCCTCCAAATGTATTTGGTTATTAAATAAGGACAATCGTTGCTATAGAGTGCAGAGTCCTGGCAAACACCACTTTAACCAGGTCTTTGAGTTTAACATCTCAGTAATACTGATACCTACCAACCTCATATATTCCCTGATACAATGCACTGTGAAGGACATGGCGTCTCTGTATGACTTTTCCCAGTAATGTAAAGTCTGAGCCTAATTATGAGAGAATATCAAACACTCTAAATTGGAAGAGGACATTCTAAAAAAGTAACCAATCAGTAATCTTCAAAAGTGTCAAGAAAGACAAGGGAGGGCTGAAGAAATCACAGATAGGTGGAGACTAATGAACCCTGTCATAAAATGCTGTGTGAAATCCTGAATTGGATCCTGAAACATAAACAAGACATTAGAGGAAAAGTTAATAAAGTCTGAGCAAGTTTAATATATTAGTTAAAACAGCAAAATACCACGCCAAGGTGAATTTCTTAGTTTTGATAAATACCCTGTGGTTAAAACATTAACATAAGGAGAAGCTGAGTGAAAGGCTCTTCTTGGGGTGTAAGCTGTACTGTTTTCAAAACCTTTAAATATGAGTCTGAAATTACCGCAGAATAAATTTTAAAAATTTGGATGTTTGCATCTGAAGCGAGTGAAGCAGAACATATTGATTGTGGTCAATAAATTACTTTCTGCAACCATGTCACAATTCACTGTTTAGTCCCCTTTTCACACTGTTTTTCCAGCCTGCTTAACTGACATTTCCTAGAAATAGCTTTGCTTCAGTGCAAGTGTTATCCGTGTAGACTGGACTCCTGAAGGTTACAGAGAAATATTTGAGTAACATGATTCCCAAGGACCATATAGTTTTTGTGTGTGTTTAAGAAATATAAAAGATATATCATATAATTTTAAGGTTATTCAAAAGCATTTATTTTTAAGGAAAATTAAAATGATAAAAAAGAGTGCTTGTCTGAAAGATGGTATTTTGAGTGTCAATTTTAATTTTTTTTAGTTTTTGCTTCGAAGAAATATTTATGTCTTGTATTTGTGTGACTCTGAGGTAATGTTGTATAGACATTTAGGATAAAATTTAAAAACCATTAAGGGCTGGATTACATTATATTAACATAGAAAGTGAGAAGATAGCATTTTCCATGTTCTGTAAGAAGTTGTGTTTGTAATATCTGATAGATTATTTTTTTTATTTTAAGCAGATCCAGAAATTTGTCAGAACTCTTCTTGCACAGTGAGAAATGCTGGAGATACATCTAATGGTGAGTGATAATCCTGCAGTAACATTTGGTGGTTTACCTAATGCTTTCATGTACATCTCATTTAATTCTCATTAACAATTTCTGAGTAGCTTAAAAGTATGAAAAATCAACCCCACTATCATATTGGAGTAAAGGAGTTGGGGAAGATGCTACCTTTTTGCTAGAAAAAGAGCTCTTCTGACCAGTCAGTATCAAAATGAGTAAAGTGAATCATGTGCAAGGAGCTAAGGTGATTTTCCTTTGAACTGTTTCTTTGTAATAAAGACAAAGAGTTTAGTATGGATAGAACCTAACTTTTTATGGCTTATACATGTTTGTTGGTTTACCTCTTTTTTTCCTCAGCATTGTGTCTGTGATTTTGTATTTTTGTCTGAGCTTTCTACTATGTTGTGGAGAACAACCAGTACAATAATATAAGCCTCAAAAAATATACATCAGTTTTGAGTTTTGTTAAATTAGCTTAAGAAGTTTGTTTCATTTTATCACTGTCCAGCTGAGATAAAAATTTACAAGAAATTTTAGAGTCTTTCTGCTGCTGCTGCTGCTGCTGCTGCTGCTGCTAAGTTGCTTCAGTCATGTCCGACTCTGTGTGACCCCGTAGACGGCAGGCCACCAGGCTCCCCATCCCTGGGATTCTCCAAGCAATCACACTGGAGTGGGTTGCCATTTCCTTCTCCAGTGCATGAAGATAAAAAGTGAAAGGGAAGTCACTCAGTCGTGTCCAACTCCTAGCGACCCCATGGACTGCAGCCCACCAGGCTACTCCGCCATGGGATTTTCCAGGCAAGAGCACTGGAGTGGGTTGCCATTGCCTTCTCCTAGAGTCTTTCTATGTAATGGATCTCATTTGGGGTTTAATTTGCATTTCTCTGATGACCAGTGATATTGGACTAATTTTCAGGTGCTTATTTGTCATTTTTGTCTCTTGTAGAAGTCTGGTCCAATCGTTTGTCTCTTTTAATTTGGGTGTTTTATTATTATTGAGTTCTGAGTTCATTATTCTCTCTACTTATTCTTTGGCAGAAAGTGCGTTAATATTTTCTGTTATGTGTAATTTGCCATGTTTTCTAAATAGCCTTTCAAAGAGCAGAGTTTTAGATTTTAACATCCAACTTATCACTTTTTGTGTCTTTAGTTTGTATTTCTTATAAACTCTCTTAAAAGTCTTTGCCTGCTCCTGGGGGGCAAATGCATCTGTTGAACTTAGGAATCTGCATAATTTTAGTTTTTACATTTAGTTCTATAATTCATACTGAGTGAATTTGTGGACATGGTAAAATTAAGATTCAATATTTATATTTTCCTATGGATAATTAGTTCTTGCACTACTTGTTGAAAAGGGTATCTGCCACTGAATTGCTTTGGTACTTCTTTTGGAAATCAAATGGCCATGCATATGTGTGTTCATTCTTTTACCAGCTGAGGTACAAGGGAAACCATTTTTTTTAACCCCATGGACTATACAATCCATGGAATTCTCCAGGCCAGAATACTGGAGTGGGTAGCCTTTCCCTTCTCCAGGGAATCTTTCCAACCCAGGGAATGAACCCAGGTCTCCCACATTGCAGGCAGATTCTTGGGTTCATTTTTGAACTCTCTGTTTGGTATCACTGAACTTCAGCCTTTTTTCAGTCCCAGGCAATGGAGATTACTGTAGATTTATAGAAATTTTTTTCAATCAAGTATTATTAATATAAGATTTCTTTTTTTAATGAACTGGTTTATCTTTTCTAGATTCTTTATTTCCTTATGTATTTTAGAATAAGCTTGACAATTATAAGAATAAAAGCCTGCTGCATTTTGGATAGGATTGTCTTAAACTTACAAATCCATTTTGGGAGAATTTGCAATTTAACAATATTAAGCCTTTCTATTAGTAAATATTATGTGTGTTTGTATGTGTGTATAATATAGTATATAACTATATAAGAGGATCTAATGTATATAATTGCTATTTAGAACTTCTGAAAATGTGTTTTTGAGAAAATATCTGAGTAGATTTGAGAGAAATTCAATATAAAGCAAATTGGTAAGCTGTGTTCCCCGGAGGAGGCAATGGCACCCCATTCCAGTGTTCTTGCCTGGAGAATTCCAGGGACGGGGGATCCTGGTGGGCTGCCATCTATGGGGTCACACAGAGTCGGACACGACTGCAGCGACTTAGCAGCAGCAGCAGTGGCAAGCTAGGGTCCCATGTCTTCAGCTTTTCATATCTGAAAAAAGTTGCATTGAGGTGTCTAATCTCAGTGAGTAAACGTTTCAAAAATAGGACAAAATGGGTAAAATTGGCTCATTATGGGGAGTTAGACCTGAAAAGAACTAGGGCACAAGAAAGATCATATTCTCAGAACCTGACCCTAAACTATTACTACATTTTGACTTTCCACTCCAAGAACTTTCCTATTTAAATCTTTTTCCACACACTGGTTTGCTCAGTCTCTCTGAAATTTTTTTTTGTTTTCCTCCCTTCATATATTTTTATTGCTTTGTGACATATATGGAATACCCGACTTTTTTCAATCTATTTAAACAGGGCCTCCAGGTCCATCCTGTGCTTACTCTTCCCTGCCCTTTCTAGTCTCCAGTTGGTATTTGTGTATTCATAATCACAATTCTGTGTCATTACAGTAGAATATGATTTGTTTGGCTGAGACCTACGTGTTCATTCATATTAGCTTGGCTATTCCATTATACATTTTCACTTAAGCGAGTTTGTTATATGCTGTCGTGTACATGTGTTTAATTGTAAAGACAGGAAAAAATAAGACTTGAATAGGTCTTTTTATTCTTTTCATAGTTTTTCATTTCTCTGTGTGGCAGACTGGTTTTAATGTCAACACTGATCAATTACAAGTGGTTGTCTGCCGTGCTGCATGGCAAAAAGACTGAAGCTACACCTCTACTTACTGGTTAAAAAGTAGCATAATCAATTAGCAATGTCTACCAGTGTTCTGGGTGGGAGCTGCCAGTGGGTCAAACCTGCATTGTATTAGTCGCCCTGAATGTGGACCTATCCCTTTGCTAGTCCTCACATCATAAACATGGTTTGGAAAGCAATTGTACTGTTATTATCTCATTTTAGGTGTAGATTTCTAATATTCTTATAGCATATGATGATGTTGTAGTCATTTATTTTGTTTTATATGAGCATTTTTTTAATCACTGCATTTCCATTTCAAACCAAGCTTATTGTTTCTCTTTCCTCTGTCTGTTTGTCTGTCAGTCTATCTCCTATTTATATTTCATTCTGTAATCGATAGAAAAAAAAATCAGTCCTTCATCACAGATAGCTTGTGAAGACCTGGGCCAAAGAGCATTGATTAACTTAAATGGCACCCTGCATTTGGAAAAGGATTATAATCCAAGTATGAAATCTTTGAAAAGTGCTTTGTAGTTAACCCCAATTATTTCATGTTAAAAATTTGATGTTATGTGGAAGTAATTGTTAGGGACTGTTTTTCCCTTTACCTTCTTGGTACCCACATTGTTTCAAGTCTATAGACTGCATGCTTTGGCTTTGGTTTGCTGTTTATATGCATGGATACCCCAGTAAGTTTAAGGCTTGACTACAGATTTTAAGTGTGTTGTTAAAAGAAAATACTGGAGCAAAGACTTTAATCATCAATACTCACACATAAGTTTTTACTGAATTGCTTGATTCTAGGGATAGGAATAAACAATAATGGCACTCTTTAATGGCCAGTTTACTTTATACTTAATACTTATCTAATTAAAAACATTTTATCTATCTGAATGATTTTTCTGACAAGTAAATTATGTGACAGAGGTCTATGGACAATTATTTATTTCTTTGCCTTATCTCATAATTAATGATTACTTGATTCAAATCTTATATATTTATTTATTATTAAGACAAAAATTAAATATATTTAAGCAACCTTGGCAAGGATATTTTTTCATTATTATTATTCAATACAGTTTTGTATTAAACATTTGATTTTAAGTTAAATCATTGCTCTGATTTCCTGTTCAAATAAGTGAGAAAAAAGGATATTCTGTGTAGGCCTTTCTTACTGTCACTTCCATATTAAATTCAGCAAACTGCTGTACAGAAACTGCCTTTCCTTATGAACTAAATTTATTAGGAGCAATGTTCTTTTTAATTGTGAAGTGCTTAGATAGAAGTTAGCTTCATTAAAATTTCAATTTTCTGTATTTCTCACTAAGAGAGTAAAAACATGTTGTCAAATAATTTAGTTCATTTTAAATCTCAGCTGGAAGAAAGCTGGGCAGATTGGTCTCAATGTTATTATTCCTTCTTTAAATCGTATTTAGTGTGATTTAGCTCATCCTAGTATGATTTCTTTTTCTCTTTAGTAAATCTGGTATTTCAGTCACATTTTCTCATGTAGTATACAGAACTGACATATTTATTGGTCTCTTTTTATATCTATTATGATACTTCTATTGAATTTTTAGGTAACATGAAGTTCATGTATCACTTGACTATATATTGATCTACTTTTAAAATCCATTACATATAATATTTTAAATTATATAAATACTTTTAAATATCTGAATCATTTACAGTTGTTACCATATATTATAAATTTTTAGTTTTTTAGGATTTATGATGGGAAAATTCTCATATTTACTTGTGTGTATCCTTTCCCTTATCTTCTATTTTATTATATGTATATTGTTAAAGGAGATGATGGTAATCATTGATAGCTATAGTTTGTTTTTTATTTTTATTGAACAGTAATTAAGATCAATTATCAGCATCATTACCCATGGGATGAACTCTGGAGAGACATGGGTGGGGGAGAGGTAGACCTGAGTGTTATCAGCCGACAGGTGATCAAAGAAAACTTGAAAATGAACGTATTCTTCCACAGATAAAAGGCAGAATAAGTTGACGGCTGAGGTATTCTCTCTACCACTCAAAGAGCAGATTGATTGCTTCTTGAATAGCAGATCTAATTCTTATATTGACTGTAGGGTAAATCTAATCAGACTTTTGCAGAATAACTATAAAGCAGTTTGCTAATTTAACCTACTATCTGTGTTGAACAGTCCAGCCCAATTTTTAACTGATGTCCAGAGGCCAGAGAATAAGATTTCATAATAGAAAGACTTCAATTTTCAAAATAATTACTTGTTAGACCCTTCTGAGAAAGACATCTATTCTTTTAAACTTTGTATATACTTGACTGAACATGATTGCTATTTTCTTTTTTCTCAGATTTCAAATAGCTTATTGTAAACTTTGGAACCCATAATAAACTTGTATTGGCACTACCTCTTTTATTACTTGTATTTTATGTATGTAAACTATTGTTCATTCACTCAGTCATATCCGACTCTTAGCAACCCTATGGATTGCAGCATGCTAGGCTTCCTTGTCCATCTCTATCTCCTGGAGTTTGCTCAAACTCATGTCCATTGAGTCGGTGATACCATCCCACTATCTCATCCTCTACCATCCCTTTCTCCCCTTGTCCTCAATCTTTCTGATCATCAGGGTCTTTTCCAATAAGTTGACTCTTCACATCAGGTGGCCAAAGTACTGGAGCTTCAGCTTCAGCATCAGTCCTTTAAATGAATACTCAGGACTGATTTTCTTTAGGATTGACTGGTTTTATCTCCTTGCAGAGTCTCAAGAGTCTTCTCCAGCAACACAGCTTGAAAGCATCCGTTCTTCAGCAATCAGCCTTCTTTATGGTCCAACTCTCACATCTGTACATAAGTAGTGGAAAAACCATAGCTTTGACTATTCAGACCTTTGTAGACAAAATAATATCTCTGATTTTTAATATGCTGTCTAGGTTTGTTATAAGTTTTTTTCCAAGGAGCAGGTGTCTTTTAATTTCATGGCTGCAATCACTATCCACAGTGATTTTGGAGCACAAGAAAATAATCTATCACTGTTTCCATTGTTTCCCCGTCTATTTCCCATGAAGTGATGGGACCAGATTCCATGATCTTTATTTTTTGAATGTTGAGTTTTAAGCTAGCTTCTTCATTCTCTCCCTTCACTCTCATCAAGAGGCTCTTTAGTTCCTCATTGCTGTCTGCCATTACAGAGGTATCCTCTGCATATCTGAGGTTATTGATATCTCTCCTGGCAGTCTTGATTCCAGCTGTGCTTCATCCAGCCTGGAATTTCGCATGCTGTTTAGCATATTAGTTGAATAAATAGGGTGACAATATACAGCCTTGACGTACTCCTTTCCCAGTTTAGAACCAGTCCCTTGTTCCATGTCCAGTTATAACTGTTACTTCTTGACCTGCATACAGGTTTCTCAAGAGGAAGGTCAGGTGGTCTGGTATTCCCATCTCTTTAAGAATTTTCCACAGTTTGATGTGATCCACATAGTCAAAGGCTTTCAAGTAGTCAATGAAGCAGAAGTAGATGTTTTTCTGAAATTCTCTTGCTTTTTTTATGACCCAACAGATGTTGGCAGTTTGATCTCTGCCTTTTCTAAATCCAGCTTGTACATCTGGAAGTTCTCTTATTATGAAGTCTAGCTTAAAGGATTTTGAACATTACCTTGGTAGCATGTGAAAAGAGTGCAATTGTGTAGTAGTTTGAACATTCTTTGGCATTCCCCTTCTTGGAATGAAAACTGACCTTTTCCAGTCCTGTGGCCACTGCTGAGTTTTACAAATTTGGTAGCATATTGAGTGCAGCCCTTTAATCAGCATCATCTTTCAGGGTTTGAAATATCTCAGCTGGAATTCTATCACTGCCACTAGCTTTGTTCATAATAATACTTCCTATGGCCCACTTGACTTCACACTCCAGGATATCTGGCTCTAGGTGAGTGACCACACCTTCGTGGTTATCTGGGTGATTAAGACCTTTTATTTGGTACAATTATTTTGTGTATTCTTGCCACTTCTTAGTATCCTTTGCTTCTGTTAGGTGCATACTGTTTCTTTCCTTTATTGTGCATGAAATATTCCCTTCAGTTCAGTTCAGTTCAGTTCAGTCGCTCAGTCGTGTCTGACTCATTGAGACCTCATGAATTGCAGCACACCAGGCCTCCCTGTCCATCACCAACTCCCGGAGTTCACTCAGACTCACATCCATCGAGTCAGTGATGACATCCAGCCATCTCATCCTCTGTCATCCCCTGTTATCTCTAATTTTCTTGACGATATCTCTAGTCTTTCCCATTGTGTTGCTTTTTGCTGTTTCTTTGCATTGTTCACATAAGAAGGCCTTTTTTAATCTGTCCTCACTCTTTGGAACTCTGCACTCAGATGGGATATCTCTCATTTTCTTCTTTGCCTTTTGCTTGTCCTTTTTTTCAGCTAGTTGTAAGGCCTTCTCAGATGGCTGTTTTGCCTTGTAATTGACCATTCCAATTCACTTCTATTAAATCTTCTTCCCATAATGTACTGTTAATCAGAAAGCCAGTGACACTAGTCAAAGAATTGAAAGACAGGTGCAAAGTGTAATCCAAAACACTCATTCGTTGGTCACCCTATTGATTTCCATCTAAGGGTATGTTACCTACCAGAGCCCACTTCTTGAAGTAATGGACTTTATGTCCTGAATTTGGTGATTAAAATTTCTAGGTACTTAGGAACTTCAGGCCATGTGTTTGTCCCTTTTTTTCCCTTTACCTCTGCTCAGTGTCTGTGAGAAAATATTGTAGAATTCAAAAAGCTGTCCAAATTGCCGCTGGGGGCCCATTCCCAAAGATTTTTCCTTGAGCGAAGGAAGACTTTGCACATGCCCTTCACTCCAGGGATTTATGCCTTGGAGAATGAAGTGTCAAAGTGAAACTAAGTGAGAGGATATAGTGTGGTGAACTCCAGGAGTGCCAGGTAAATAGAGATCACAGCACGCTTTCGGGTAAATTTCTTTTTTTCCCCAAATTTGTTGTAGTCTAAAGTTAGTTTTAGAAATCCTAAATTTAAAAACAATTTTTTTCTTGAAGCTATTATACTATTTTCATTTGCACTCCACTTATTTCACATTTGCAAAGTTGATACATCCCAGGATAATATTGCATTATAGCACTAATTGCTTACTCTTTAGATATTTACTTAGGAAAAGTAAAATTTTTTGATATTGAATAAACTCAAAATTATCAAGTTGTTTAAAATAATTTATTTGTAATAACCAAATTTATTATGCAAATCTAAAAAATCATCATTTCAGTGCTGCCAACATCCAGTTTCTTTTTACCTTATTGGCTGGCTTTATGGCATTTTTCTGTCTTTTGTTGTTGTTGTTTTGTTTTTGTTTTTCTGCAGACCTCATTATTGCAACTTTTAAAATGCAACTTTTATATAAAAATTATATAAAATATTTAATCTAGATTAAAAGTCAACATGACTGATACTATAGAAGTAAAATATATGGCAATAACTGACTGGTGGTTTCAGCAGTGAATTATTGAACGCTGTTATTGTTCTAGGATTTCACCTCTGGGTACTTGGTCATAGTTCTATCCGGACAGCAGTGTTTTCAAGCTTTCTAGGCCAGATGGTAAAACAAATAATTTTAGGGAGGAGAAAGAAACAATTAACAACAAACACAGAAACTTTTATTTAAAAATTTTCTTATTTGTTCATTTAATTAGAGTAACTATTAAGTCCTGATTAGATTTATGTAATCACAGATTGCCAGTTTCTTTTTTTTATTTCAGTATAGTGGTTCAATTAGGTTGAAAGATCCCAGAAAAATGAAAGAACTCATGATTATCTTTAAATTAAATTGTTTTTTATTTATAGGTGTGGAAATTAACAACGTTTAAATGACTTTTAGGAATATATATAGTATTTTGAAAGAAATGAAATCTAGGTATACATGATAGCTGAGTAAATTGAATCTTGTTTTTTTGAGATTTCACTTGTCTTCTAGTCTAGTATAAAGAGTGTCCTAAACTGAGCTTCAGATAACCACAGTTTTACTCCTAATTCTGCTTCCAAATAAATCACTCCTTTACCAAGTATATTATCAAGTTATTCAACACAAAGATATTGTCTCCCCCAAATTTTGTAAAGTTGATACAATATAATGCAAAGGATAGGAAGCCAAGGCTCTATCTAACATCTTAATTTTGAATATTTACTACTGGTACTTTGTTTAAATAAAACCAATGTAGTTTGTTTTACTTTTAATAATAAATAATATTTAAAGCATATTAGTGATAAAATGATTTTTGGAAGGCAAGATATAAGAAATGTATTTAATCACAGTAGGCTTTTATTTTAAATTTCTTTAGTAAATTTAATTGTGCTTTTATCTAACCTTTATATTTTGAGTAAATACAAATGCAAAAGCACATTGGTTACTTTTATTAAAATTTTGAGATCCTGAAGATGAAGTAATATGAAAATAGAAGCTGACACTACTGGCATAAATTTTCAGTGCTAATTAAGTTGTGGTCTACTGGTTCCTATATGTTTTGCTTCGTTGCTATGATCGTGTTTTGAGCCATGAAAATAAGTGGAGGTCCATGTGCCCATGGCCTAAGGAGGGCAGTTAGCTAAAGTGAAAATTTAGCACTTCTGTTTTCCTTTGTCATTATTTTTATTCTGCCTTGGTATTACATCAAACTTTCTCCTTTAAGCAAATGTCTTTGCCTATTGATAAAAATAAACTCAAGAAATATTAATAACAATCTGTTATACATAATGTGGTATGCAAGGTTGTGGGGAAACCACTAAAATGGTCCTTGTTCTCAAGGAGGTTCTAGTAATATAGATAGTATAGGTATGTAAACAATCATTTTATATACTAGATCATTGTTTTCAAAGTGAGTGTAATCATGTTTGCCTTGGCGAGTCAAGTAATAAATGGAATGATATTAATACACATTTAAATTCACATCCACATCTCTTATAAATTACTAGTTCATTGCTGATATACTGTCAATATTTTGCACTTGTGAAAATGCCTTAGAAAATGGTTGGAAAATGCATAAAAATGGGGAAACTGAATTTTGCATGAGAGTCAAATAGGAATGTTATACCTTCCTTATTTTAATACTATTTTCCTAAACCCATTATATCAAAGATAGTTATTTTAGAAATGCAGCATAAAGACAATATCACACAACTCAGACAAAAAATAATAATCACTCATATTTAAATTTTAAGTTATAAAACCTATGAGGTATTTGCTTCATATTGCTTATTTTTTAAAAGATGCTACATTCCTATAGAGAATATTCTATATTCATAATTATTTTATTCAATCTGCATATTAATGAGAGGTATGAATTAGTTGTATGTTACTGATTTTTAAATATATATTTTGTCTTATATCACTTACTACTTTTGATTTATGAATGTTAGTATCATAATGTCACATTCATACAGATATTTGTCTGTTATATTAATTTATACTAGGAAGTCAAAATAAATTATAAATGCTGTTTTCTTTGTAGAATATTCAAATGCTCTACTATATAGGTCTAATGATAAAGTATCCTCTTTCTACTTCACTTCCTTTGGCATATATCTCCCTTTAATCAATTATATTTTTTATTAGAATTTACTTATATACTATTTAATAAGCTACTGAGTTCTTGAGTTCTAGGCTTTAAAATATGCTTATTGATATAATATGCACATAAGAGATAAAACTACTACATTTGCATTCTCTTCATCTTTTTACATTCTTCCCTTTTTAGGTGTTTGTATGTGATACACCCTGTTTCGCTCTTTGCGTGTGTCATCATAGTGCATTCCCTTCAGATGTGTTATGGGAACACGATGTTGGTATAGATTTAGACTTTACTGCTGCACCAGTTATTATGGGACCATTATTCCCAATACTTTTACATGTTTAAAACTTTTACATATTACTTGGGTACACATTTTTGGATTATACTAGGTTTCACTTAGGAATTTGTGGAAATTGTCCAGTGTCTTTGGACACTAAAAGTTTTTTTTTTTTTTTCCCAGTCAGACAGGTCTTTATTTATTTATTTATTTTTTCTCATTCAACATATTTATTATTATTATTATTATTACTACTACAGAGATAACTTTAGAATTGCTATTAAAAATCAAATAAGGATGTAGGTGGCATGCTGTATTGTAAATTCTGATTCAACCAGCCAGTATACATATGACATTCATATCAAATTGTCACCACAGAGCACAGTACTTAAGGAAAAAGTTTTGGCTTTAAATCTTTTTTTTTTTTTTCCTCCTTGCATTCATTTTATTTTATTTATTTATTTATTTATTTTTTAAACAAACAAATGCTTTTCATTTTAATGAAGTTCGATTTACCAATGATTTTCTTTCCATGTTTTGTGCCTTTGGTATTCTTTTTTTTTTTTTTTAATTTTAAAATCTTTAATTCTTACATGCGTTCCCAAACATGAACCCCCCTCCTACCTCCCTCCCCATAACATCTCTCTGGGTCATCCCCATACACCAGCCCCAAGCATGCTGTATCCTGCGTCAGACATAGACTGGCGATTCAATTCTTACATGATAGTATACATGTTAGAATGCCATTCTCCCAAATCATCCCACCCTCTCCCTCTCCCTCTGAGTCCAAAAGTCCGTTATACACATCTGTGTCTTTTTTCCTGTCTTGCATACAGGGTCATCATTGCCATCTTCCTAAATTCCATATATATGTGTTAGTATACTGTATTGGTGTTTTTCTTTCTGGCTTACTTCACTCTGTATAATTGGCTGCAGTTTCATCCATCTCATCAGAACTGATTCAAATGAATTCTTTTTAACGGCTGAGTAATACTCCATTGTGTATATGTACCACAGCTTTCTTATCCATTCATCTGCTGATGGACATCTAGGTTGTTTCCATGTCCTGGCTATTATAAACAGTGCTGTGATGAACATTGGGGTACATGTGTCTCTTTCAATTCTGGTTTCCTCGGTGTGTATGCCCAGCATGGACATTAAAAGTTGATATGAAGAATTCTAAGACCGTTCCAGAAATTTCTCCATTTATTTCTCTATTTATATTTTAATCTTTAATCTAGCTGGACAAATGACAGTTTCTTTGATTTCAGTTACTGGTAACTTTAGTAGGGTATGTTTGCATGTTGTCTAATTTGGCCATTTTTTTCCAGTAGTATTACATGTTTCTACCAAAGTTTAGATTCAAATATACTTGTATTTTAATGCTTTACTTATTTGTATATCTGTAACTATTAATTTTGTTCCACTGTTTACTTTCTTCTTTAATAATATTCTATTTTCATGTTCTTTAGTTTGTTTCTGTCAGGCTCATTTTATTTTTGCTTTAATTTTTGTGATATTTAATTTTAATGTCATATCTTCCCTGAACTCTTTACCTTTCCATTACATCTATTTCTGTTTTCTCACCATCTCATCTCTAAATTCTTATATTTTTGTTTGGCATGCTTGATCATAAAAGCAGCAACTTTATTCATTTTGTAAATTCATAAGAGAAGTTTTTGGACTAAATGTTCATGTATTCCATGGTATACCAGGTTGAATAGTGTCCCTTCAAAATTTATGTCCCTTCAGAACCTCATAAGGTGGATATTTGGAAATAGGGTCTTTGCATACATAAGTTGGTAAAAAGAGGTTTTGGGAATTAGGGTGGTCCTTAAATCCTGCAACTGATGTCCTTGTAAGAAGGCCATGTGGAGACATAGACACTCTGGGAAAATCCGTGTTACAGTGGGGGCAAAAGTTGCAGTAATGCCGCTGAAAGCAAGGGAATGCAAAAGAAAGCTAGCAACCATCGTAAGGAATAGACAAGGAAAGATTCAAAGAGCATGGCTTTAAAGAGAGCATGGCTTCAGAGAGAGCATGGCTCTGCTCACACCTTGATTTTGGACTTCAAGCTTCTAGATCTAGGAGAGAATATATTTCTTCTGATTTAAGCCAACCACTCTCTGGTAATTTGTTATTAGGAAGCTAATATAATTGGTAAACTTGCTATAATGAGTTTTCTTCGTCTGCCACTTTTCTTTTTGTGTCTTACAGTGTTTTTGTGTGCTTGTTATATGCTCTATACTAATCAGTCCCTTAAAGAGGTGGTGTTTCTGTTTCTTTCATTTTTTTAATCGTGGAGAACCAGGGGTGTTTTCTAGCCAACCAGATTTTTGCTAATGACCTAGGGATTTGTGTTTATATTTATTTATCTATATTCTAAGCCAGTGGAGATGCGTAATTGTAATTTTGCACACAGTAAAAGATGTCTATTCTGCCAGAATAATTTTTTTAATGGTTTGTATATGTGCTCTCATCTTTAGCATATGCATCTCATTAGTGCCACTGAAGACTTGAATTTTTGATTTTACATCATGGTTTGTTCCCTTTGATCTATTCTGTGGTTTCCAGTTATAAAGCTAGTATCTACTTTTCTGTATAATCTTTCATTGGCTTTAAGGTATTTTTCGAAAGACAAAAGGTGATGCCAATATCCTACTACCATTTTCATGCAGAAAGTTCTTTAACTAATTATATAAATGGCAGTCCAAGTTTAATTTGCTTTAAGTTATCCTAGTAGGAGACAGTTTAATACTTTGAGTTGAGTATATGGGATCCAGAACCTAGTAGCTCAGATGCAAGTCCCAGGTCTGCCACTTTTTATATCTTTGGGGAAGTTACTTTTATCTATTTCAGTTTGCTTGTCTATAAAATATAGTAATAAATAGGTGTCTTTTAAAGTTTCTGAGAACACAAAGTTATCTCTGTAAAGTGTCACATATATAAAATTTTTAGTACTTGTTAGTATAATTTCCTGTTCTATTTCATTCTTGTTCACAGATAGGTTTGCCCAGATAAGCAAAAGATCTTATTCTTGAAACCATCCAGATATTTGCAAGTAATTTTTATAGTTTAATTCTGTCTTAGTCTTTACTCAGTAAAAAATGCCTATTTTGATATCATTGAGATTACTTTATCAATCCTTAATTTATTCTTAGTATTCATTTCTGAATTTCCATAATTATCTTAATCTTTCCTTTAAGGATTGTGAAATGGCTGATTTCTGTCAGAATCATGAACCAGCCTAGCAATATGTAATTAACTGGAAAAAAAATCTTGGAAAATATTTCGTTTTTCTGAAATTTGCTGGAAGAATAGCTAACAGTGTAACTCAATTTTTTACTAAAAGTAAAGGGGGCTTTTATGTTTGAATACTTTCTATAATATTTAAAAATCCATTGTCCTCCTGGTAAAATTGTCTCATCTCATCATCTGAGATCATCTTTTCTGATCCTTTTAACATTCTTTTAGCATAAAATTCTAGCTTTCAAGCATCAGATATTCTCGGTACATCAGATATTCCTGGGAAAAAAGCTACTACTAAATGTCTTTGAAGGAAAAGTGAATTCCCAACATGAAATAAGCTGAGTAGAACTGGGAATTTTTCTCTGTTAATTTCTATGGCTGATGTTATGGTGAATGTGAAATCAGGGCAGGTCATCCTTCCAAATCAGAATCTTAGAAACATGGACTGCATTACAGACTAGGAACTTTTCTGCTTCTTAGGTATTCATTTTCCTTTCAAGTAAATGAAGGGATAATGTCAGTCTTGAGTCCTTTCACTAAATCCATTTACTTTTGACTTGATGAAGACTAGTTTAATTATGATTAGTTTAATGTGAGTGAAGAATGTGTTATGATGATTGAGTAATATGCTCTATATGATGCTAATATTGTAGAAATGTGAGCACTCTGACATTATGGCCTACTTCTTGTAAACCAGTGTATATGAAATAAGGAGAAAATTAGCTAGTTTATTGATTTTCTTCAACTTGTATGTAATTCCTAAACAATACATATCCATGTTTAAATGCTTATGCAGTAGTAAGATTTAAATCTTCTTTTTAATTGATTAAATTTCAGATATTTAGGAGAATGTCTTCAAACTTTGCATTTAATTGAAATGTCTTCTTGAAAAGTCACATTTGTAGATGTCCAAAATGTAAGACCTTAAGTGAAAAACTTGGATTTTTTTTTAAACTTGAATTTTTATTTTCTGTTTCAAGAATATATTTTTGAAAAATATATTAAAGAAGATAATAGAATAAATGTCATACTTGTCTCTTTGTCTTAGCTGGCAAGAAAATCTAGAGATAAACTCAGGACCTAGTTTTAACACTGTCCTTAAATATATATCCTGTGGTCCTTTTACTCACTTAGGTGGCCTGTGATTTAATACATCCATATATCCATTCATTTTACATTGCTTTTGAACTTCTAACCTTCTTAAATTTCCTTGAAAGGAGACTGAATATTTGTTACGGATAAAGGATACTCTCCATAACCATGTGTATTTAAAATATCCCATTTAAATTTTCCTTTAGAAGTATTCTCAATACTTCTTATGTACTTACAATTCTTAAACTTATGATGATGCAGTGTTTGCTTATACATGTAAATGTAACTGGTAACAGAGCTTTTATGTTGACATATTTGAATTGAATTTTAGTCTCAAAATGAAACTCACCCAGGAAGCTATTTGAAGAAACATGATTAATCTTTGAGTAAATGAGAGTGGACCAGGTAGCTACTATCAAAGACATCACAAATATGGTAGCTTACAAAGAAAGAAGCTTCTTTCTATTTCACATATAGCCCTAGGTAGGTAAGTTCTACTCCACTGAGTTACTCAAGGGCCCAAGCTAGAATGGTGGCTCTGACATCTCACTATACACAGGGCTTCCTACCTAGGTCATAAGGTGGCTGCTTGGTGGTCAGTCTGCACTGCCTAAGGAGGTGGACCAGAATGTCCACTGAAAATGTGCTGTACTTTTATAGCCAGGCTGGTGAGCCAGGTTGGTAATGCAGTTTCAGTCTTCATTGTACCTTTCGATGTTGCCTGTATCCACACTCCCATCTCCAGCCCATTTATCCAGCCTTCTCAGTTGCTACTTCCTCAATCAAATCACGTTCTACCCACAAGGAGCAAATCATGGTTCCCAAATGCACAAAGTCATGTTCATAATATTTATACATCATTTTCCATGTTTTTTTCCTGTACCTCTGACACCTTTTCTTTTTCTCAGAATGCTTTATCAGTCTTCAGTACACAAATCTCTGTGCCCTTTGTTCAAAATACATTATATATCCCAATTGTATTGTAAACTCTTTGTAGGCAGCTACCATGACTCACAATCATAGTTATGCCATTTCTGAGCTGTGTGACCATGGGCAAGTTATTTAAAGCTTCCATACCTCATTTTCCTTATATGAAGTTGCGATATGTCCTTGGACAGAGAAGCCTGGTGGGCCACAGCCCATGAGATCACAGAGTTGAACATGACTGAGCCACTAATACCTAGGGGTTAGGTAAAGATTGAATGAAATAGGCTAGGCAGAGCTGTTTAAAGAATAGCTCTTTCATAAAAAATACTATAAGCACTCAACAGATGTTAGTTATTCATAGTTATCACTGTCTTTTGTGCCTCTAAGATACATAACTTCCCCATAGGTTTCAAGGACATTTGTTACTTGATTTTATTTGAAAATCGCAACTTACGTAGTGTATTTCATAAGTTCACAAAAGACGCACAAGTTGGTTTGTGACTTGAGGCTATAATGAGAATTAGAAAGTGAAGTGACTATGATGGCCTGGAAGGAAGGATAAACCAGGACCAGGGCAATAAAACATAACGGCTTATATTCATCAAGAGTATTTTTCAGCTGATTCATGTCAATGTATGGCAAAAACCGCTACAGTATTGTAAAGTCATTAGCCTCCAACTAAAATAAATAAATTAATTTAAAGAAAAGAGTATTTCTCTCTTAGGCAGGCAAAAATACCATTCTAATTGCATTTTGTGTGCATGGCTTAAGAATGGAATTTATTCCTGTAATGAATGTCACCACAAATTGTATTTTCTGTGTTTTGTACTATTCCACCAATAGCTTAGACAACTTGAGTTAAGAATTCATTGTTCAGTGCATTCATACATGTAGAACTGTGCAAATGGGTACATACAAAGATGTCTACTAAGTATTATTTGTAATTTTAAAATAAAAGAAATAACATAAGTGCCTAAAAATAGAATATTGAGTAAATCACCACTGTTTAATGAAATATTACATAGCTATTAAAAAGAATAGAAAAATCCATATTTATAGGCATAGAACAATATGTTGAACGGTTACATGACAATATAATATAATCATGCTGCTGCTGCTGTTGCTAAGTCGCTTCAGTCGTGTCCGACTCTGTGCAACCCCATAGATGGCAGCCCATAACATAATATTAATAATATTCAATATAATAATTTATGATTTCCATGTCATTTCCTAAATGTTTTTAAAAATTATATACATTTTAAAATTTATATGTGCATTTTTACATCTAGAGGGATACCTATTTGAGCTGTAAATAGTTCTGGACAACAGTTTCAAATTTGTATGCTTTTTTTACTATTTGAACTGTTTAAGTGAGCATATATTGTTTTCTAATAAAACAGTAATTTCCACCTAGGAATATTTTCCTCTCAAGTATCAGGAATGCAACTTACAGTTCATCTTTGAAAAAGGAAAGGATGAAAAAGAAAAGGTATAGGTTTATGGGACCATCCACAGATTTGCAGCTTGGCTAGACACACATACCAAAGGAACATTATCTTCTTATCCATTGCTTAATTTACTGGTTATCTTCTGGGTTGACCTTATTCTTAATTCTGAGTCGCTTGTCAGCTCCAGATTTCTCTGATCCTTTAATTGGCAATGCTGTTGAGAAGAAAATTCTTTTGTTTTTTACAGTTTTAATAGTGATCTTAGAGCTGAGTTTTACTCTTCTGGCTTTCTTTGTGAGCCCATCCCTGAATCAATCATTGTGATTTATTGGAAGAGTACTTCATCTATGTCAGGCCAGACATGCTATATTAGAAAATTTGCAACATAATTGAAACCTTCTATTATATAAGGTAGTTTTATATTTTACCTTAATACTTTCCTTTTGTATTATATGTAGAAACAAATGCCCATTTTACACAAAAGGTTTTCATAAATGTTTGTTTATATTTTGTTTCAGTATGCTGATGGTCTCTTGGTGTTTAGCTCTTCACCTATTTGGTACTATATTGAGAGAAAATAATAAACAGTTATTCCAGAATGATTACTTTCCTTCTTTCCCCATCAATTTAAGTTGGCATTTTTATACCTCTCTCGCTCACTTGCATGCAAGTATTTCTAGACATGCACACATAATCTAGAAATACTTTTGTTTTTGAGAGTTTTTGCCATTTGTTATAGAACGTTGGCTCTTTCACATATTTTTTCTGGTCATAACAATATAACTTATTTTACATTCGATTTCTATTTGTATATATGTGTTTTGCTGTGTATATGTGTTGTACTATGCTAAGATGCTTCAGTCATGTCCAGCTTTTTGCAACCCTATGGACTATAGCCCACCAGGCTCCTCTGTCCATGGGATTCTCCAGGAAAGAATTCTAAAGTGGCCATGCCCTCTTACAGGGGGTCTTCCTGACCCAGGGATCAAACCTGTGTTTCTTATCAAACATTACACTGGCAGGTAGGTTCTTTATCAATATCGTCACCTGGGAAGCTCTGTCTTTTTCTCTTTTGTGGTCTCCTTTTGTAACCTTTGTTACTGTTATATGACATTATTCCTTTATATTTTGTATGTATGTTAAAAGTTTTTTTTTTGTTATTCTGAGGCTTACATGAAATAACATGTATTTATAATAGCATTTTAAACTGATAATAAGTTACATTTAATTTCAAACAAACACTCTACACTTTTATTTCTCTTCCCTCCACATTTTGTCAATTGATATCACACTTTTATTGGCTTTGCAGGTGTAGGAGGGTCCTGTGATGGTAAACTCCTGAGCTTTAATTTTTGTCGTGCAGTGCCTTTCTTTCATTTCTGGAAAACACTTTTTCTGGGTATAGTATTCTTGGCTGGCAAGTTATTTTTTTTTTCTTTCAGCACTTTATAAAACCACTGCTTTGCCTTGGTGTTGCCGTGTTTTCTTTTTTTTTTTTCTTTGTCATCCACATAGCCTTTTGTTGGTATCTGTGCATCTGAATGAGCAGACCTTTCCTCTACTCTTTACAGACTGGTTTCAGCAGGGAATGCATTCTTCTGTTGGTTCCCCAGGCTGATGGAATTATCTCTGAACTTGCAATCAGCCTAGATTGGAGCTGTGTCATATGACTGTTGCTGAGTCTGCAGTGGGTTCCACAATTGGTGAACCTGTTACCAGGGGTTTGGGCAGACTGATCACTCAGTGAAGGAGACTGACTCCAACACCTTGTTCAGTAGGGTTTGACACTGAGTACAGGGCTGCTTTAGGGCTCACTCATATTTGGATACAGAGAAACTGTGTCACAGATATATAAGCAAGGTATACAGATGGCCTTGACTCCCACCAAGTCCTTGAGAGAGCTCCTTTCAGATCATTTGAGGAGTTGGTGGTCAGTCAGGACTGTCCTCTGACTGTAGCTGAGAGAGGAAGGAACCATTGCTGTTTAAGTGTCCACAACCAGGACGAAGTCCTCCAGACCTCTTCTCTGAGTTATGTATAGATGGGACTCCTCCTGGGTCACTTAGTATATATGATGCCAGTGGTAGACTCAAAGGCCACTGGGGCTATAGCCAAGTCCATAGGGGTCAGGGTTTTACTAAGTCCATAGCTGGGAGTCATCCATTTTGGCATTGGGCTGTTTTCCCAAAACACTCCTCCTCAGGTTTAGACTCCACTGGGGTTTCACAGTTTTCCATCTGGATCCCAAAGTTCCCACAAAAATCACTGTTGTCTAGATAGATGGCTGCAAAATTATTATGTTGAGGGGGGATATGAGCAGGGGACCTTCTAGTCTATCATTTTGTGGCTCATTGTTTTGTTTTTCTTAATCAATGTCTTTCTTATTTTGTGAACTTGGCAAAAAGTCCTGTAATTTCTTTCTTTTTCTTGGTTATTGTTTTCTTCCTTTCCTCTCTTGTGCCTCTGAAATTTCTACTGCAGATGGAAGGAACTTTTTTGAAATAATTGACATAACTTGTATGATTTCACATCTTTGTATTTTAATTTTAATATGAGGGAGAATTGCTTAAACTTCATTTAACTTCATATATTAGGGTTTATAAGAGTTGGTTTAATGCAGTCTGATGTTCATTCTTTCTACTGCAGCTTTTTATTCAACTGTATTTAAATCCCCATTTCTTGATCTCAGATTTGTTCTTTTCATTGAGTTCCAATTCTGTTTGAATAGAGGCAGAATATTTTTGAATCCTATCATGATAATAAGTTAGATGTGTTTGAAAAATTCCTTTTTTTTTCAGTAGTTTTATTTCCTTGACAACACATATGCTGTAACTTCCACTCCACACTTCTTTAAATATTGTAGCACATTTTCACATGTTTTGTAATGGTGCTCCTTTTTGTTGGTATTTATGGGTAAAGCCATGTACTATTGAAGCCTGGCTTGGAGAATTTTGAGCATTACTTTGCTAGCATGTGAGATGAGTGCAATTGTGCAGTAGTTTCAACATTCTTTGGCATTGCCTTTCTTTGGGATTGGAATGAAAACTGACCTTTTCCAATCTGGTGGCCACGGCTGAGTTTTCCAAATTTGCTGTCATATTGAGTGCAGCACTTTCACAGCATCATTTTTAGGATTTGAAATAGCTCAACTGGATTCCATCCAACAGAACATGAACCATGAATTTCCACATGTTTAAGCTGGACTTAGAAAAGGCAGAAGAACCAGAGATCAAATTGTCAATATCCATTGGATCATTGAAAAAACAAGAGAGCTCCTAAAAATATCTACTTCTGCTTTATTGACTACATCAAAGCCTTTGACTCTGTGGATCACATCAAACTGTGAAAAATTCTTAAAAAGATGAAATATCAGACCACTTTACCTGCTTCCTGAGAAATCTGTATGCAGGTCAAGAAGCGACAATTAGAATTGGACATGGAAAAACAGACTGGCTCCAAATCAGGAAAAGAGTACATCAAGGCTGTATATTGTCACACTGCTTATTTAACTTATATGCAGAGTACATCATGTGAAACACTGGGCTGGATAAAGCACAGGCTGGGATCAAGATTGCCAGGAGAAATATCAATAACTTCAGATACACGGATGACACCGCCATTTTGGCAGAAAGAGAAGAAGAACTAAAGAGCCTCTTGATGAAAGTGAATGAGGAGAGTGAAAAAGCTGGCTTAAAACTTAACATACAGAAAACTAAGATCATAGCATCCACTTCTATCATTTCATGGCAAATAGATGGGGAAATAGTGGAAACAGTGAGAGACTTTCTTTTCTTGGGCTCTAAAATCACTGCAGATGGTGACTACAACCATGAAATTAAAAGATACTTGCTCCTTGGAAGAAAAGTTATGACCAACCTAGAGAGCATATTAAAAAGAAGAGACATGACTTTGCCAACAAAGGTTCATCTAGACAAAGCTATCGTTTTTCCAGTAGTTATGTATGGATTTGAGTGTCGGACTACAAAGAAAACTGAGCACCAAAGAATTGATGCTTTTGAACTGTGGTGTTGGAGAAGACTCTTGAGAGTCCCTTGGACTGCAAGGGATGCAACCAGTTCATCCTAAAGGAAATCAGTCCTGAATATTCATTGGAAGGACTGATGCTGAAGCTGAAACTCCAATACTTTGGCCACCTGATGCAAAGGATGGACTCATTGGAAAATATCCTGATACTGGGAAAGATTTAAGGCAAGAGGAGAAGGTAAAGATAGAGGGTGAGATGGTTGAATGGTATCACCAACTCGACATGAATTTGACCAAGCTCCAGGAGCTGGTGATGGATAGGAAGCTTTGCATGCTGCAGTCCATGGGGGTGCAAAGAGTTGGACATGACTGAGTGACTGAACTGAACTGATGGGTAAAGCCACAAGTTTTAATCATACCTGGTAACTTAGATGAATCCTATTAATATCTCATTTGCATGTTCTTCAAAGTTTAATTCCAGATGAGAGAACAAACATATTTTTTTCTATGTTGGATTTACTTTGTCAGATTAGTGGTCCAGCAACCTGGACAAAGTAGGAAGGTAGGACTCATCCAAAACGACTATGGCAGGAGAGAGCACCACTTCCTATGTGACAAGTAGAACAAGAGGCCCCATGCATTTTCCGTGCAGTGTGTTAGTAGAAAGTAAGCACAGTTCAGTGGTACTTCCATTTGTGGTGACTTCTGACAATACATCTGTTCCTCAGGGCTTTGAAAAAGATATAAGGGTGTTTCACCAGGGCCTTATCTCCCCTGGGTTAGGGAATATCAATGTGGTTCAGCAGTGATTTCTTTTTTATTTTTCTTTCTCTCCTTCCTTCCTTCTTTTTCTTCCTTCCCCTCTCTCTTTTTTTCTTTCTACCAAGTAGCATCTTTAAGTCTGGCCTTCCTTCAGTTTCTATCATAACTCCTTTTTGTGGAGGATACATTCCTTAAACTTTCAAGTACGTCCCTATCAGCCCTCTCTAGTTTCCAGGCCTCATGCCAAAAATTAAGTTCATTTATCCCTTCAGGTAAAATTTAGGGAAAGGGGAAGAGTTGGAAATGTTTCATAAAATTTGCTTTCTCATTCAGAAGTAGAATTGATTTTTTAATCTATCAAAAAACCTCACTTTTCTCCATTAATTATATCTTATTACACACAACATATCATTTAAGTCTTTCCATATAAAGTACTTAGATATATTTTTGTCTGCAGTCTGATGTATTTGATATCTCTGCAGTTTAATTAATGTGATGAACATCTATCCCATGTATTCATCCAGATTTTTAATGAAAGAATGAAAAGGAATTAGTGTGTTGTTTGTCTCGAGAACTTACTTGCAGTTGTCAGCTCTCATATTATGATCACTAATATCCTTAATTGTCACTGTTCTCAATTTAATATTTTACCATATTGTTCTTAAGAACAGGTTGTGTTGTGTTAGTTGCTCAGTCATGTCGTACTGTTTGTGACCCCATGGACTGTAGCCTGCCAGCCTCCTCTGTCCATGGGAATCTCCAGGCAAGAATACTGGAGTGACTTGTCATTCCTTTCTGCAGGGAATCTTCCCAACCCAGAGATTAAAGCCAGGCCTCCTGTATTGCAGGCAGATTCTTTACCATCAGAGCTACTAGGGAAGCCCAGGTTCAGTCAGTCAGTCAGTTCAGTCTCTTAGTCATGTCTGAATCTTTGCGACCCCATGGACTACAGCACAGCACCCCAGGCCTCCCTGTCCATCACCAACTTGGAGTTTACTCAAACTCATTTCAGGTCATGATTAAGTATGACCTAAATCAAATCCCATACGATTATACAGTGGAAGTGAGAAACAGATTTAAGGAACCAGATCTTATAGACAGAGTGCCGGATGAACTATGGACGGAGATTCATGACATTGTACAGGAGACAGGGATCAAGACCATCCCCAAGAAAAAGAAATGCAAACAAGCAAAATGGCTGTCTTAGGAGACCTTACAAATAGCTGTGAAAAGAAGAGAAGCGAAAGCAAAAGAGAAAAGGAATGATATACCCATTTGAATGCAGAGTTCCAAAGAATAGCAAGGAAAAATAGGAAGGCCTTTCTCAGTGATCCATGCAAATAAACAGAAGAAAACAACAGAATTGGAAAGACTAGAGATCTCTTCAAGAAAATTAGAGATACCAAGGGAACATTTCATGCAAAGATGGGCTCAATAAAGGACAGAAATGGTATGGACCTAACAGAAGCAGAAGATATTAAGAGATGGCAAGAATACACCAAACTGTACAAAAAAGATTTTCATGACCCAGATAATCATGATGGTGTGATCACTCTCCTAGAACAAGACATCCTGGAATATGAAGTCAAGTGAGCTTTTGCAAGCATCACTACAAACAAAGCTAGTGGAGATGACAGGATTCCAATTGAGCTATTGCAAATCCTGAAAGATGATGCTGTGAAAGTGCTGCACTCAATATGCCAACAAATTTGAAAACACAGCAGTGGCTACAGGACTGGAAAAGGTCAGTTTTCATTCCAATCTCAAAGAAAGGCAATGCCAAGGAACGCTCAGACTACCTCACAATTGCACACATTTCACATGCTAGCAACGTAAATCTCAAAATTCTCCAAGCCAGGCTTGAACAGTACGTGAACTGTGAACTTTCAGATGTTCAAGCTGGTTTTAGAAAAGGCAGAGGAACCAGGGATCAAATTGCCTACATCCACTGAATCATCAAAAAAAGCAAGAGAGTTCCAGAAAAATATCAATTTATGCCTTATTGACTATGCCAAAGTCTTTGACTGTGTGGATCACAATAAACTGTGGAAAATTCTGAAAGAGATGGGAATACCAGACTACCTGACCTGCCTCTTGAGAAACCTGTATGCAGGTCAGGAAGCAACAGTTAGAACTGGACATGGAACAACAGACTGGATCCAAATAGGAAAAGGAGCATGTCAAGGCTGTATATTGTCACCATGCTTATTTAACTTCTATGCATCATGAGGAACGCTGGGCTGGAGAAAGCACAATCTGGAATAAAGATTGCTGGGAGAAATATCAATAACCTCAGATATGCAGATGACACCACCCTATGACAGAAAGTGAAGAAGAACTAAAGAGCCTCTTGATGAAGGTAAAAGAGGAGAGTGAAAAAGTTGGCTTAAACTCAACATTCAGAAAGCTAAGATCATGGCATCTGGTCCCATCACTTCATGGGAAATATGTGGGGAAACAGTGGAAACAGTGATAGATTTTATTTTTGGAGGGCTTTGAAATCACTGCAGATAGTGACTGCAGACAGGAAAGTCCAGTTTGAGAGACAGTACTCAAAAAACCTAATTTGCTTAAGATTTAATACATTTTATTAATATATTCCACCTTTTCTAAATTTATAAGATTAAAAGTTTTACAAAGAAAGTGAGAATAGTCTATGTTATTATTTGCTAATGAATTTTGCTGTCTGTAGTTATCATTGCTTGCTTTTTAAGAAAGTGCTCACAAACCATGCCCTTATGTCAGGCAGACCTCAGAAATATTGTAGGTTTTGTTCCAGACCACTGGAATAAAGTAAGTTACATAAATTGTTTTGTTACCCAGCTCATATTAAGGTTATGTTTATACTATAGTTTGTTAAGTGTTTACTAATGTTTTGCCTTAAACAATGTGCATACCTTAATTTAAAAATACCTTATGGCTAAAACATTCTAAGCATCATCTGAGCCTTCAACAAGTTTTAACTTGCAGATCACCATGACAAATGCAATAATAATTAAAAAGTTTGAAATTTAGCCTCATATTACCAAAATATGACACAGAGACATGAATTGAGGTGTTGGAAAATGTGGCACTGATAGGCTAGCTCCAAGCAGGGTTGGCACAAACCTTCATTTTGTGAGAAATGCTGAATCTGTAAGGTGCAATAAAAGGAAGTATGCCTATAATTTATTTTAGGTTCTCAAGTAAAATTGACGTTAGATTCTCTTTCTAGACTGTTCAGTATCAAATTATCTCCCTTATGAAAATGCACCCAATTGCTTACACTAAATTGAAAATGGAAAAAGTCTGAGACGCAAATGATCTGTAAAATGTAAATAATTTTAGCCCCATCTGCTTCAGATATTCTTGGAAAATGGGATTTTGAAGCACTAAAAGTGAAATACCATTTTCATATTTTCAGAACGTATTACTGTAATGTTGCAGACACTGTAAAATCTTATACCTATTTTCGTGTTAGGATTCTGAGACCACTTTACTAAGAGTTTCCTACATGCCAATAACGTGGAAAGAGGCATTAGAATGAAAGAGGACAAAGAATTTGGTAACATAATTTTTAGGATGTATGAAATTGAATTTGATTTAGCCATTCATTCTTTTGTCTTTAACAGTCAAGTCACTCAAACAGTGAAACGGATAAGTAGAATTAATAGTCAATAAATTCCTAATATGCTTCAACTCTGAAAATTCTTCAAGTTTCTGTTTCTACCTTTGTGGTGATAGCTGTCCGGATGTTTTGTTACTCAGGAGCCATTTTGTTTGTTTACATTTCAAATGCTCTGCTTGGGATAGACTTGCTAAATAATTAAGCCTGAACACCATTTGGATCCTCCATGAAGATCCTCAGTCAAATGACTGTCACATGATTATTGCTCTGCTTGAACAAATCAGTATCTAAAAAAGAGATCTCTGACTAACCTGGGGAAATAACACTGTTCCCTTTAACTGTTTGCTTTGCTGTTTGCTGTTGTTTTCTGTTGTGACTGTTTGATGCTACAAAGATGTAACCTTATAGGTTCTAGTGTCACTATATACGTGAATTAGTTTTTTTTTTGTAAAAACATTTTAAAATTATGGAACTCAGGAGTTACAGAAAATAAATCCATTGAAAATTTAAAATCTCAGTTTATTTGAATTATTTAAATAAAAAGTCATAAAAATATTGGAGATTTTGGAAATAACTGAAGAATAGATGGGTTTTCTGGGCAATTTGGGTTTAGTGATTAAAAAGCCCATCTCTCTCACTTTAGGGAAAATGCTAACCACCCTCCCCTCCCCCAATAGTGCATACTAATGCATGTTTTGTTAGCCCTTGATGCCTGGAAGAATCATTTTATTCAGTAACTGAAGTCTCATACACCCTTGATCCTGTTTACCCCACCTTGTAACACAGATGGACTAAATGGGCCTGCAATTCCTCAGGGTTTTAAAAAATGCACTGTCGTGGTTTAGAAATTGGGGCTGCACCATTGACTTCCTACTAAAACAGCCTATCTCAGTATGACATTCTAGATGTAAAGCCTGCATAAGATGAAACCATATCCTTAACATCTCTTTATGGACTGTTAATCACCAAAGCAGATAATATAATGGATTATAAATATTTACTAGATTTTCACTTCTATATTTAACTGAGACTAGATAATTTAGTTAAGGTTTGCAAGACAGTTTCTTCTGAAGAGTGTTGTAATTCTGAATTTAATAAGGAACAATTCCAAGAAAAATACTATGCATTATAGTGATTTTGATTGTTGGCCATGAAATAAAAATATGCTTTCATTTCTGACATATTATGTAAAAACAATAAAACAGACATAGTATTATCTATTAACGATATACAATTGCATCCTTAGGTTTAAAAAAATATGGCTCCATAAAAGCTCATTGAGATTTTCCCCATGGGAAAGCAGAAAACAGACAATTCTGTTCGAAGGGCAGAAAAACAGAATAAAATTAATATAAATCTTAGGGAAAAGGATATCAGTTTCATTGATGCTTTACTGATGAACAGTATTCATTTCAAATGCTTAAATAAAAACCTGTCTCACAGATAATCTCCTTCTCCCCAAATGGACATTGCTTTATTCTATATTTTAAAATTTCCTGGTGAGAATCTTTACAGGGGAATATTCAGGCCCTGATTTATTTGTCATTTTATTAAGTTTGCTTCCTTCTTTAGCCCATATCTGTTTTGCAAATGCATAGCCTCAAACACAAGCCAGCTGTGTAAGCAAATCATATAGGAAAACCCATATGAGGAAACAAAAGGCAGTAACAATAAGTCATATGTAAAAACATTTATCAGTGATGATGAAAATGAATTCTGCAAGAAGATGTTTCATTGAAACTCATTAAGAAAAAAATCAGTGTTGGGATATATTTGTTAGAATAGACTCTAAAATAATCACAAAGAAAAAGAAACTTTGTACTTGAAAAGATAATAAAGCCCTGTGATTTTCAGACTGAAAACCACACTGTTTAGGAACTAAGCAGTGCAAGTGAAAGATTCAAAGATTAAGTGAGAATAAATTTAAAACTGTGCAAACTGCTCTAGGAGGCCTGTGAGACACAGGCTAAATATTTAATGATCCTGTTTCTATACTATAGAGAGATCTAAAATGCCAAGTTGAAAGTCTTTATAATGGGCATATCTTGAATAAAATGTAAGAATCAATTACCACAACTTTGTGGCACATTCAGCAATAAATGTGCTAAATCAAGAAGAACAAGTCAGGTTAATTTGTGTTAATCTGTTCTTATACTCTGGCCATTTATTTAAAGTATGCTGCAGAATAATATAGGAATTATAACTATTTTACAAAGATTCTTCATATGGAAATGAAAAAGAGATTGTGTAATTAAGGCCTAGGGACACTCTATTAGGGCCTTGAGGGATGAGATAATCATGGGAGCAGGGAGGCTTTTATGCCACTTCCAAGGGAAACAGCACGTGGTGTGGTAAACCCCTGAGGTGGCTGATGATGACTACAGAATTAAGCCTCTGGGACATTTTGAGGGAAGGGTAGGAAATTGTATGGGGACTGCTGGAGGCTTGTCTAATACTGCACATCCTTAACCCTAGCTTAATTTTATCATCTCTAACCTCTAAAGCTATAACACCAGGTGTGTGTAAAACCAATTCGCTTAAAAGTTCGGTCTGTGGAAAACAAAAGCTTCAAAATGTGAACAAACAAAGCTTAGGGATGGATGGAATATTTTTAAATGTAGTATAAGGTGATTGAAACACTATTGGATTGACTTTTTCTGATGGGAGTGAATGGGGCAAACTATATTCTAACACTGAAAGGATTAAGGATCATATTTACTCTTGAATGGCTCTATTTAAGTTTGTGAGAACTTTCCATTTTTCATACAATCTATTGATTTCTTTTTGAATTAACTCATATCTTAGTTTTTACCTTGTTTGTAAGGCTGAAGAAACTGTTGAAGATGGAACTAAAATAATCTTGGCGAAAACATACTGTGGTTCTCTGGAAAAAAATAACACAGTAATTTGAAAAGATGAACACAACCCAGTGTTCATAACAGCATGGTTTACAATATCCAAGATATGGAAGCAATCAAAGTGCCCATAAGCAGAGGACTGAATTAAGAAGATGAGGTATATATTTTAAAATGGAATATTACTCAGCCATATAAAAGAACAAAATGCTGGCGACGGAATGAAACACCAACACTGCAGAGTGGTTTGAATCTTTGTATTTTAACACTTGCTTCTTACAGCTGCTTTATTTTATATCCCTTGCACAACAACCTACAGGGCAAGCTGCCAAGCACTATGATTCAGAGACTATACAGTGCGCAGGCGCAGGGCGAGATAACCTTTACCTGGACTTATTTACTGCAGCTAAGACTTTGTTTTGGGGAACTTCCTTATCAACTTAGAATCCATTTTGTCCCTGGGTCTGTTCCTTTTGAGGAATCAGAGAAACATCCTTGTGTGCAAGAAATGTTCTTTTCCCACGGGAACAAACAGAGGATTCTTAGCTGAACATCTCGTTTGCAAGAATGTTCAGCCCTGGTTGAGAGTCTCGTTTGCAAGCACTTCTCAACCTTCCTTATACCTAGTTCCCTACACTGGGCAGAACATCTCATTTGCAAGAATGTTCAGCCCTGGTTGAGAGTCTCATTTGCAAGCACTTCTCAACCTTCCTTATACCTTGTTCCCTACAACAAAATACTGCCATATTCAGGAATATGGAAGAACTTAGAGAATATTATGCTTAGTGAAATAAGTCTGAGGAAAACAAATAGTTTGATATCACTTACATGTGTAATCTAAAAAATAATACCAAATGAATGTATAGACAAAACAGAAACAGAGATACAGAAAAACACACTTCTGGTTATCAAAAGAGAGATGGAAGTGGAGATGGTATGGGATTAACAGATACAAACTACTGTATAGAACAAAGTTACAAAGATGTATTGTATAGCACAGGGAATTATACCCATTATTTTACAGTGGTCTACAATGGAAAATAACCTGCAAATATACTGAATCACTATTTTGTATACTTGAAACTAATACAATATTGTAAATCAATTATGCTTCATTAAAAACAAAATAATAGCAAAATAAAGTCAGGGGTACAAGCACAGACATGCTAATATACTGTATCTGTATTCTCAGAAAAAATAAAAAGAAAGAAATGTTGGCTTTTTTCCAGGATTGGGAAGTTGGGAGGGATTGTTGTAGAGGCTAAAGAGGCATGATGAGCCTTGACTAGATCCAACTTAAAACAAAACAAAACAAAACAAAAAAAAAACAAAAGCCACCAAAGTTGCTGCTGCTGCTGCTAAGTCACTTCAGTCATGTCTGACTCTGTGTGACCCCATAGACGGCAGCCCACCAGGCTCCTCTGTCCCCGGGATTCTCCAGGCAAGAACACTGGAATGGGTTGCCATTCCCTTCTCCAATGTATGAAAGTGAAAAGTAAAACTGAAGTCACTCAGTCATGCCCCTTAGCGACCCCATGGACTGGAGCCTACCAGGCTCCTCCATCCATGGGATTTTCCAGGCAAGAGTACTGGAGTGGGGTGCCATTAGTTAGTTATTGCTAAAGTTATTAGGATAGTTATTATTGTTGTTATTGAGTTGCTAAGTCATGTCCAACTCTTTGTGACCCCATGGACTATAGCCTGCCAGGCTCCTCTGTCCATGGGATTTTCCAGGAAGAATACTGGAGTGGGTTGCCATTTCTGTCTCCAAGGGATCTTCCTGACCCAGGAATTGAACTCACGTCTCTTGCATTAGCAGGTGGGTTCTTTACCACTGAGCCACCAGCAAAGCCTTTGAATAACAGACCTTACATTTAATTGCCCATTTAAATTGTTTCCCCACATGTTTACATATTATACTTGTCAAAATGGAACTCTTGGTCATTGTTTTCATACCACATTATCCATCTTGGATAGCATGAAAAATGAGTATGATTGTGGATCAACAGGAAAAATAATACCAGTTTTAGAATAGAAATTTCATAGCATCTTATTGACTGAATGGAACATAGTCTTTTAAAAATTCTTTATATGTAGACATGATATTAATAGAGATATTAGTAGACCTGATATAGAAGCATTAATGTGAGGGGATTTATACAATTTATTTCTCCTACTTAGAAGTTAGTATCTATCAAAATTGCAAAAAATCATTAATGTGATGTGGCTATTGACTTACCTGATGATGAGAGAAATGTTTCTCTAAAAATATGACTTACAGATAGATCTTAACCCAATAGTCTCTTTTTAAAATGATTTTTCAGAGCTAATTATCCAAATTGATAAAACTTTAGTTGAGTATGTAACATCTTTTTGTAAAGATATATTGTTAATTGAAAACTTTGGCTCTCATTCCAAAATTTAACTATCCATCAGACTCATCAATAAAAATATATTTGACATAAAATAATGTAATTCTTTCTTTTCTTCCAAGGACTCTTTTTGTCTGTTCCTCTAAATTATGTCATATGTTAGCAGTTAATTACCACTTGATATTTCCCCCCTTTTGTATAGAGAATGACTTCCATAATATATTTGTCTTTTCTTAATAAACTAATTTGAGAGTTCGACATATAAAGTATAGTTTAAAAGTGAAAGCGAACAATGGGTAGGCTAAAATGTGGTGAGTGTTAAAGTGGACTATAGAGGGATGTTTTTATTAGATTTGAAATACTATATCTTACAACTGAAAATGCAAATTAGGCTGTACCATAATGTTCCTTTCAAGCACACAAGATAAAATTTGCATATCTAAATTGAATCAGGCTGAATGGGTTTCCCTAGTCTCTTTCCCTTTAGCAGCAGTCAGCCTGGAAACCCTTGCAAGTGGTCCCAATAGTGAGTTTTTAAAGTCCACATTCCAGAGTCTTCTTGTGTGTGTATGTCTTTTGAGGTGTATCTACATTATCTGTGATGTATAAATATCAATACATTCGTACTCTATTTTTAATTTCTTAGGGATTTACAGCAAAACTTTTCCACCTTCTGATAATTAAATGCTTTACATTTTATGTTATTTTGGTATATTTTTCAAAATCTTTCTGCCCAGTGTCCATATTGCATTTTTCTTTTGCTGATATTATTGTTAGTTGATGTTTTAGAGCATGATATACCTGAAACTTTGAGTTTTAAATGAAATTAATAAAGTATGTTCTCTGCTCCATTCATCTTTAAGGAAATACCTTAAATATTTAATGAAAAAGAATAAAGTTTTATGGGGCTATTTGTTATCTGAATATGTCCTACATTTTATTTTTTAAGTACAAAATTCTTATTCAAATTATTTTTTCAGTCTCTTTTATTTGTAGGTATATAATGTAACTAAATTTTGCACACAGTCAACTGTTCAACAGATAAAAAGTTCACTCAACAATAGAAGTTACTTAAATTTTAATATTGACATATGTGCTAGTTTATTTTAACTTTCTTCAGTGGAATTAAAAATGTGGTTCAAGAACTTTGAAATATTGTCATGGTTAATTACCTTAGTACATTTATGTGTGTATGTGTGTTTACATGTTGAGTCATCCATGGACTGTCCACATGGACTGTAGCCTGCCATGGAATTTTCCAGACAAGAATACTGGAGTGGGTTGCCATTTCCTCCTCCCGAGGATTTTCCCAATCCAGGGACTGAACCTTTGTCTCTTGTATCACCAGCATCTCCTGCAGGTGGATTCTTCACCACTGGACCGATAAGTTTAGATAAAATGAATATAATGTGGAAATTTTGGATGTAATGGACAACTACATCATTGTCAAGACTTCAGCATTCCAGATCAAACCCCCTGGCTCTAGATGCTATTAATAAAAATCAACTTTCAGTCAGTTCAGTTGCTTAGTCGTCCCAACTCTTTGTGACCCCATGAATCGCAGCACGCCAGGCCTCCCTGTTCATCACCATCTCCCGGAGTTCACTCAGACTCACGTCCATCGAGTCCATGATGCCATCCAGCCATCTCATCCTCTGTCGTCCCCTTCTCCTCCTGCCCCCAATCCCTCCCAGCATCAGAGTCTTTTCCAATGAGTCAACTCTTCGCATGAGGTGGCCAAAGTACTGGAGTTTCAGCTTTAGCATCATTCCTTCCAAAGAAATCCCAGGGTTGATCTCCTTCAGAATGGACTGATTGGATCTCCTTGCAGTCCAAGGGACTCGCAAGAGTCTTCAACACCACAGTTCAAAAGCATCAATTCTTCGGTGCGCAGCCTTCTTCACAGTCCAACTCTCACATCCATACATGACCACAGGAAAAACCATAGCCTTGACTAGACGTACCTTAGTCGACAAAGTAATGTCTCTGCTTTTGAATATACTAACTAGGTTGGTCATAACTTTCCTTCCAAGGAGTAAGCGTCTTTTAATTTCATGGCTGCAGTCACCATCTGCAGTGATTTTGGAGCCCCCCCAAAATAAAGTCTGACACTGTTTCCACTGTTTCCCCATCTATTTCCCATGAAGTGATGGGACGGGATGCCATGATCTTGATTTTCTCAGTGTTGAGCTTTAAGCCAACTTTTTCACTTTCCTCTTTCACTTTCATCAAGAGGCTTTTTAGCTCCTCTTCACTTTCTGCCATAAGGGTGGTGTCATCTGCATATCTGGAGAAATCTGTGTGCAGGTCAGGAAGCAACAGTTAGAACTGGACATGGAACAACAGACTGGTTCCAAAAGGAAAAGGAGTACGGCAAGGCTGTATATTGTCACCCCAAATCAACTTTAGCTATGTTTAACATATTTTCAACTTTAGAAATTTTTGAAAATTAAAATAAATCCCAAGTGTTAACAAGTCAACAATAACCTTATGCCAGTTTGTGTTAAAAAAAATTGGCAGTGCTTCTATTTTTATAATATGTCAGATTCACTTCTAGTATATTTGCATCCAGAGGATTGTATGTTTTATCCAAATGTCCTAGAAGTATTTCTGTGATGTTCATTCTTTTCCATTGTAGGTTATTTACAAGATGCTGAATTTATTTCCTTGCGCTATTCAGTAGATCCTTATTGTTTATATAGAGTAGTGTATCACAAGAGAAGACTCTACACATGGACATCACCAGATGGTCAACACCAAAATCAGATTGATTATATTCTTTGCAGCCAAAGATGGAGAAGCTCTATACAGTCAGCAAAAACAAGACCAGGAGGTTACTGTGGCTCAGATCATGAACTCCTTATTGCCAAATTCAGACAGAAATTGAAGAAAGTGGGGAAAACCACTAGACCATTCAGGTCTGACCTAAATCAAATCCCTTATGATTATACAGTGGAAGTGAGAAATAGATTTAAGGGACTATATCTGATAGATAGAGTCCCTGATGAACTATGGATGGAGGTTCGTGACATTGTACAGAAGACAGGGATTAAGACCATCCCCAAGAAAAAGAAATGCAAATAGCAAAATGGCTGTATGAGGAGGCCTTACAAATAGCTGTGAAAAGAAGAGAAGCAAAAAGCAAAGGAGAAAAGGAAAGATATTCCCATCTGAATGCAGAGTTCCAAAGAATAGCAAAGAGAGATAAGAAAGCCTTCCTCAGTGATCAATGCAAAGAAATAGAGGAAAACAACAGAATGGAAAAGACTAGAGCTCTCTTCAAGAAAATTAGAGATATCAAAAGAACATTTGATGCAAAGATGGGCTCGACAAAGGACAGAAATTGTATGGACCTAACAGAAGCAGAAGATTTTAAGAAGAGGTGGCAAGAATACAGAGAAGAACTGTACAAAAAAAGATCTTCATGACCCAGATAATCATGATGGTGTGATCACTCACCTAGAGCCAGACATCCTGGAATGTGAAGTCAAGTGGGCCTTAGAAAGCATCACTACGAACAAAGCTAGTGGAGGTGATGGAATTCCAGTGGAGCTATTTCAAATCCTGAAAGATGATGCTGTGAAAGTGCTGCACTCAATATGTCAGCAAATTTGGAAAACTCAGCAGTGGCCACAGGACTGGAAGAGGTCAGTTTTCATTCCAATCCCAAAGAAAGGCAATGCCAAAGAATGTTCAAAGTACTGCACAATTGCACTCATCTCACAGGCTAGTAAAGGAATGCTCAAAATTCTCCAAGCCAGACCTCAGCAATATGTGAACAATGAACTTCCAGATGTTCAAGCTGGTTTTAGAAAAGGCAGAGGAACCAGATATCAAATTGGCAACAACCACTGGATCATTGAAAAAAGCAAGAGAGTTCCAGAAAAACATCTATTCCTGCATTATTGACTAGGCCAAAGCCTTTGACTGTGTGGATCACAACAAACTGTGGAAAATTCTGAAAGAGATGGGAATACCAGACCATCTGACCTGTCTCTTGAGAAATCTATATGCAGGTCAGGAAGCAACAGTTCGAACTGGATATGGACCAACAGACTGGTTCCAAATAGGAAAAGGAGTACATCAAGGCTGTATATTGTCACCCTGCTTATTTAACTTCTATGCAGAATACATCATGAGAAATGCTGGGCTGGATGAAGCACAAGCTGGAATCAAGGTTGCTGGGAGAAATATCAATAACTTCAGATATGCAGATGACACCACCCTTATGGCAGAAAGTGAAGAGGAACTAAAAGCCTCTTGATGAAAGTGAAAGTGGAGAGTGAAAAAGTTGGCTTGAAGCTCAACATTCAGAAAACTAAGATCATGGCACCTGGTCCCATCACTTCATGGGAAATAGATGGGGAAACAGTAGAAACAGTGTCAGACTTTATTTTGGGGGGCTCCAAAGTCACTGCAGATGGTGATTGCAGCCATGAAATTAAAAGACGCTTACTCCTTGGAAGGAAAGTTACGACCAACCTAGATAGCATATTTAGAAGCAGAGACATTACTTTGCTCCATCCAGTCAAGGTTATGGACTTTCCAGTTGTTATGTATGGATGTGAGAGTTGGACTATAAAGAAAGCTGAGTGCCAAAGAATGGATGCTTTTGAACTGTGGTGTTGGAGAAGACTCTTGAGAATCCCTTGGACTGCAAGGAGATCCAACCAGTCCATTCTGAAGGAAATTAGTCCTGAATATTCATTGGAAGCACTGATGCTGAAGCTGAAATTCCAATACTTTGGTCACCTGATGCAAAGAGTTGACTCTGGAAAAGACCCTAATGCTGAGAAGGATTGGGGGCAGGAGGAGAAGGGGACGATAGAGGATGAGATGGCTGGCTGGTGTCACCGACTCGATGGACATGGGTTTGGGTGGACTCTGGGAGTTGGTGAGACAGGGAGGCCTGGCATGCTGTGTCCAACAAAGAGTTGAACACGACTGAGCAACTCAACTGACGTCTGTCAATCTCTAATTTATCCTCCCCACTTCCCCTTATGTAACCATATGTTTGTTTTCCATATCTGTGAGTCTGTTTCTGGTTTTTTGAGCTGTATGACCTGTTTGTGTTTTTTAAAAATTAGCACTTGCTGGTTGGACACTTTGCAAGTATTTTCTCCCAATCAGTAGGATTTTTTTCTTTTGTTTATAGTTTCCTTTGCTGTGCACATGCTTATAAGTTTAATTATGTCCCATTTATTTTTGCCTTTGTTTCCAGTACTCTAGGAGATAGATCCATACAAATATTACCACAATTTATGTCAAAGGGTGTTCTGCCTGTATTTTTTTTCCTTTATGATTTTTATAGTGTACTGTCTTATATTTTAGTCTTTAAACTGTTTTATTTTTGTATATGGTATTAGAGAATATTCTCGTTTCACACATGGACTTGTAGCTGTCCAATTTCCCTAGCATCATTTTTTGTAGAGAAGGTTTTCTGACTTGTCTATTATTGCCTCTTTTGTCATAGATTAATTGACTAAAAGTGTGGATTTATTTCTGGATTTCTATCCTGTTCTGTTGATACATGTGTCTATTTTTGTACCAGTACTCATACTGTGTTGACTACTCTAGCTTTGGAGAAGGAAATGTCAGCCCCCTCCAGTGTTCTTGCCTGGAGAATCCCAGGGATGGAGGAGCCTGGTGCGCTGCCATCTATGGGGTCACACAGAGTCAGACACAACTGAAGCGACTTAGCAGCAGCAGCAGCTTTGTAGTATAGTCTGAAATCAGGGTGTGTAATACCTCCAGGTCCATTCTTCTTTATCCAGATTGCTTTGGCTATTCAGAATCTTTATTGTTTCCATACAAAATAAAAAATTTCTTCTATTTCTGTGAAAAATGCTATTGGAAATTTGATAAGAGATTACATTGAGTCTATAAATTGTCTTGGGTAATGATTCTTCCAGTTCAAAAACATTTCTCTTTCCATGTGTTGCGTCAACTTCAGATTTTTTTTTTTTAATCAGCATCTTCTAATAATAATTGTTCAGAGTACAGGTCTTTATCCTCTTCAGGTAGGTTTATTGCTGGGTGTTTTATTCTTTTTGATGGATAGTAAATAGGATTGTTTCCTTGATTTCTCTTATATGTCATTATTAGTGTATTGAATTACATTCAATTTCTTTATATAAATTTTGTATCCTGCAACTTTTCCGAATTCACTGATGGGCTCTAGTGGCTTTCTTGTGGTATTTTTAGTATTTTTTATGCATAGTATCATTTCATCTGTAAACACTGACAGTTCTACTTCTTCCTTTCTAATTTGGGTTCCTTTTATTTCTTTTTTTTCTCTGACTGCTGTAGTAGCAAGAAACAGTTAACAAAATGGCAGCAATAACATACATATTAATAATTACCTTAAATATAAGTGTACTAAATGCTCCAACAAACAGGATAGCCTAGCTGATTTGATGGAAAAAAAAAGACCTGTATAAATGCTGCCTACAAGATGCTCACATACTGACAGTGAAGGAATGAAATAGGTATTCCATACAAATGGAAATCAGAAAAAAGCCAGAGTAAAAGTACTTATATCAGACAAAATAGCCTTTAAAGACTGTTGCAAGAGACAAAGACAAAGACAAATTACTACATAATTATAAAGGGATTAATCCAAGAGCTATAACAATTGTTCATATATATGCACCCAACATAGGATCATCTCAATATATAAGGCAGGTATCAACAGACATAAAAGGAGAAATTGACAGTAATAGAATAGTAGTAGGGAAATTTAACACCTCATATCAATTGGCAGATCATCTGGACAGACAATTGATAAGGAAACACAGGCCTTAAATAACACATTAGACCAAATCAACTTAATTCATATTTATAGAGCATTCCATCTAAAAGTAGCATAATACACATTCTTTTCGAATACACTTGGAACATTCTCCAGGATAGATCACATCAGTTCAGTTCAGTCATTCAGTCATGTCTGACTGTTTGCAACCCCATGAATTGCAGCATGCCAGGCCTACCTATCCATCACCAATTCCCGAGTTCACTCAAACTCACATCCATCAAGTCGGTGTTGCCATCCAGCCATCTCATCCTCTGTTGTCCCCTTCTCCTCCTGCCCACAATCCCTCCCAGCATCAGAGTCTTTTCCAGTGAGTCAACTCTTCTCATGAGGTGGCCAAAGTACTGGACTTTCAGCTTTAGCATCATTCCTTCCAAAGAACACCCAGGACTGATCTCCTTTAGAATGGACTGGTTGGATCTCCTTGCAGTCCAAGGGACTCTCAAGAGTCTTCTCCAACACCACAGTTCGAAAGCATCAATTCTTCGGTGCTCAGCCTTCTTCATAGTCCAACTCTCACATCCATACATGACCACTGGTAGAGTTTTCTCTTATGTTGTTGGAAGAAGGTGTTTGCTATGATAGATCACATGTTAGGCCACAAAATGAGCCTCAGTACATTTAGGAAAGTTGAAATATCTTTTCAGTCATTCTTTTCTCAGATTCAGTTTTATCTAGAATTTCACTGGAGTATATGAATGTTAAGACAGTTTAATAGTTTGAAAAAACATCCTAGAAAATAAAAAGATGAAATGCAAGAATACACCACCAGTACTAGTTTTACTCCAGTAAAGTAATGCTCAAAATTCTGCAAGCCAGGCTTCAGCAATACGTGAACCGTGAACTTCCAGGTGTTCAAGCTGCTTTTAGAAAAGGCAGAGGAACCAGAGATCAAATTGCCATAATCTGCTGGATCATCGAAAAACCAAGAGTGTTCCAGCAAAACATCTATTTCTGCTTTATTGACTATGCCAAAGCCTTTACTGTGTGGATCACAATAAACTATGGAAAATTCTTAAAGAGATGGGAATACAGACCACCTGACCTGCCTCTTGAGAAACCTATATGCAGGTCAGGAAGCAACAGTTAGAACTGGACATGGAACAACAGACTGGTTCCCAGTAGGAAAAGGAGTACGTCAAGGCTGTATATTGTCACCCTGCTTATTTAACTTCTATGCAGAGCACATCATGAGAAACGCTGGGCTGGAAGAAGCACAAGCTGGAATCAAGATTGTCAGGAGAAATATCAATAACCTCAGATATGCAGATGTCACCACCCTTATGGCAGAAATGAAGAGGAGCTAAAAAGCCTCTTGATGAAAGTGAAAGAGGAAAGTGAAAAAGTTGGCTTGAAGCTCAACATTCAGAAAACTAAGATCATGGCATCTGATCCCATCACTTCATGGCAAATAGATGGGGAAATAGTGGAAACAGTGTCAGACTTTATTTTGGGGGCTCCAAAGTCACTGCAGATGGTGATTTCAGCCACGAAATTAAAAGACGCTTACTACTTGGAAGGAAAGTTATGACCAACCTAGCTAACATATTCAAAAGCAGAGACATTACTTTGCCAATAAGGTCCATCTAGTCAAGGCTATGGTTTTTCCAGTAGTCATGTATGGATGTGAGAGTTGCACTGTGCAGAAAGCTGAGCCCCGAAGAATTGATGCTTTTGAACTGTGGTGTTGGAGAAGATTCTTGAGAGTCCCTTGGACTGCAAGGAGATCCAAGCAGTCCATTCTAAAGGAGATCAGTCCTGGGTGTTCTTTGGAAGGAATGATGCTAAAACTGAAACTCCAGTACTTTGGCCACCTCATGCGAAGAGTTGACTCATTGGAAAAGACTCTGATGCTGGGAGGGATTGGGGGCAGGAGGAGAAGGGGACGACAGAGGATGAGATGGCTGAATGGCATCACGGACTCGATGGACGTGAGTCTGAGTGAACTCTGGGAGTTGGTGATGGACAGGGAGACTTGACGTGCTGCGATTCACGTGCTGCAAAATTGGGACATGACTGAGCAACTGAACTGACTGACTGACTAGTTTTACAGTGGAATTGACCATGACACAGTTGCACATTTTATTATTTAAGTGCATTTGCCACTATGTTGTAAACATGACTTCTAAAATTTTGGCTTTTAGTGATTCCTACTATGATCTATCTCTCTCATGTTCCCTAGTTTTAGTTCCTTTCTATTTGCACTTCTTTTCTTCTAGGTAATGAGAGGACTTAACAGAGTAAGCAATCACTATTTGAAGATATTTGGGCCACTAAGAGGTAACCATTTTATGAATATGGCAATTTTCCATGATATCCTATAATTTTAGGTTCTGTGTAAGGGCTATATACTTGATGTATATTATTTATGATAAAGGTATATATATGTATGTATATATATTTGTACAGTATATTAATTTATAGATATGTGCACATATTCATACATTTATATTGCCTAGTTGGAGAACATATGCTAATACTTGTATGGTGGTGATGGTTTAAGTCACTAAGTCATATCTGGCTCTTGTATAGTTGTGTACGACTCTTAGTATGCTGCTGGGGCTGCTAAGTCGCTTCAGTCATGTCTGACTCTGTGCGACCCCATAGACGGCAGCCCACCAGGCTTTCCCATCCCTGGGATTCTCCAGGCAAAAATATTGGAGTGGGTTGCCATTTCCTTCCCCAATGCATGAAAGTAAAAAGTGAAGTCCTTCAGTTGTGTCCGACTCTTAGCAACCCCATGGACTACAGCCTACTAGGATCCTCCGTCCATGGCAAGAGTACTGGAGTGGGATGCCATTGCCTTCTCCGCTTTTTTAGTATAAGCAAATGTATTTTTATATATAAACATTTTCCTCACATGTATTTATATCTGTTGAGTTGCTTCTAATTCATGTGAGTACTAACTTTTAGCTTGGTTGTAGTTTCTTGGACAGAATTCTCTCACACAGAATTCTCTCTTTTTTTTCCCACTTTCTCCACTGGAATAAATGGTTAATTCTATTTGTTGATTCTTTGAAGAAATATGTAGGAAAAAATGAGATTGATGAAATTTTTTAAACTTATGAAATCAGTTTTTGCTCTAATAAAATTTTATTAAATATTTTGAAGTATAATTTGGCAGTATCTGAGTAAGTGAAGACATATATGCTTATGATGAAGCAATAGTATCACATGGGGTGTTTAAAGGAGAGAAACTTGCCTGTGTGCCCAAAGATGGTATACAGAGATGTTCATGGCAGCCTAATTTTTAATAGCAAAATAGTGAAATCAATCTAAATGATCACCAAAAGAGGAATACATAAATAAAATAAAATATGATATGTTTATTCATTAGATTTTAAAGTGAACAAGCAGTGTTTGTCATCTGTGTTAATATAGATTGGGAGATACAATAGTTTGCGTTGCACTGAAGCATATCCTGAGACAAGACTTTAAGTGCAGATAGTTTATTTGGGAAAGCGTGCATGCTAAGTCACTTTAGTAATGTCTGTCTCTTTGCGACCCCATGGAGAGTAGCCTGCCAGATTCCTCTGTCCATGGGAGTCTCCAGGCAAGAATACTGGAGTGGGCTCTCATGTCCTTCTCCAGGGGATCTTCCCGACCCATGGATCAAACCTGGGTCTCTTAAGTCTCCTTTGTTAGGAAGCAGGTTCTTTACCTGCTAGCACCATCTTGGAAGCCCTATTTTGGAGATAATCACAAAGGAAACCAATAGGTGGTGGAGAAATGAAACAGAAGAGAGAAGAAATCCAATAAAGGATGTGTTATCAAGTGATTCACAACTGTGAATAACTAGGACAAGTACAGTCCTGCTGGAGAACCCTGGAAGGCTGAATAGGCTCACGTCAGGGATGAGGGGTATCAGCATCCATCAGTCGCTTGTTAAGGGCTGCTGTGGAGGAGGAGAGGAGCTTATTTTGATCCTTCTGGCCTGATGTGCTGGGATGGGTGGACTTTAGTGGTCAAAAATAGGGATAGGCAAAGAGATGCAGGTGCTTAGCTGTATCTGAGTAAGTGAAGACATATATGCTTATGATGAAGCAATAGTATCACATGGACTATTGTGATACTAGTCCACTGTATTAGTACTAGTCTATTGTACTAGTCTGTACTAGTCTACTCTACTAGTCTGTTGTGAAAGTCAGGACTATTGGTAAGTGCCTAGGGAAGACCTTGGTCCCTACCAGACTGATGACTGTGCTTGTTGGTGAGGATTAGTAGGAGGATAAGGAATAAAGTTGGGGATGCAGGACAAATTCCATTTACATGATTTCCTTTCTGCCTCTACTAAGTAAAAATATTTCATGTAAATATTATAATATATTAATGTCTTTCAGTTCTGATATGAGTGCAAAGATGTTTGGGATAGCATTTTTAAAGTTTCCTAAAATTAAAAACAAACTAAAAATAATGTATAATGAAAAAGCCAATTAGCCTTTTATTAGCACACACTCAGTTCTGAGAGTAAAGATACATATTATGAACTCCTTGAGATCAGGTATCATAAAATTTCATTTACCAGAAGATATACAAAGAATCTTGGAGGAAATTTGTAAAACAAATGCCAGAATTAATTAATTCTGGATTTTAGTTTATGAAGTCGTATCTCTACAGGTATTCTAGGCCAGCTGTGAGTTAGCCTGTTTGGCTTTAACCATTATAAACATAATTGTCTCATACTTCTCTGATGTACTTTGGTGTTGGCTAGGCAAGAAATTTAATGTCCATCTTAACTGATCTTAGTTTATGATGTAAGTGCTCAGCCGTGTTTGACTCTTGTGACCCCATGGACTGTAGCCTGCCAGGCTCCTCCGTCCATGGAATTTTCTAGGCAAGAATACTGGAGTTGGTTGCCATTTCCTCCTCCAGGGGATCATCCCTTTCCAGGGATTGAACCCACACCTCTTGAGTCTCCTGTATTGATCAATAAGTGTATTCTTTACCAACTGTACCACCTGGCAAGCCCCTTGTATAGAATACTGGCATCAAGAGAGGTAAGGCCCTGGGTATTAAAGGCATCTTCCAGTGGATGTGAATAACCAAGACAACAGAAAATTTAAGAAGCTGGTCATTTGAGAGTCTTGATACTCCTCTATGTAGATCATAGTAAGTCTGTGTAGATGGGTTTTCCATTTTTTTAGTATCTTGAGAAAATCGTCTTAGATGCAGTTGTGAAGACAGTAAATCTCAATCCTTGTATAGAATCAACAAAGAACAGTAAGATATGAGTTTTCTTCCCTTTATTATGATTACAAAGGTACTGATACCACCAGATGTTCCCTGTGAATGTTAAGAAACATGTTGGGAAATAAGTGAAGTGTGTATAACCCCATTCCAAAATATATCAGCTCATGAGGCAAAAACTTACTTGTGATGAGCCAGTTAAAGGCTGTGTTGTCTAAACATCATGAAATGAATTTTATCAGCCTTGCAAATAGCTGCTTTCGTAGTAACCAAAGGCTGTTAACAGTGTTTGGTGAGTAAGAAAGTGTGTGTCTAATTTGTTCTTTTGCCGGTTGTAAGAACTAATAAAACTAAAATGAAAAGGCAGAAGATGGAAATGGTTAAAGTCATACAGATAACTATACTTCACAGAAAATATCACTTGCACTAAAATTATGAAATATTGATTGAAAAAGAAACTTGCCTTCTGTTCCTAACATAATTATAATGTGAAAAAATAGAACTCTTCTTTGAAAATGAAAAGTCCTTTGTAATACCAACACTGAGTAATTTTGAGAGTTGTAAGGATGTAGTACTTTTCAAGCTACTGTCCAAAAATAAAGTATGGCAAAATAAAATCTCTAAAGTCCACAAGGCATATAGCATTTTGTTGTTGTATATAATTTATAGGTCTGAAAAGTCACTGCTTGGCTTGCTTAAATCCTAGACAAGATACTCTTGCAAAAGTATAGGGCCAAATACTAACCCCAGACTTAATACTGATTCTGCTTTTGCCTTAAGCAGTATGTAATGCCAATATGTTTCAGGTTTTGTTTCTGAAGCTTGATGTCTAAGTACCACCATTTTTCAATTGCTTGTTGTGTGAGCTCTAACCAGATAGAGCCTGCTAAGCATCCTGAAACAAACTGCTGTGTTTGTGTATCATGCACTCCTTTGCCTTCGTGTTTGTCAACTGGAAAGGCTTAGTTTCTCCTACTTTCTGGTAGGTTCACAGCACATGGTTTAAAGTTGCCAAAGTATTAGAATTGAAAGTGTGGATAGATAATCTTTTAAAAGTAGATACTCATGGTTCACATTCTGTTTGTGTTTTCACCTTGGTTTTAAGTGAAATTGCCTGTTATCAAAGGCTTCCCAGATGAAGCTAGTTGTAAAGAACTCGCCTGCCGGTACAGGTAGATGTAAGAGACGCGGGTTTGATCCCTGGGTCCGAAGATACCCTGGAGGGGAGGGCACAGCAGCCCACTGCAGTGTTCTTGTCTGGGGAATCCTGTGGACAGAGGAGCCTAGTGGGCTGTAGCCCAGAGGGTCACACAGAGTGGGACACAACTGAAGCGACTTAGCACACACGCACCTATTATAAAGTGTGAATTTTATCTTGTGAAAAAAAATTTTAACCTGATAACACCCACCCATTCCTTGAAGAAAAAAGTTTAGAGAAGACAGCTTTGACTGCTATGAATGAACAACAAAGCATGTAGACAAAGAGTCCGAGAAGCTTGTCAAAGCAAAATCTAAATTTTCTTTAAAAGATTATTGAGGAGAATCTGTATGATCCTTCATTAAAAAATTTTCATCAAAAGTAAAGTTTAATTTTCACAATATTTATCAGTATTATTATTTTTCTTCTTAATCTTACAGTGTATTATTTCTTTGAATGGATCATCATTTCACTAATTATATGAAAAAATTCGAATCAGACTTTCAAAATGGAGACTCCTTTTTTGAATTTTAGGAGATTCCCTTTTTCTTTCTAAGGTTAATTAGTTATTTTGTTCCAATTATCTGTTTCCTCCTCAAAAGAGCTGTGCTGGCACTGTATCACTGAGATACCATACTTACCATGACTTTGGTTATTATATTTCAGGATCTTTCTTGTGATATTCTTTGTATGTTAGACCATTTATTTTGTTCTGCACATTTATATTTCTGCTTACTGCTCCAATATGAATTTTTAATTCTCTTGTTATTGATTTAATTTTATATGTTTTTAAATAGATTAAAAAGAATTCATACAAACAGTACTTACTTTTTTTGAAACAAAAGTCAACTATCCCTGGAGGACAAAAACCAAAGGCAAATGTCTCCTGTATCTTATATCTTTTATATTTTATATATTGAAGATGAATTTCTAAAAAGTTCAACAGTTCAAAGGATATATTACCCTTTAAATTTTAATGAATATTGCCAAACTGCCAAGATGTTGTACCTAAAATCTCACTGTAGAGTGTGAGAGAGCAGGCTTATACACAGTATCATTTAGAGCAGCCTAGAACTGGGGGATGATGGGGCTGTTAACCATCTTGTGGGAAATAAATAAGTGCATCCCTGTATGGTGGTGTTCCTTCACCAGAAGAACTGCTGGATGCACAAAATGTAGGTGTCTACTAAATGCTATTAAACATACTTTAATCTTACTAATACTAATATAACAGGTAAAAAATTGGCTTCTCATTGCTATTTTGAATTTAATTTTTTTTTTAAATTTTAAAATCTTTAATTCTTTCATGCGTTCCCAAACATGACCCCCCCTCCCACCTCCCTCCCCACAACATCTCTCTGGGTCATCCCCATGCACCAGCCCCAAGCATGCTGCACCCTACGTCAGACATGGACTGGTGATTCAATTCTTACATGATAGTATACATGTTAGAATTCCCATTCTCCCAAATCATCCCACCCTCTCCCTCTCCCTCTGAGTCCAAAAGTCCGTTATACACATCTGTGTCTTTTTTCCTGTCTTGCATACAGGGTCGTCATTGCCATCTTCCTAAATTCCATATATATGGGTTAGTATACTGTATTGGTGTTTTTCTTTCTGGCTTACTTCACTCTGTATAATCGGCTCCAGATTCATCCATCTCATCAGAACTGATTCAAATGAATTCTTTTTAACAGCTGAGTAATACTCCATTGTGTATATGTACCACAGCTTTCTTATCCATTCATCTGCTGATGGACATCTAGGTTGTTTCCATGTCCTGGCTATTATAAACAGTGCTGAGATGAACATTGGGGTACTTTTATCCCAGGGATGCAAGGATTCTTCAATATCCGCAAATCAATCAATGTAATTCACCACATTAACAAATTGAAAAATAAAAACCATATGATTATCTCAATAGATGCAGAGAAGGCCTTTGACAAAATTCAACATCCATTTATGATAAAAACTCTCCAGAAAGCAGGAATAGAAGGAACATACCTCAACATAATAAAAGCTATATATGACAAACCCACAGCAAACATTATCCTCAATGGCGAAAAATTGAAAGCATTTCCCCTAAAGTCAGGAACAAGACAAGGGTGTCCACTTTCACCGCTACTATTCAACGTAGTTCTGGAGGTTTTGGCCACAGCAATCAGAACAGAAAAAGAAATAAAAGGAATCCAAATTGGAAAAGAAGAAGTAAAACTCTCACTGTTTGCAGATGACATGATCCTCTACATGGAAAACCCTAAAGACTCCACCAGAAAATTACTAGAGCTCATCAATGAATATAGTAAAGTTGCAGGATATAAAATCAACACACAGAAATCCCTTGCATTCCTATACACGAATAATGAGAAAGTAGAAAAAGAAATTAAGGAAATAATGAATTTAATTTTTTAAACTATAAGGTTGAATGCTTTTTTCTTGTTTCCTGGCCAGTTGTATATCGCTTTCATGAACTGCCTATTGATAAACTTTATCTGCTTTCTTATAGTATTGTTAAATATTTGTCATGCTAAGGATTTTATATGTTAAAAAAAACTGAAGGAAAGTATAGAAAAAGCTTTCTAGTTTTTCTTCATCATGGGATCTTACTCTTGATGTGTTATTTTAATTATTTTAGTTAAAGTATTAGTAATTTAATAATTTTTGAATCATAATTACTAATTTAGTAAGTAATTATTAAATTATTTTAATTAATTATGATGAAGCCACAAGTCATCTTTCGGCTGCTGAGTTTTTGACTATGTTCAGTTCAGTTCAGTCACTCAGTCATGTCCAACTCTGTGACCCCATGAATAGCAGCGTGCCAGGCCTCCCTGTCCATCACCAACTCCTGGAGTTCACTCAGATTCACGTCCATAAAGTCAGTGATGCCATCCAGCCATCTCATCCTCTGTCGTCCCCTTCTCCTCCTGCCCCCAATCTCTCCCAGCATCAGAGTCTTTTCCAATGAGTCAACTCTTTGCATGAGGTGGCCAAAGTATTGGAGTTTCAGCTTTAGCATCATTCCTTCCAAAGAAATCCCATTTCTAAACTCCTTTAGAATGGACTGGTTGGATCTCCTTGCAGTCCAAGGGACTCTCAAGAGTCTTCTCCAACACCACAGTTCAAAAGCATCAATTCTTTGGCACTCAGCTTTCTTCACAGTCCAAATCTCACATCCATACATGACCACTGGAAAACCATAGTCTTGACTAGACGGACCTTATTGGCAAAGTAATGTCTCTGCTTTTGAATATGCTATCTAGGTTGGTCATAAGTTTTCTTCCAAGGAGTAAGCATCTTTTAATTTCATGGCTGCAGTCACCATCTGCAGTGATTTTGGAGCCCAGAAAAATAAAGTCTGACACTGTTTCCACTGTTTCCCATCGATTTCCCATGGAGTGATGGGACCAGATGCCATGATCTTTGTTTTCTGAATGTTGAGCTTTAAGCCAACTTTTTCACTCTCCTCTTTCACTTTCATTAAGAGGCTTTTTAGTTCCTCTTCACTTTCTGCCATAAGGGTGATGTCATCTGCATATCTGAGGTTATTGATATCTCTCCCGGCAATCTTGATTCCAGCTTGTGTTTCTTCCAGTCCAGCGTTTCTCGTGATGTACTCTGCATAGAAGTTAAATAATCAGGGTGACATATACGGCCTTGACGTACTCCTTTTCCTATTTGGAACCAGTCTGTTGATCTATGTCCGGTTCTAACTGTTGCTTCCTGACCTGCATATAGGTTTCTCAAGAGGCAGGTCAGGTAGTCTAGTATTTTCATCTCTCTCAGAATTTTCCACAGTTTATTGTGATCCACACAGTCAAAGGCTTTGGCATAGTCAATGAAGCAGAAATAGATGTTTTTCTGGAACTCTCTTGCTTTTCGATGATCCAGCGGATGTTGGCAATTTGATCTCTGGTTCCTCTGCCTTTTCTAAAACCAGCTTGAACATCAGGAAGTTCACTTATTGCTGAAGCCTGGCTTGGAGAATTTTGAGCATTACTTTACCAGCATCTGAGATGAGTGCAATTGTGTGGTAGTTCGAGCCTTCTTTGGAATTGCCTTTCTTTGGGATTGGAATGAAAATTGACCTTTTCCACTCCTGTGGTCACTGCTGAGTTTTCCAATTTTGCTGGTATATTGAGTGCAGCACTTTCACAGCATCATCTTTCAGGATTTGAAATAGGTCCACTGGAATTCCATCACCTCCACTAGCTTTGTTCGTAGTGATGCTTTCTAAGGCCCACTTGACTTCACATTCCAGAATGTCTGGCTCTAGATTGACTATGTTAGCTCTCCTCAGAGAAGGCAATGGCAACCCACTCCAGTACTCTTGCCTGGAAAATCTCATGGACAGAGGAGCCGGGTAGGCTGCCGTCCCTGGGGTCATGGCAAGTTGGACACGACTGAGCGGCTTCACTTTCCCCTTTCACTTTCACGCATTGGAGAAGGAAATGGCAACCCACTCCAGTGTTCTTGCCTGGAGAATCCCAGGGATGGGGGAGCCTGGTGGGCTTCCATCTATGGGGTTGCACAGAATCGGATACAACTGAAGCGACTTGGCAGCAGCAGTAGCAGGAGCAGCCCTCCTCACTCCAAATTTATCAAAATATTCTCCCACATTTTGTATTAGTACTTGTACAGTTTTGTTTTTATTCATGATTCATTCATCTGTAATTTATTTTAAATTTTGAGGAGAGATGCATTATTCCTGACTTCCAAATGGCTGGCAGTTTGTTCAAACAACATTTTATGTTTTCTTTATTTTTCTTTGCTGATTTGAAATGTCACTTTTGATCTGTTCTAAACTGTCACAGATACTTTCTTTTGTTTGGAAACGTCTATTCATTGATCGGTGGGTGGGCGCACGGCTGTGCACACCTCCAGTTGTGCGACTCTCATGTTGTTTTTAACATGGTGAGTTTATCTTGTAGAACGAGAGGGCAAGGCTGTTTCCATAGCTGTATATTTCCATTTAAGTACTAGAATCCATTTATCTGATTTAATATTTTACTATCACTTATTCATATGGAGTAATGTGAGCAAAATATGTATGAAGTGGATTGCATGAAATCCAGTTGAGCTATGTCAAATCCTGAAAGATGATGCTGTGAAAGTGCTGCCCTCAATATGCCAGCACATTTGGAAAACTCACCAGTGGCCACAGGACTGGAAAAGGTCAGTTTTCATTCCAATCCCAAAGAAAGGCAATGCCAAAGAATGCTCAAACTACCACACAATTGCACTCATCTCACACACTAGTAAAGTAATGCTCAAAATTCTCCAAGCCAGGCTTCAACAGTACGTGAACCGTGAAATTCCAGGTGTTCAAGCTGGTTTTAGGAAAGGAAGAGGAACCAGAGATTAAATTGCCAACACCCACTGGATCATTGAAAAAGCAAGAGAGTTCCAGAAAAAAACATCTATTTCTGCTTTATTGACTATGCCAAAGCCTTTGACTGTGTGGATCACAATCAACTGTGGAAAATTCTAAAAGAGATGGGAATACCAGACTACTTGACTGGCCTCTTGAGAAACCTGTATGCAGGTCAGGAAGCAACAGTTCAAATTGAACATGGAGCAACAGACTGGTTCCGAATAGGAGAACGAGTATGTCAAGGCTGCATATTGTCACCGTGCTTATTTAACTTACATGCAGTGTACATAATGAGAAATGCTGGACTGGATGAAGCACAAGCAGGAATCAAGATTGCCGGGAGAAATATCAATAACCTCAGATACTTGGATGACACCACCCTTATGGTAGAAAGTGAAGAAGAACTAAAGAGCCTCTTGATGACAGTGAAAGAGGAGAGTGAAAAAGTTATCTTAAAATTCAACATTCAGAAAACGAAGATCATGGCATCCGGCCCCATATCTTCATGGCAAATAGATGGGGAAACAGAGGCTGACTTTATTTTTGGGGGCTCCAAAATCACTGCAGATGGTGATTGCAGCCATGAAATTAAAAGACACTTACTTGTTGGAAGGAAAGTTATGAGAAACCTAGATGGCATATTAAAAAGCAGACACAATACTTTGTCAACAAAGGTCCGTCTAGTCAAGGCTATGGTTTTCCAGTAGTCATGTAAAGATATGAGAGTTGGACTATAAAGCTGAACACAGAAGAACTGATGCTTTTGAACTGTGGTGTTGGAGAAGTCTCTTGGGAATCCCTTGGGCTGCAAGGAGATCCAACCAGTCCATCCTAAAGGAGATCAGTCCTTGGTGTTCATTGGAAGGAATGACCTTGAAGCTGAAACTCCAATATTTTGGCCACCTGATGCGAAGAGCTGACTCATTTGAAAAGACCCTGATGCTGGGAAAGATTGAGGGCAGGAGAAGCGGACAGCAGAGAATAAGATAGTTGGATGGCATCACCGACTCGATGGACATGAGTTTGGGTGAACTCCGGGAGTTGGTGATGGACAGGGAGCCCTGGCATGCTGCGGTTCATGTGGTTGCAGAGTCGGACACGGCTGAGCGACTGAACTGAACTGAAAGTCACTTAGGGAAAAACTTGCCCTTTATATTTAAATTTAAACGTAGTTTTTTCCTTATTTTGGAAAATCCCCTGAGAAAAATTCAAATTTTCTTTTCCTAACTGTCTTATACAACTCTTGTTAATTCTGAACTTCTTTAGCTTAGTTTATTTATACATAGGAATTCCGTTAACCATGTTTTCCAGCTGATTATTCTTAGTTTAGGAAATTAATGATCATTTTACATACTAAAAATTTAATTTTTTGACTTCTCAGTCATTTAAAAGGCTTTTGTGTTGATATCTTTATTTTTCTTGCCATTGCTATTGCTAAGTCACTTCGGTTGTGTCCGACTCTGTGCAACCCCATAGACAGCAGCCCACCAGGCTCTCCCGTCCCTGGGATTCTCTAGGCAAAAACACTGGAGTGGGTTGCCATTTCCTTCTCCAATGCATGAAAGCGAACGGTGAAAGTGAAGTCACTCAGTCATGTCCGACTTAGCGACCCCATGGACTGCAGCCTGCCAGGCTCCTCCATCCATGGGATTTTCCAGGCAAGAGTACTGGAGTGGAGTGCCATTGCCTTCACTGTTGGTTTTCTTAGATATATGATATTATAAATTTAGTTACTGATAGTTTTCACTCCAACAGTTGTTTATTCTTTCTTTTTTCCAATTATATTTTTGTACTATTAGAATAATTGAAAACTTAATTAGCAACATTTGTATTTGTATCTTGTTCACTAATTTAGTGAGAATATATTGAAATGTTTTGTGGAGAATGTAATTACTTTGTGGTAAGGGACATATATCTTTTATCATTATGAAAATATCGGTGTATCTTTTGTTAAGAAACTTTATCTAATTTCTCTTTGGTATATTATAATGATCACAGAATGTGTCTCTCTCTCCCTAGGAATATGAGGAAATATATAAGTCCTGATATTTAACTATTTGCATTCTGGGCATAACTCTAAATAATGTTTTGTAGTATTTTATTTTTCTACCAAGTAACTCAGTTTAGTTCAGTTGCTCAGTTGTGTCCGACTCTTTGTGACCCCATGAATCGAAGCACGCCAGGCCTCCCTGTCTATCACCAACTCCCGGAGTTCACTCAGACTCACGTCCGTTGAGTCAGTGATGCCATCCAGCCATCTCAATCTCTGTCATCCCCTTCTCCTCCTGCCCCCAATCCCTCACAGCATCAGAGTCTTTTCCAATGAGTCAACTCTTTGCATGAGGTGGCCAGAGTACTGGAGTTTCAGCTTTAGCATTATTCCTTCCAAAGAAACCCTAAGGCTGACCTCCTTCAGAATGGACTGGTTGGATCTCCTTGCAGTCCAAGGGACTCTCAAGAATCTTCTCCAACACCACAGTTCAAAAGCATCAATTCTTCGGTACTCAGCCTTCTTCACAGTCCAACTCTCACATCCATACATGACCACAGGAAACACCATAGCCTTGACTAGACGAACCTTAGTTGGCAAAGTAATGTCTCTGCTTTTGAATATGCTATCTAGGTTTGTCATAACTTTTCTTCCAAGGAGTAAGTGTCGTTTAATTTCATGGCTGCAATCACCATCTGCAGTGATTTTGGAGCCCCCCCCCCAAAAAAAAAAGTCTGACACTGTTTCCACTGTTTTCCCATGAAGTGATGGGACTGGATGCCATGATCTTCATTTTCTGAATGTTGAACTTTCAGCCAACTTTTTCATTCTCCTCTTTCACTTTCATTAAGAGGCTTTTAGTTCCTCTTCACTTTCTGCCGTAAGGCTGGTGTCATCTGCATATCTGAGGTTATTGATATTTCTCCCAGCAATCTTGATTCTAGCTTGTGTTTCTTCCAGTCCAGCGTTTCTCATGATGTACTCTGCATAGAAGTTAAATAAGCAGGGTGACAACATACAGCCTTGATGTACTCCTTTTCCTATTTGGAACCAGTCTGTTGATCCATGTCCAGTTCTAACTGTTGCTTCCTGACCTGTATATAGGTTTCTCAAGAGACAGATCAGGTGGTCTGGTATTCCCATCTCTTTCAGAATTTTCCACAGTTGATTGTGATCCACACAGTCAAAGGCTTTGGCATAGTCAACAAAGCAGAAATAGATGTTTTTCTGGAATTCTCTTGCTTCTTGCATGATCCAGCGGATGTTGGCAATTTGATCTCTGGTTCCTCTGCCTTTTCTAAAACCAACTTGAACATCAGGAAGTTCACGGTTCATGTATTGCTGAGGCCTGGCTTGGAGAATTTTGAGCATTACTTTACTACCAAGTAACTCAATTTGCCAATATTTTATTTCAAAATTTTGCATCCATATTTCTAATGAAATCTTCTTTAAAATTGAAGTATAGTTGATTTACAACATTGTGTTAGCTTCTGGTGTGCAACAAAATGACCCAGTTTTATATATATGTATACTTTTGCAGATTCTTTTCTATTATAGGTTATTAGGTTATTGCACAGTATTAGCTATAATTTAGGACCTTGTTGTTTATATGTTTCTTATCTAGTAGTGCATATTTATTAATCTCAAGCTTCTACTTTCGCCCCCTCCTGCCCCACTTTCCTCTGTGTGACTGTTTCTGTTTTATAAATACATTTATTTGTAACTTTTTTTTTTTTAGATTCCACATGTAAGTGATATACTGAGTTTGTTTTTCTCTGACTTAATTTACTTAGTATGATAATGCCTAGGTCCATCCAAGTTGCTGCAAAAAGAATTATTTCATTCTTTTTTGTGACTAAGTATAAGATCCTCTAGAGTGGGAAATGGTACCCACTTCAGTATTCTTGCTTGGAAAGTTCCATGGACACAGGAGCTTTGTGGGCTACAGTCCACGGGGCCATAGAGAGTCAGACACAACTGAGCAACTAAGCACATGCATACACTGGATATACACCAGAGCTTCTTTATCATTTATCTGTCGATGGCCATTTAGGTTGTTCCCATAGCTTAGCTGTTGTAAATAGTGCTGCTCTGAACATTAGGGTGCATATATCTTTTAAATTAGTTTTCTTTGAATATCTGCCCAGGAGTAGAATTACTGGATCATATAACATCTCTATTCTTAGTTTTCTAAGGAACTTCCATCACATTCTCCATAGTGACTGCATCTATTTATATTTCCACCAACAGTGTAGAAGGGTTCCCTTTATCCACACCTTTTCCAACATTTATTATTTGTAGACTTGTTGGTGATGACCATTCTGATAAGTGTGAGATGATACCTTGTAGTTTTGATTTGCATGTCTCTACTATTTAGTGATGTTAAGCATCTTTTCATGTATATACATGCCATCTGTAGGTCTTCTTTGGATAATTATATCTATTTAGATCTTCTACCCATTTTCTGATTGGGCAGAAAATTTGTTGTTTGTTTGTTTGTTTATGTATATGAAGTGCTATATGTGATATTTGTATGGGGCTTGTATATTTTGAAAATTAATTCCATGTCGGTTACACCTTTTGCAAATATTCTCTCCCACGTATCTTTACATTTTGTTTATGGTTTCTTTTGCGGTGCAAAAACTTAAAAATTTAATAAGTCCAGTTTGCTTTTATTTCTTTTGCCTTGAGAGACTGACTTAAGAAAACAGTGCTTGGATTTATGTCAGAGAATGTTTTGCATATATTCTCTTCTAGGAGTTTGGCATCATGGCTTATATTTAAGTCTTAAACGATTTTGAGTTTATTTTTGTGTATGGTTGAGGGAGTGTTCTAACTTGATTGATTTACATGTGACTGTCCAGTTTTCCCAACACCACTTGCAGAAGAGTTTATTCTTTCTCTATTATGTATTCTTGCCTCCTTTGTCAAAGATTAATTGACCATAGGATGTAGATTTACTTCTGGACATTCCATTCTTTTCTATTTATCTATATGTCTGCTTTTGTGCCAATATCATGCTTTTAAAATTACTGTAGCTCTGTAGCATATTGTCTGAAATCTGGGAGGATAATGCCACCAGCGTTGTCTGGCATAAGAAGAACTTATATGGACCTTTCTGAAATTCTTCCAAAAGACTGCAGAGAAAGGAACACTGCCAGAGTTATTCCATGAAGCCATCATCACTCTGATATCCAAACCAGATAAAGACATTACCAAAAAAGAAAGTTAAAAGGCAGTATCACTGGTAAATATAGATGCAGAACTCCTCAACAAAATATTCACAAAATGAATCTAGCAATATGTAAAAAGGATCATTCATCATGATCAAGTTGGATTTATTCTGGATTCACAAGGATGGTTTCTGCATACTCAATCAGTGTGACACACCATATCAGCAACAGAAAAGACATAAATCACATGATCACCTCAGTAGATATGGAGAAAGCTTTTGATATAATATTCAGTATCCATTCATGATAAAACTCTTACCAAAGTGGGTATACAGGGAGCATATCTCAGCAAATAAAAGCTGTTTATGACAAACCTACAGTCAGCATAATACTCAACAGTGGAAAACTGAGTGTCTTCCTGCCAAAATCTGGGACAAGATAAGGATGCCCACTTTTACCACTTCTATTCAACATAGTGTTATAAATCCTAGCCACTGCAATCAGACAGAAAAAGGAAATTAAAAGGTATCCAAATTAGAAGAGATGTGGTAACATTGATGACATGATACTCTGTATGGAAAACGCTAAAGACTCCACACAAAAACTATCAGCTCTAATAAACTAATTCATCAAGGTAGCAGGATACAAGATTAACATACAGAAATCGATCGCATTTCTTTGTAAATATAGACTATCAAGTTTAAAACGTTTAAGAGGATGGATCTGTTTGTAGTGAGTTTGGAGTGGTTGAAGGAGTCTTGCATGCAATTAGATGTGTCAAGCCAGTGATATATGGAACTATAAGATTTTCAGTGTCTCTATGTAATTCAATGGCAACTTAAGTTTCCTGCAGTTGTGTAGGGAAATTAAAGTCAGGTTTAATTTCAGAGCAGTATGTATTCATGACCTTTTTGCTGTGCAGTGAACTCTGTTTAATGTTTCCAGTCAAGGTGCTGCAGTAATTGTTAACTCAACAAGAATCTTAACTAAAATATAAACAGTTGAATGAAGCCTTCAGTGCAGATTTTACTGGTTTAAGATTAGCCTCTTAATTGTAAGAAATTATAATGATTTTTCTGTTGCTATTACTCAATGACTTCTCTTTCGTATTAATTGACTTGTGGGATTTAATTACCACATTTATATTTTCTCACCAAAATTAAGTAGAAAATTCGATGAATCTGGCTGTTTTTAAGTGCTTTGCTATTAGATTAATAAAAGATTTTTAGAATATCAGGGTGAATTGGGCAGGAGAGATAGCCTATTACCATTCCAATAGCCACAGCCAATAATGAACTTTTGCATGAATTATGACTAGATCTAAATAATATTAATAAATGATATTTTATATAAATATTTTAATGAAAACTGAAAAATCAAATGAATCATATCAGTGTCTCCTCACCTCCAGATTTCAAAAGCAACACTTTATGATAATCTCTGGGTCACATAGTTATTAGGGAATTAAGATTATAAAAAATATTAATTAAACTCAAAGTAACCAGTATCCTGGAAATGCCAAGATAGCTTGGAGCTCTGAAGTTATCTTTGTTGAAACACAGACTTGGTGTTTTGCAAAGAAATCATTTGTTCTGCCTTAGTGAAGCTAATTATTCTCAGCATGCAACCACTGTTTCAAAAAGGCACATCAGCCTTTGCTGTATGTTGCAGGAATTAAAACCCAATCAAATGAGATAATGAAGTGCATACAAAGAATATGATCTCACTTTTGCAATGCAATAAAAATGAAAGCCATTAAAAATCTTGCGAAAACCATAATTTAGAGAGGAAAAACATGCTATAAAGCAAATGTTTACCATTGATTTTAATTACCTACTGCTTAGAGGTAAGCATTAGGTTTATTTATAGTGCGGTTAAGACTCTTCTTTTCAATGACTTAGGAATATGGTGGCTAACAGTCCAATATGAAGCAGCATAATGCAGGAGCTTTTTAAATTTCATGGAAGACTAAAAGGATATAGTGCATATTATTCAGGGATAAAGCTATATACTTGTAGGAATTTCATGATAAAATACTAAGAAAGTGGTTATAGTAGATAGTAATAGGCCAATATCGGTGCTCCTTTGTACCCGTTTGACCTGAAAGTACGAAATACATTAGTGCTCCTATTCATTAAAAAATAATAATAACATCTATGTTAATATCAGCAACATATTACCTATTTAAAAATCTATACTTCCTCTCTTTTTCCTGTGAAACTTACGTTTTTTCTAACAGTATATAAATCATTAGTATCAGTTCAGTCAGTTCAGTCGCTCAGTTGTGTCCGACTCTTTGCGACCCCATGAATTCCAGCACGCCAGGCCTCCCTGTCCATCACCATCTCCCAGAGTTCACTCAGACTCATGTCCATCGAGTCAGTGATGCCATCCAGCCATCTCATCCTCGGTCGTCGCCTTCTCCTCCTGCCCCCAATCCCTCCCAGCATCAGAGTCTTTTCCAGTGAGTCAACTCTTCGCATGAGGTGGCCAAAGTACTGGAGTTTCAGTTTTGGCATCATTCCTTCCAAAGAAATCCCAGGACTGATCTCCTTCAGAATGGACTGGTTGGATCTCCTTGCAGTCCAAGGGACTTGCAAGAGTCTTCTCCAACACCACAGTTCAAAAGCATCAATTCTTCAGCGCTCAGCGTTCTTCACAGTCCAACTCTCACATCCATACATGACCACTGGAAAAACCATAGCCTTGACTAGACGGACCTTATTGGCAAAGTAATGTCTCTGCTTTTGCATATACTATCTAGGTTGGTCATAACTTCTCTTCCAAGGAGTAAGCGTTTTTTAATTTCATGGCTGCAATCACCATCTGCAGTGACTTTGGAGCCCCCCAAAATAAAGTCAGCCACTGTTTCCACTGTTTCCCCATCTATTTCCCATGAAGTGATGGGACCAGATGCCATGATCTTCATTTTCTGAATGTTGAGTTTTAAACCAACTTTTTCACTCTCCTCTTTCACTTTCATTAAGAGGCTTTTAGTTCCTCTTCACTTTCTGCCATGAGGGTGGTGTCATCTGCATATCTGAGGTTATTGATATTTCTCCCGGCAGTTTTGATTCCAGCTTGTGTTTCTTCCAATCCAGCATTTCTTTTTTTTTTTTCTTTTTTTTGGCTTGTTCAATAAGTTTATTATTGTCTTATCTGAAAAATCTTGATAGAAAATTGTGGTTTGGTTTAACTCTCATCAGCTCGTTCCTGAGCTCTAAGGAAGCTTGCCTTCTTCTGAGCTACCCGATCTTTCTTCTGGGCAAGTGACATTTTGGGACAGTTCCACCTCTTCTTTTTAACTTCTTTCTTAGGCTTCTTCTCATACACTGGATTCTCTCGTATTGCAACATGAGCTGTCTTATACATCTCCTCCATCATATCTGGAGTTACGTTGTTCTTTACGTACTGAGAGAATTGTTTCTTGCAAGCATCTTCATCTTCTTCAATCAGGTAACCCATGTAATCTGCCACGTTTTGCCGCATGATGTGCTTTCGGTGTACCTCAGCACTGAATTCTTTGCTTTCTGAATCATAACCAGGGAGCCGTTTGGTACTGTGAGGGATAGACAAGCCTCCATCGACAGCTCCCTTTAGGGCCCCCAAATTTTATTCCCGGTAGTAGTTCTGGCAAGTCCTGCATCCAAGTAACAGGTGAAGGCACCAGGTTGAGCATCAATGCTTTCCACATTGTATTCATCGCCAGTCACCTCGACTTGGCCTTCATAAATTTTGTCCATACCAAACCTATTAAGAAGCCTGCGGGCCAGCAGCAGGCCTGTACAATATGCGGCAGCATAGTGCGTCAGGCCAACCTTCACACCGTATTTTGGGAGTTCGTGAGCATAAGCTGCACAGACTATCGTATCTCCTTCTCTACGGGCATAAGCCATCTGACAAATGATATCTCTGTTCGTTACACGAACAATCATTCTGTATTTAGGTGTGTTGTACTTATTTTTATCTTGGATTACCAATCGTTTCCAAGCATAGTAGTCAGTTTTGCCCTCTCGCCTTCTTCTGAATTTCACTTGGTATCTCTTGAAGTAGGCCTTGTTCTTGACAACTTTAACAAACCCCATCCTACGGAACAGAACCCCAACTCAGCAGCTTGCCACAGGGCTCCAGTCCAGCGTTTCTCATGATGTAGTCTGCATAGAAGTTAAATAAGCAGGGTGACAGTATACAGCCTTGACGTACTCCTTTTCCTATTTGGAACCAGTCTCTTGTTCCATGTCCAGTTCTAACTGCTGCTTCCTGACCTGCATATAGGTTTCTCAAGAGGCAGGTCAGGTGGTGTGGTATTCCCATCTCTTTAAGAATTTTCTACAGTTTATTGTGATCCACACAGTCAAAGGCTTTGGCATAGTCAATAAAGCAGAAATAGACGTTTTTCTGGAACTCTCTTGCTTTTTCCATGATCCAGTGGATGTTGACAATTTGATCTCTGGTTCCTCTGCCTTTTCTAAAACCAGCTTGAACATCAGGGAGTTCACGGTTCATGTATTGCTGAAGCCTGGCTTGGAGAATTTTGAGCATTCCTTTACTAGTGTGTGAGATGAGTGCAATTGTGTGGTAGTTTGAGCATTCTTTGGCATTGCCTTTCTTTGAGACTGGAATGAAAACTGACCTTTTCCAGTCCTGTGGCCACTGCTGAGTTTTCCAAATGTGCTGGCATATTGAGTGCAGCACTTTCACAGCATCATCTTTCAGGATTTGAAATAGCTCCACTGGAATTCCATCACCTCCACTAGCTTTGTTCGTAGTGATGCTTTCTAAGGCCGACTTGACTTCACATTCCAGGATGTCTGGCTCTAGGTTAGTGATCACACCATCATGATTACCTGGGTCATGAAGATCTTTTTTGTACAGTTCTCCATGTATTCTTGCCACCTCTTCTTAATATCTTCTGTTTCTGTTAGGTCCATACCATTTCTGTCCTTTATCAAGCCCATCTTTGCATGAAATGTTCCCTTGGTATCTCTAATTTTCTTGAAGAGATCTCTAGTCTTTCCCATTCTGTTCTTTTCCTCTATTTCTTTGGATTGATCGCTGAAGAGGGCTTTCTTATCTCTCCTTGCTATTCTTTGGAACTCTGCATTCAGATGCTTATATCTTTCCTTTTCTCCTTTGTTTTTCACTTCTCTTCTTTTCACAGCTCTTTGTAAGGCCTCCCCAGACAGCCATTTTGCTTTTTGCATTTCTTTTCCATGGGGATGGTCTTGATCCCTGTCTCCTGTACAACGTCAAGAACCTCATTCCACTGTTCATCAGGCACTCTATCTATCAGATCTAGGCCTTTAAATCTATTTCTCACTTCCACTGTATAATCATAAGGGATTTGATTTAGCCCCCCCATAATTGCATAATGAGAGCGGAACACGATAGGGTGTAGGTCTGTCATTCGATTTTACTGAAGAGAAATCTCTTGTGATTTATACCCATTGAGTAAGTACTTTTTTCAATTGATTGTTTTGATGTTTGTTTTCTTTCACACTCACCATTGTTAGTGATTCTTCCTGCTCCCACCAATACTACCTTTTTAGTTACTTAAGGCAATGGCACCCCACTCCAGTACTCTTGACTGGGAAACCCCATGGACGGAGGAGCCTGATAGGCTGCAGTCCATGGAGTCACTAAGAGTCGGGCACGACTTGAGTGACTTCACTTTCACTTTTCACTTTCATGCATTGGAGAAGGAAATGGCAACCCGCTCCAGTGTTCTTGCCTGGAGAATCCCAGGGACAGAGGAGCCTGGTGGGCTACCGTCCATGGGGTTGCTCAGAGTCGGACACGACTGAAGCAACTTAGCAGCAGCAGCAACAGGGGTGAAATTAGAATGGATTCTAGGTTTTGTCCCTCGCTTATTATGGGAGAGACCAGAGTAAGCTTTCCTTTCAGCTGCCAACACAGTGCAGTCATTGCCGCAGCCCAGAATGTGAAAGCAGCAGGATCCAGGCATCAGCAATGACAACACTGAGAGCCTGAAGTTTCTGCTCATTACACACTATGGGGGCTACCTGTCTGGAGCAGTTTACCCTGCAGAGTATTGATTGAGGATAATGCCCACTGTTAGTTATTTCCATGTCTAACAATACCTGGGGTATCAATATGTTCGTGGACTTTTCTCTTGATTCTGCATTCTGTCTTCATTTTACACTTTATCTTGGTTTACATGATGCTGTAGTATGTATTATTTTGTCCTAGGGTTGAGGAACATGGCAGTTTGGTAGCAGGTACACTTCCAAGCTCATTAACATGCACACAGGAAGACTCTGAATGATATGTGGTGTATATGTACGTCACTGTATCTCCAGAGCTTCACAGTGCTTGGCATGTAGTAGGCACTTAGTAAATATTTTCCCATTGGTTGAATGAATGGGTCAGTTTTCATCAGAGGTTTGATTTGGCAGACATAGTGAGATCACATAAGAACTGTGATGAAATTAACTTTCCACAGGCACATCTGGGTTACAATTTAGCAAGCCCTGGGAAGAGCCTTGGTCTAGGTGCTTAGCTTGTGTGATGTTGAGAGTGTTGTACTTGTCAGTATTTATATTCTTATTTTGGGCTAAAAATGGAATGATTTCAGAATATTCAAACAGCTTCAAAATGTGGTTTCTGTCACTTTTAAGTTAAAGACACGTGTTTATAAGGGCATTTTGTCCACACTCTCAAAAAGCCTTAAAACACCTGGAAATGAGGTATGTTGTAGATTAAATAGTCATGTTTGCTAAGACACTTTTGCAGTACTGCTTTTATTCACATCCCAGTTTAGATGCTTATGTGCATTTCTTTTCAGTTGAGGAAAGTAAAATTGGATAGTGAGCTGTTGTTCAGCCACACTTGGCTGTTCTTAGCCCGTTATTCAACTTAGAAAGGAAAACAGGTTTTGAGTACCTTTTTGTCCCCTTTATCATCTGCTGGGATCTGCAACATTTTTTTGTGTCACAGATTAGCAAATGAAAGAAAAATTATTTTCATTGTAAATTGCAGAAGGATGCTATTGTCATAAACTGAGACAGGTTAGCATCTGTATCTCCAGGGAAAAACTTTTGGAAGTAGCAGGTCTGCCAGTAGCAATTAATTAGAAAGCTTTTCATACTGTTTTCAGCTACAGACGTGTACTAGCAGCTAGAGAAAATTGATAGTGACGTCCACTGTCACCACAGGATAGTACAAAGGATGGAGCTCATTTACTGACATTTGCTTTTTTCTCAAAGTATCCTGTCTTCATCTTTTGTTGAGCTTGATTTTCATTTTCAAATGCTGAATTCAACCTAACTATAGATTTTTTTATTGCGTTGTAATGTGCAGTGTGTAAGATGTAAGCATATCTGTCTCCATAAGAATGAATACATCTTACATTTGTGAATGCCAAGAATCGGTATTGAACAGTTGATCTCTATCACCACCTACTAAGCTGAAGTATAAAGAAAGGCCACCCTTTTAGTAAACAAAGATATATCAGCTTAAAATACCAGTAGCAAGATTGTCAAAAATTGTCATTAAAAAAAAAGACATGACTTTTATATAACAAATTGTTTTATCTCAAGGACAAGCTTGAGTTTTTAAGTTCCTTTATGGATAATCATTTATACCAAGATTCATTTTTCTTAGGAAAATATTGCCATTGAATTCATTCTGTACATCTGGTCCTGGGACATTTGAGTACAGTTGTTTATCTCCAAGTCTAATTATTAAAAAAAAAAAAAAGTTACTTTGAAATTTTAAGCATGTGAATTATTTAAATTATTTTCCTTTTTTTCATAAGCACTTTTCATGCATTTATTTCATGGACCTTGTACTACTTAAATAAATCCAAGTCATACAAAAAGGGGCTTCCCCAGTGACTCAGCAGGTAAAGCATCTGCCTGCGATGCAGGAGACACAGGAAATGCAGGTTCGATCCCTCAGTCGGGAAGATCCCCTGGAGAAGGAAATGGCAACCTACTCCAATATTCGTGTCTGAAAAATCTCAGGGACAGAGGAGCCTTGTGGGCTACAGTCCATGGGGTCCTGAAGAGTCAGACATGACTGAACGACTAACACTTTCACTTTGTGTTTATTGTATTTTTAGTGGAGATATTCTCTACAAAATCGTTGATTTTCAGAAAGTTGTCTCTAATTCAGCAAGATAATGTATAGGGAGATCATGGTATCTTACTACTGTTTTTTTGGCCATACTGCCCTCATGGGGAACTTCTGCGATGAAGTTCCACAACTCTTGCCATGGAAACTAGCAGTTTTAGCATTGGACCACCAGGGAAGCCTGATATGCTACTACTTTCAAAACCATCACTAAGCGCATGGGCAAATTGTTAAACTTTTGTGTTTCTTTTCTTTTCTTTTTTTCTGTTGTCACATAATGATGCGATTTCCATTTCTGATGTGAAAGGTTTAATGGACATTTAACGTATGAAAGTAATGAACATCAATTAGTCTTCATAGTTGATTCAAAATATAAAAGAAAAATGAAACTAGAAAATGAAATTATTAACTCCCAGTTAAACATTATGGGTTGAACATAAGAGATCTCTGTGCTTCATCTTCAAATGCTGCTAAAACAACAGTAGCAGAATTTTAAATGTATTAAACCAGGGCTGTCTGGTGATGAAAGTAAAATCCAATGCTGCAAAGAACAATATTGCATAGGAGCCTGGAATGTTAGGTCCATAAGTCAAGGCAAATTGGATATGGTCAAGCAGGAAATGGTAAAGAATAAACATTGACATCTTAGGAATCAGTGAACTAAAATGGATGGGAATGGGTAAATTTAATTCAGATGACCATTGTATCTACTATCGTGGGCAAGAATCCCATAGAAGAAATGGAGTAGCCATCATAATCAACAGAAGAGTCTGAAATGCAGTACTTGGGTACAGTCTCAAAAATGACAGAATGATCTTGGTTTGTTGCCAAGGAAAGCCATTCAACATCACAGTTATCTAAGTCTATACCCCTGCCACTGATGCCAAAGAAACTGAAGTTGATCAGTTCTATGAAGACCTAGAACACCCCCTAAAACTAACAACAACAACAAAAAAAGAGATGTTCTATTCATCATTGGGGATTGGCATGCAAAAGTAGGAAGTCAAGAGATACCTGGACTAACAGGCAAGTTTGGCCTTGGAAAACAAATTGAAGCAGGGCAAAGGCTAACTAAATTCTGCGAAAAGAGTACATTCATCATAACAAATACTCTTTTTCAACAACACAAGAGACGACTTTACACATCAGTTCAGTTCAGTTCAATTCAGTTGCTCAGTCATGTCCGACTCTTTGAGACCCCATGGACACGCCAGGCCTCCCTGTCCATCACCAATTCCTGGAGTTTACTCAGACTCATGTCCATTGAGTTGGTGATGCCATCCAACCATCTCATCCTCTGTTGTCCCCTTCTCCTTCAGCCTTCAATCTTTCCCCAGATCAGGGTCTTTTCAAATGAGTCAGTTTTTCACATCAGGTGGCCAAAGTATTGGAGTATCAGCTTCAGCATCAGTCCTTCCAATGAATATTCAGGACTGATTTCCTTTAGGATGGACTGGTTGTATCCCTTGCAGTCCAAAGGACTCTCAAGAGTCTTCTCCAACACCACAGTTCAAAAGCATCAATTCTTTGGTGCTCAGCCTTCTTTATAGTCCAACTCTCACATCCATACGTGACTACTGGAAAAACCTTATCTTTGACTAGATGGACCTTTGTTGGCAAAGTAATGTCTCTGCTTTTTAATATGCTTTCTGGGTTGGTCATAATTTTTCTTCCAAGGAGCAAGGGCCTTTTAGCTTCATGGGTGCAGTCACCATCTGCAGTGATTTTGGAGCCCCCCAAAATAAAGTCTGTCACTGTTTCCACTGTTTCTCCATCTATTTCCCATGAAGTGATGGGCCTAGATGCCTTGATCTTAGTTTTCTGAATGTTGAGTTTTAAGCCAACTTTTTTACTCTCCTCTTTCACTTTCATCAAGAGACTCTTTAATTCTTCTTCGCTTCTGCCATAAGGGTGGTGTCATCTGTATATCTGAGATTATTGATATTTTTTCCTGGCAATCTTGATTCCAGCTTGTGCTTCATCCAGCCCAATGTTTCTCATGATGTACTCTGCATATAAGTTAAATAAGCATGGTGACAATATACAGCCTTGGTGTACTCCTTTCCCTATTTGGAACCAGTCAGTTGTTCCATGTCCAGTTCTAACTGTTGCTTCCTGACCTGCATACATATTTCTCAAGAGGCAAGCCAGGTGGTCTGGTATTCCTGTCCCTTTACAAATTTTTCACAGTTTATTGTGATCGACACAGTCAGAGTCTTTGGCATAGTCAACAAAACAGAGGTAAATGTTTTTCTGGAACTCTGTTGCTTTTTCAGTGATCCAAGGATATTGGCAATTTGCTCTCTGGTTCCTCTACATTTTCTAAATCCAGCTTGAACATCTGGAAGTTCATGGTTCATGTACTGTTGAAGCTTGACTTGGAGAGTTTTGAGCATTACCTTACTAGCATGTGAGATGAGTGCAATTGTGCGGTAGTTTGAACATTCTTTGGCATTGCCTTTCTTTGAGATTGGAATAAAAACTGACCTTTTCCAGTCCTGTGGCCACTGCTGAGTTTTCCAAATTTGCTGGCATATTGAGTGCAGCACTTTCACAGCATCATCTTTCAAGATTTGAAATAGCTCCACTGGAATCCCGTCACCTCCACTAGCTTTTGTTTGTAGTGATGCTTAGGCCCATTTGACTTCACATTCCATGATGTCTGGCTCTAGGTGAGTGATCACACCATTGTGGTTATCTGGGTAATGAAGATCTTTTTTGTACAGTTCTTCTGTGTATTCTTGCCACCTCTTCTTAATATCTTTTGCTTCTGTTAAGTCCATATCATTTCTGTTCTTTATTGTGCCCATCTTTGCATGGAATGTTCCCTTGGGATCTCTAATTTTCTTGAAGAGATCTCTAGTCATTCCAATGCTATTGTTTCTCTCTATTTCTTTGCACTGATCACTGAGGAAAGCCTTCTTATCTCTCCTGGCTATTCTTTGGAACTCTGCATTCAAATGGGTATGTCTTTCCTTTTCTCCTTTGCCTTTCGCTTCTCTTCTTTTCACAGCTTTACACATGGACATCACCAAATGGCCAATACCAAAATCAAAGTAATTACATTCTTTGTAGATGATATGAATGAATAAGCTGTGTACTGTCAGCAAAAACAAGACCTGAAGCTGACTATCGCTCAGATCATCAGCTTCTCACAGTAAAATTCAGGCTTAAACTAAAGAAAGTGGGAAAGACCACTAGGCCAGCCAGCTACAACTTAAAATCTCCTATGAAAATGCAGTGGAGAAAAGGAGTAGATTCAAGGAACTGGAACTTGTAAACAGTGTGTCTGAAGAACTGTGGATGGACGTCCATAATATTGTACAGCAGGCAGAGAACCGAACTATCCCAAAGAAAAAGAAAAGCAAACGTACAAAGTTCTTATCTGAGGGGGGTTTACAAAGAGCTAAAAAAGAAAAGTGTAAAACAAGGGAGAAAGGGAAAGGCACATCCAACTAAGCACAGATTTCCAAAGAACAACACGGAGAGACAAGGCCTTCTTCAGTGGACAATGTATAAAACTAGAAGAAAGCACCAGAAGGGTAAAAACTAGAGATCTCTTCAGGAAAATTGGAGATATCAAGGGAACATTTTGCCCAAAGACGGGCACAATAAAGGACACAAAAGGTAGGTACTAGCCACCTAGTCGGAGAAGGCAATGGCACCCCACTCCAGTACTCTTGCCTGGAAAATCCCATGGATGGAGGAGCCTGGTAGGCTGCAGTCCATGGGGTCGCTAAGAGTTGGATATGACTGAATGACTTCACTTTCACTTTTCACTTTCATGCATTGGAGAAGGAAATGGCAACCCACTCCAGTGTTCTTGCCTGGAGAATCCCAGGGATGGGGGAGCCTGGAGAATCCTAGGGACGGAGGAGCCTGGTGGGCTGCCGTCTATGGGGTTGCACAGAGTCGGACATGACTGAAGTGACTTAGCAGTAGCAGCAGCCACCTAGTAGATGGCTGAACAGATCAAGAAGAAATGGAAAAAATACATGGAAGAACTATATAAAAAAGATACAGATGAACCGGATGACTATGATGGTGTGGTGGGCCACCCAGAGCCAGACATTCTGGAGAGCAAAGTCAAGTGGGCCTGAAGAAGCACTGCTGTTAACAAAGCTGGTGGATGTGAAGGAATTCCAGCAGAGGCATTCGGACCCTAGAGGATGATGCCATCAAGGTGTTGCATTCTTTATGGTCAGCAAATCTAGAAGACTTAGCAGTGGCAACAGGACTGGAAAAGGTGAGTCCTCATCCCAGTTCCTAAGAAGGGTAGTCCTAAAGAATGTGCTAACCATCAGACAATCGCACTTATCTTCCTTGCTAGTAAGGTCATGCTTAAAACCGTGCATGCTAGGCTTCAGTACTATGCAAACCAAGAACTTCCAGATGTCCAAGCTGGATTTAGACAAGGAAGAGGAACCATAGATCAAACTGCAGATATTTGCTGGATCATGGAGAAAGCTAGGGAATTCCAAAAGAAACATCTACATCTGTTTCATTGACTATGCAAAAGTCTTTGACTGTGTGGATCATAATAAACTGTGGAAAGCTCTTAAAGAGACGGGAATACCAGACCATCTTACCTGTCTGTTGAGAAATCTGTATGTGGGTCAAGAAGCAGTGATTAGAACCATATATGGAACAAGTGATTGGTTCAAGATTGAGAAAGGAGTAAGACAGGGCTGTCTGTTATCACCATGTTTGTTTAATCTATATGCTGAATGCTGGGCTGGATGAGTTACAAGCAGTAATCAAGATAGGCAGGAGAAACATCGGAAACCTCAGATATGAGGATGATACTACTCTAGTGGCAAAGTGAAGAGGAACTAAAGAGCCTCTTGATGACGGTGAAGGAGAAGCGTGGAAGAGCCAACTTAAAACTAAACATTAAAAAACTTAGATCATGGCATCTGGTCCCATTCTGTTCAGTTCAGTTGCTCAGTCATGTTCGACTCTTTGCAACCCCATGAATCACAGCACGCCAGGCCTCCCTGTCCATCACCAACTCCTGGAGTTCACTCAGACTCACGTCCATCAAATCAGTGATGCTGTCCAGCCATCTCATCCTCGGTCGTCCTCTTCTCCTCCTGCCCCCAATCCCTCTCAGCATCAGAGTCTTTTCCAATGAGTCAACTCTTTGCATGAGGTGGCCAAAGTACTGGAGTTTCAGCTTTAGCATCATTCCTTCCAAAGAACACCCAGGGCTGATCTCCTTTAGAATGGACTGGTTGGATATCCTTGCAGTCCAAGGGACTCTCAAGAGTCTTCTCCAACACAACAGTTCAAAAGCATCAATTCTTCAGCGCTCAGCCTTCTTCACAGTCCAACTCTCACATCCATACATGACTACTGGAAAACCATAGCCTTGACTAGATGGACCTTAGTCAGTAAAGTAATGTCTCTGCTTTTGAATATGCTATCTAGGTTGGTCATAACTTTCCTTCCAAGGAGTAAGCATCTTTTAATTTCATGGCTGCAATCACCATCTGCAGTGGTTTTGGAGCCCAAAAAAATAGTCTGACACTGTTTCCACTGTTTCCTCATCTATTTCCCATGAAGTGATGGGACCGGATGCCATGATCTTTGTTTTCTAAATGTTGAGCTTTAAGCCAACTTTTTCACTCTCCTCTTTCACTTTCATCAAGAGGCTTTTTAGTTCCTCTTCACTTTCTGCCATAAGGGTGGTGTCATCTGCATATCTGAAGTTATTGATATTTCTCCCGGCAATCTTGATTCCAGCTTGTGTTTCTTCCAGTCCAGTACTTCTCATGATGTACTCTGCATATAAGTTAAATAAGCAGGGTGACAATATACAGCCTTGACATATTCCTTTTCCTATTTGGAACCAGTCTGTTGTTCCAGGTCCAGTTCTAACTGTTGCTTCCTGACCTGCATGGAAAAGGCAGAAGTAGTGACAGATTTCCTCTTCTTGGGCTCAAAATCACTAATAGTGACTGCAGCCATGATATCAGAAGATGTTTGCTTCTTGGCAGGAAAGCTATGACAAACCTAGACAGCATGCTGAGAAGCAGAGACATTACTCTGCTGACAAAATTCTGTATAGTCAAGGCTATGGTCTCAGTGGTCAAGTATGGTTGTGAGAGCTGGACCATAAGGAAGGTGGAGTGTGAAAGAGCTGATGCCTTCAAACTATGATGCTGGAGAAAACTCCTGAGAGTCCCTTGGACAGCAAGATCAAATCAGTCAATCTGAAGGGAAATCAACCCTGAATACTCATTGGCAGAACTGATGCTAAAGTTTAAACTCCAGTATTTTGGTCATCTGATGCGAACAGCTGACTCACTGGAACAGTTCCTGATGCTGGCAAAGATTGATGGCAGAAGGAGAAGAGAGAGCATCAGAGGATGAGATGGCTGGATGGCATCACCAGTGCAGTGGACAGGAGCTTGGGCAAACTTCGTGAGATGGTGAAGGACAGAGAGGCTTGACGTGCTGCAGTCCATGCGGTTGCAGAGTCAGACACGACCGGGTGACCAAACAACAATAATACAGGGCTTCCCTGGTGGTTCAGTGTTAAAGAATCCACCTGCCAATGTAGGAGACATGGGTTCAATCCCTGGTACAGGAAGATCCCACATGCTGTGGATCACCTAATCCCATGCACCACACTACTGAGCCTATGTTCTAGAGCCTGGGAGCCTCAACTGCTAGACCCCATGTTCGGCAGCAAAAGAAGCCTCCACAATGAGAAGTCCAAGCTTGGCAACCAGAGAGTATCCCCTGCTCGCCACAACTAGAGCAAAGCCTGTGCAGTAACAAAGACCCAGCACAGCCAAAAGTAAATAAATAAAAATGTTTAAAAATGTATAAATGCATGAGAGGAAAAGAGGAGTTAGTACAGATAGTGTTGCATCTCCAAACTTGCATCTCCTGCTTGTTGTTTTAAATTTTCTCCCACCAATGAGAGCTACCTGGGAAGCCCATAGCTCTCTAGAGAGCTGAAAACATGTAAGAGGGCTATATCATCTAGGTAATCAGACAAAGAAAAATCATAAGGCTTTTGGGTGACACAGTTGTCTGAATGCAGTAATTTATGGTTGAGATATTACTATTTATTTATTAAATCTATTCCATTTTCTTCATCTTGAGCCTACAGGGAGATAAATTTCCCAGCTTCCCTTGCAATCAGATTGTGATTATATAATATCTTTTTGTACAATGGTATACAGAGATAAGTAATGTAGACATCTCATAGAACTGCAGCACTCTCTTGCCCTCTCCTTTCTTTCAGAGGCAACCATGTAGAACACATGTTGAAATACTGAGTCAAAAGATAGAAGCACTCTAGGTCCCTGGAAAGTAGAAGAGTTGAATCAGTAAACTTGAATATAGATCAATTGAAGTGATCTAATATGATGAATATTGAGGGGAAAAAAAGATAACATGAGCAGTGCCTCAAAGATCTGTGAGACAGCATTAAACATGCCAACAAATAGGTCATGGAAATTCCAGAAGTAAAGGAAGTAGAAGGGAACCCGAAAAAAAAATGTATTTGAAGAACTGGCCCTCAAATTTGACGATAAACATTAACCAAATACCTAAGGAACTCAACAAAGCCTGAATAGAGTGAGAAATCTACATCAAATACAAAAAGAATTTATTATAAAACAAGAGAAAAAAAGATTCATCAAGTCCAAGGGAACCACAATTGAAACATGGGTTAAATCCATCTCATCTTCCTTCACTAATCAGAGGCATTTTAAGAGTTACATGTTCTCCAAGCAGCATGTAACCTGGACAGTAAGCCATTTGACTGAGTTATTTTCTAGGAACTTGGAGTAAGCTGCTTCTAGTTCCAGCTGAGCTGGTTGAGATGGGATAGACCCACTGATCCTTTAACTGGACAAGTCTGAGTATCGTCTCCATGACATTTTGAACATGCATAGTCCTGTAGCTTAGCTATGTATTTCCAGAATAACAATTACCACAGCTTTTTTTCCAGTCAGCTTTTCTTATGCTCCCCATGCCTCAAACTGCCCTGCTCCATTATTCATTATCCCATAAATACCTGGAGCTCCTTGCCTTTAGGGAGGCAGATTTGAGATTTGGAAATTAACAAATATATGTAAAAATGACTCACAGAACAAGGAATTCATCCTAAGGGAAATTAAAAATATATTTTGAACTGAATGAAGATGAAACAACATGTCAGACTGTATGTAATGCAGAAGAGCAGTACTTAAGGAAATGTTTTGGTTTTAAGGCCTACGTCAAAAAATAAGAAAGGCCTATGTCAAAAAACAAGAAAGGCTCGCATAACTTCAGTAAGTAAGTAACCTAAGTACCTAAGTAACTTAAGGCCTCAGTAACCTAAGTTTCTACCTTAAGAAGCCGGAAAAAAAAAAAAAAAAAAGGCAATTAAGCCTTTGGCAAAAGAAAAGAAATTATAAAGTTAGAGTATAAACCAATGAATTTAAAGAAAATCAGTATTGAAAAATTGGAGAAATCAGAAGTTCTACAAAAAGACTGGAGAAAAGGACAAACTTTTAACTAGGATGATTAAGAAAAAAGAAAGCAGATGAATAACCAAAATCAGGAATGAGAGAGGAGAACTCAGTATCAACTTTATATAATACTTTTTGGCTTAGAAAACAGAAAGTATTTTAATTAAGGTATGTATGCTTTTTTTTTTTAAGACATGCTGTTTCATACTTAATACACATTATAGTATGAAAATAACTCTTATGCCCTGGGAAAGCAGAACGTTCCATGACCCCCTTTATGGTGACATTTGTTTTATTACGATAGTCTGAAACCGAACCACAGTCTCTCTGAGATAGACTTCAGAGTGGAACAAAAGTAAACCATCTGATATATGGTCAGTTGATTCTTGATTACAAGATGCTGAGACTTTTCAGTGAGAAAAATGACAACCTTTTACAATTTAGTGTCCACATGCCAAGTAATGAGTTTAGAACTTTACTATCATACCATGCATAAAAATTAGCTCAAATGGATCAGACTTAAACCTATGTGACCACTGCACCTATTGGTGGTGTGCAAAGACCCACCATGGAACTCAATGATGCTGGTGTCTTTTTAGCCTGTACATTTCTGAAGGCCTTGGTGATTCGTGTGGTCTCTGTGTGTTCACTTGGACATAATCTTTTCTTTGGTCTTCCTTTCCCTTACATAATGTATCTAATCCAGCAGTGTCTCTTCCTGCCCTGTCTTCCTTCCCTGTCATTTCAGTTTTCATAAGTGTTTGTCCAGGCTTCTAGGAACCATCAGTTTGCATTACCCATTTCAGTCTTTGGCAGAGTATTAAAATTTGTAACCTTGGTATGTTTCTCCAAGTTAATAAATCTCTTATCCCCATGGGTTCTGAACCCTAATCACACATGCTCAAAAGCAAGCCTCTTGAATCATCTTCTGGCTCCTATCAGTAGTTGCTAGCTAATTCTCATAGCTACTTTGCTATTTCAGATTTTTATTCTGTTAACAAACTCAGCATGACTAGGCTGAATTAATGCTGCAATTGGGTTTCCCTGGTAGCTCAGCTGGTAAAGAATCCATCTGCAGTGCAGGAGACCCAGTTCATTTCCTGGGTTGGGAAGCTCCCCTGGAGAAGGGATAGGCTACCTATTCTGGTATTCTGGCCTGAAGAATTCCATGGAGTCCCAAAGAATTGGACATGACTGAGTGACGTTCACTTTCACTTTCTGGATTTTGAGCATTACCCTGATAGCATGTGAAATGAGTACAGTTGTGAGGTAGTTTGAACATTCTTTGGCATTGCCTTCTTTGGGATTGGAGTGAAAACTGACCTTTTCCAGTCCTGTGGCCACTGCTGAAATTTCAAATTTTGCTGACATACTGAGTGCAACACTTTTACAGCATCATCTTTTAGGATTTGAAATAGCTCTGCTGGAATTCCATCACCTGCACAAGCTTTGTTTGTGGTAATTCTTCCTAAGGCCTACTTGACTCCAGGATGTCTTGCTTTAGGTGAGTGACCACACCATCCTGACTATCCAGGTCATTAAGACCTTTTTTCATATAGTTCTTTTGTATATTCTTGCCACCTTTTCTTAATATCTTCTGCTTCTTGTTAGGTCCATACCATTTCTGTGCTTTATTGTGCCTATCTTTGCCTGAATTGTTCCCTTAATATCTCCAATTTTATTGAAGAGATCTCTAGTCTTTCCCATTCTATTGTTTTCCTCTATTTCTTTGCATTATTCACTTACGAAGGCTTTCTTTTCTCTCCTTGCTATTCTTTGGAACTCTGCATTCAGTTGGGTATTTCTTTTCTTTCCTCTTTTGCCTCTTGCTTCTCTTCTTTTCTCAGCTATTTGTCAGTCCTCCTCAGCCAACCACTTTTCCTCCTTTCATTTATTTTTCTTTGGGATGGTTTTGGTCACCACCTCCTGTACAATGTTACAAATCTCTGTCCATAGTTCTTCAGGCACTCTACCACATCTAATCCCTTGCATCTATTTGTCACTTCCACTGTATAATCATAAGGGATTTGATTCAGGTCATACCTGAATGCCATGGTGGTTTTCCCTACTTTCTTCAATGTAAGCCTGAATTTTGCAATAAGCGGCTGATGGTCTGAGCCACAGTCAGCTCCAGGTCTTGTTTTTGCTGACTGTATAGAGCTTCTCCATCTTCAGCTGCAGAGAATATAATCAGTCTGATTTTGGTATTGACCATCTGATGATGTCCATGTGTAGAGTCATCTCTTGGGTTGTTGGAAGAGGGTGTTTGCTATGACCAGAGCGTCGTTCCCTTGGCAAAAGTCTTAAACACTGCCCTGCTTCATTTTGTACTCCAAGGCCTAACTTACCTGTTATTCCAGGTATCCCTTGACTTCCTGTTTTTGCATTCTAATCCTCTATGATGAAAAGGACATCTTTTTTTGGTGTTCTAGAAGATCTTGGAGGTCTTCATGGAACCGTTCAACTTCAGCTTCTTCAGCATTAGTGGTTGGGGCATGGACTTGGATTACTGTGATGTTGAATAGTTTGCCTTAGAAACGAACTGAGATCATGCTGTTGTTTTGAAATTGCACCCAAGTACTACTCTTTGGACTCTCTTGTTGACTATGAGGCCTACTCCATTTTGTGAAGGGATTCTTATCCACAGTAGTACATATAATGGTCATCAGAATTAAATTTACCCATACCTGTCTCCATTTTAATTCACTGATTCATAAGATGTTGATATTCACTCTTGACGTCTCTTGCTTGACCACGTCCAGCTTACCTTGATTCATGGACCTAACATTCCAGGTTTGTATGCAGTATTGTTCTTTACAGCTTTGGCTTCTAGGTTTAGATTCACCACCAGACACATCCACAACTGAGCATCTTTTGCACTTGGGCTCAGCCTCTTCATTTTTTCCCGAGCTATTTCCCTGCTCTTCCCCAGTAGCATATTGGACACCACTTGACCTGGGAGGCTCATATTCTGACATCATATCTTTTTTATCTTTTCATACTGTTCATGGGGTTTTTTGAGGCAAGAATACTGGAGCAGTTTGCCATTCCCTTCTCTAGTAGACCACGGTTTGTCAACTAGGCTGACTTAGTGCTTACTCCTAGCTTTCAAACCAAACACTAGCAGTGGTGGTATATGGCATCTCTTAACAGGGAGAGGTGGGCTGCCTCTCAACACTTTAAGAGGAGTCTGGGGAACCAGACATGGGGGCATTGACTCATATATCAGGTTCCAGGTTTTTCCAAGCAGATCCTAATGTTAGCTTAACACATGGGTCTCAGTTGACCATTCAGTTATCTTTGAAGCTGTCAACTCTTAATGATTAAGTTTTTGGTTTGATCTTCAGCTTCGTTTCCACTCTGCCACTGTAGGAGATAAACAGTCTCTTTTTCAGGGCTCCTGGCTTTCATATTTAGTTTTCAATTGTTTGTTAAAGTGCAGTACATTTTCATTATCCACCTGTAGGCCACTAGCATGCTAGTGATAACTAATCAATTCTGTTGCCTCTGTATACATTATTCCTCTGTACTTTTGAACATCTGAATCATTGCATTGGCTTTAGTGTTGTGTATGGAAGCATTCTCCCAAGTTAGGTGAGGTGAAGTCGCTCAGTCGTGTCCGACTCTTTGCGACCCCATGGACTGTAACCTTCTAGACTTCTCCATCCGTGGGATTCTCTAGGCAAGAATACTGGAGCGGATTGCCATTTCCTTCTCCAGCGGATCTTCCCGACCCAGGGATCGAACCCAGGTCTCCCGCATTGGAGGCAGACGCTTTAACCTCTGAGCCACCAGGGAAGCCCTCTCCCAAGTTAACCCCTGGTGAAATGTTTTAATGATTGGGGTACTAAGTTGTATCAGGACTATTGATGCCTCACATACTACCCAGTTTAGGGTCCTTATTGTAAGGTTTACAGTGAGTGATCCATTCTCCAAACCTGGAAGGATCTGAACCAAAATACTGTACATTTTTACCTGATACTCAAAACAAGGAGCCTGAAATATTATAGCAGATCTTTATTATTTCCAGAGTTCGTTTTGAGTAAAATGGAGAAATTCTGATGTTTATTTTCTTTGTGTAAAACTATTTAAAATTTAGAATCTCCTCTCCTTTCAGCATATATACTGACAAGCCAGCAAACTAATCAACTAACCAACCAACAAACAGACAAAGCAGTTATAAAGAAAAAGGAATTAGGAAGAAAATAGATGGTGAAGGAAAATAGATGATTAATATTAGAGACAGAATTGGGGAAGTAAAATTCATTGTTACTTATTGCAAAGATAAAAAGTGAAATATTTCATTTTTTGATAGCCTGGTGGGTGTGGCAAGAAGGGGGAAATAGAAAGAAGCCCAAAATTATTTTTTTCTTCCCCAAATGTTAGTCAAGTATGACACCTAGAGGCCACACAAACAGAATTCTTTTGGGTAACTTTTTTTTTTATAAGGCAAGATGTGTTTATGTAGAGAATTTCTTTAAAGTTATTTCAAAATGGATATTCTTAGATAGTTTGCCATGTAGTCCTGAATAACAGATATATTCCTTCATTTACTCATTATTTTTCTTCATAAAAACTGATGATATTAAAAGTTATTTCCCTCTCTGTCAAGTAAATGAATTTTTGATTGATTTTAAGTGCTGATCCTAATCACTGAAAGTCATTGTCTGTATGTCTTTTGGGTCATCAGGTATGGCTATATACTTATTTATGTTCTACTGAAAGAGAAAACACATGTATACATCTGTGCACACTCACCCTCTCTGGAATTTGGAAATGAGAGCAAAAATAATAAAGACAGATACAAGAGTAACAAATGAGAAGTGATGGGGTCAGAACTGTCTTCTTTCTAAAAATTAAAAACACCATAAATTCTTTGCATATTTTCATCCATTGCTTTGAATACTTTTATTGCCTGCCTGGCTCATTAATACTTGAATAGTTCTTCGTGAAAATGAGGAGTGATTGACTTCAAGGCAGGCTGTGCAGATGGTCAGTTTGATCTGCATCTTTGAGACTTCTCATGACTAAATTTTGACATCATGTCATTAAAACATTTGTGTGTTATTTATGTCATTTGCTAGAAAACAAAGATTCCCATGTCTTGCTATCTCTTGCTGTTTATCAGTTTTATTGATAGGATTTATCTAACTGGATACTAGAGCTTTCACAAAGGAACATGTATCTGAATATATATATCCTTTATCTGTCCTCAGAGACCCATACATTTTTGTCTTCAAGTGCAATAATGACATTGTTATAGAACACATATGTGACAGTGGTGGAGACAAATGTTTCTATGACTTAGTTTCTGTAACCTTGTCCAGAGGTATCTACTAATTGTGCATGTGCGTGTATCTGAAGTAATTTTTTAAACCCTTTAAAATTTAAAAAAAATTTTAATTGAAATATAGTTGATTTACAAACATTTCTGGTGTCCAGAAAAGTGATTCAATCATACACATGCATATATATCTATTCTTTTTCAAATTCTTTTCCGGTACAGGTTATTACATAATAGTGACTATAGTCCCTTGTGCTTTACAACTGGCCCTTGTTATTTATCTATTTCATAGATAGTAGGGCTTCCCTGCTGGCTCGGACGGTAAAGAATCCGCCTGTGATGTGGGAGACTTGGGTTCAATCCCTGGATTGGAAAGATCCCTTGGATCAGGGCATGGCAACCATTCCAGTATTCTTGTCTGGAGACTCCCCATCGGCAGAGGAGCTTGGCAGGTTATAGTCCATGGGGTCATAAAGATTCAGACACGACTGAGCAACTAAGTACAGTGTATATCTGTTAATCCCAAATTCCTAATTTATCCCCCCTTTCCTCTTTGATAACCATAAGTTTGTTTTCTATCTATGATTCTATTTGTTTTATAAATAACTTCATTTGTGTAATTTCTGTGGATTCCATATATAAATGGTATCATGTGATGCTTGTCTTTGTCTGACTTACTTAGTATGATAATCTCTAGGTCCATCCATGTTGCTGTAAATGGTATTATTTCATTCATTTTTGTGGCTGAATAATATTATTTGAAGTAATCTTTAAGCTTTGTGTAAACTGAAATTAAAAGAAGGAAACCAATTGTTGGCTGGTTTCAAACATTACAGCAGAATATGAGCCCTAGTCATGTATTTTAAGTGGCAGCAAATTTGGAATTGGCACCAATCCCTTGTTCTTCTGTATAATGCTTGAAATTGTAGCCATGATGTTTTAACTCTCGACCAGTTGAGGAATTATTATACAACTATAGATAAATATAAAAAGCCTTAAATTTTCTTTTGACATTAAGCTATTAAGTATAGCATCTGATGGCTTTTCAAAGGGTTAGGTCATTAGCCTGTACATCAAATTGTCCTAGCTTGAATCCTTAGATTCTCTGTCTTCTGTTATTTAATGACTTTCTACTTGGTGGATTGGTTTGGGAATTCCCAAGATTGCTTAGAATGGGCTGATTCACTGAGTACTTTGTTTTAAAGGCTGTTTGTGCCAGAAGTAGAGGAGTTTAGGGTTTATCACCCCAACATCTGAGAAATGAAAACAGGATAGGAAAACACTGCCTTTGTAGAATGGTATTACAGGGTGTTCTCTAAGAAGACAGACCCAAGGAAGCTATAGCAAATCCTATTCTCTTCTTTGGTCTAACTGTTGAAACAAGTGCTCTTCCAGGCAGCCACACACAAGTTGGAATCAGGCTTTTTAGTATCCTTTATCAATCTCTAATCTCTTGATGGTTGCCTACTATTTTTCACCAGTGAAGAAATAGTAATCCACACTAGCTTATCTCTCCTAATCACAGACTCACAGAGCGAAGGCTCTCTGAGCTTTTAATTCCCTCTTAGAGGCCTAACAGAGTGGAAAGTAAACAAAGACCAAATTTGCAACCTTCAACATTGCTAATTTCCTCTGATGTCAGAATGCTTAAATAGGCAGGACCTAGAAATTATTTGATCAAACCTGCTTTTAATCTAATGCATGCAGCAGGGCTGTGTCTGGAATGATCTGCAAAATGACAGGCGTCCCAAGAGAGCTTTATGGAAGGTTTCCTCTTTCAGGAACAGTAGCTTCCTCATTTTAAACTCTGCTTGGCTATGCTGATGGAGTAAATTCATAAAGAGTAGTTTTCCTGCTCTTTAGATTTTGTTTTATTTGGCCAAATATTGCTGACTGGATGTTAATAGTTTTCTTTGGCTTTCTTTTTAGCCTGGTTTTTAATTGGCTAAATGCCTTGATATTATTTTAGCTTTACTAGGAAATGAATTAGTAGAGGTTATTATTGTGGAGAAGAGAGAAAGGGCAAAGCATTATCAGACTTCGCACACATTTCTTTATTACTACTGGTTTAAGAAAGAGAAAACAAAGAACAAAAGGTCCAAACCCATTAAGTTATATAAAGACACTTTTCCTACAGTAGTGTTATGAGAAATCAGTGTCAAATATTTTTAAGCAAAGAATTTACTAATTTGGAGATACACAAATAAGGAAAACTCAATTTGTCCTTTAATTTTACTCAGAACTGTGTGAATCCTTAAAAGTAACATAATTTTGACAGAGAATAAAGGGATAACACTTTTATATTTATTGTTATATAAATATCTACTATTTTATAAAATATAATTTTATATGTGAAATATAATTTTACAATTAGTTTTTGTAAAATGTTATCCATATAATTAGGTATCACTGTGGATACTTATTAATACTAATTCAGTTTTAAAGGCTGTTAGAAGACAATGTACTTTGATTTCTAACAGATCAGTACTGCTCATATTTTTACTGAGGATAGAATTAAGTTAAAAAAGAAAGATTTTTAAAAGTTTAAGGGCCTTTCAACAGCAAGTAAATATTTCTGCCTTTTTCCTATGTTTTTCACTTCTGATGGTAAATACTGCTCCTCACATAAAGTAATTCAGAAGCACTGATGCTTTGTGTAAATAAATATATAATAAGAACATGCCACTGGATCTAGCATTTGACTCCTTGGGTGACGATGAATTTCAATGCCTGTTATTTGTCATGCCGAAGCCTGTCGGGTGATGATTCTTTTTATTGGTGTATCCCTCCAAACATATTTCATCACGCCATGTGCGCTGGAGTTCCTTGGGTGTGTTGGATCCGGGTGTCCCCTCTCCGGCGCACTCGCCTCCTTTCTCGCCCTGGCGCTCTAGCCGCCCCCTGCCTCCAGCGCCCCCGGTGCCAGGTCGGCTCACGCCCCCTCCTCTCTCTCCAGCTGGCTGAGGCGGGGGCGCGCTGCCTCCCGGACTGCAGGACCTGCTCAGTCAGCTGGGGCCCCCTGCGGACGGCTGCCTCCCTCGCCGCCAGGACCTGCCACTCTGCGCGCAATGGCAGCGGCAGCAGCATCCCCGCCAGCGGCAGCGGCGGCGGCGGCGGCAGCCACGGCCACCGCAGACGCTATTGTTCCCCGGTGTTAAACGCGCTTTCCCTCCTTTTCATCTGCCACGAAAACGAACAATAGCGGGAAAGAGCTTTGCGTTGTGTACTTGGGAAGACATTCCGAGGGCGAAGGAAAATTCCCTGCCCGCCGCGTCCCCTTCAGGGATCTGGACCCTGGAGCGGCTGCGGGCGGCATGGGGCTGCCAGCGGGGCGCTCGGCGTCCCGGAGCCGGGGCACTGCGGGCCGGCGCCCGGCCGTCCTGCCGCTCCTGCTGCTGCTGCTGTGCCCGGGCGCCTACGGGGCTGCGGCGCCTGGCGAGGCGGAGGCACCCATCCTCTATCTGTGGAAGACTGGTAAGTGGAATGGAGTCCCCCAGTGCTTCCCATCTTCACATCTGGGTCCACATCACGAAACTGCTGGGCTTCAGGAGGGACCCCTGTGCTTCTTGATGACCTGGGTGTGCTGGGATCCTAAGGTAAAAAGTATGATTCCTAGGAGGCAAATTAGGTCGTGTCCGAGGCTGTTAGGAAAGGAGAACCTAATAACTAAAAGGCATTAGTGAGTCACTGGAATGATATTTCCCTCACAGCTTCATAGTTAATGAGGGCAACCAACGCTGCACTTTCATAATTAAGTGCATTATTTTTAACCTCTGTGTTCTCATTCTGTTCGGACTTTCTTAAATGTATTTCTGGCAAAGAGCAAGCAAACATTTAGCCCCGGTTTTTATTCTGTGTTAAGGCAAACAGTTCACTCCATGCCATGATGTATACAGATACAGACTTAAATTTGTTAAGTGTAGCTTATGTGGGACACGTGGAAACAAGCCAAGTGAGGGCATGTCTAACAGTTAAAGGCAAATGGGGCGCCAATGAGCTGGCTGAGACCTTGTAAAGCTCAATTCTTAATGAGTGAATTCCGGGGCTCTTAAAGTGTGTTATTGTTAGGATGTTTAGGTTTAAACTTTTCCTGTCCTGAAAAAAAATTTTTTGCTTTGTTTTCAACCAGCCAACAAAAGCAAGCAACTAATTGCTCCTTGGAATCTCCCAGCAAAGTGCTGACTAGAGGTCCTGGTGGGGCAGTGACAGGCAGGAAAACAATACCAAATGAGGAATTACCACTCCTCTCCTGGGGCTCCTCTCTCCTCTAAAGGACGCTGAGAATTCTTCAGCTGACCTGAAACTTCTTGTTTATAGGAAGAAAGTGGGAAGCTTTATGCTTAGTGCTTCTGGCTAGGGATGAATTAAGAGTTTCTTGGCAGTGCCTAAACATTAAGAGAAGGATGCACTAGATATGAGGAGGGAAGGTATATTATTGGTCATGGGATCACAAATGAGTTGCGGAGAGTGTCTCTGACCTGACTTCAGCTGTTTTTAGAGCTCTAAGGCAGAGACAAATTAGTCTGTGCTACAATAACATTGATATCCTGATTTTTTATAAAAAAAATTGTTGCATCTGTGTAGCAACTTAGTGAAGAGATTGAATAGAAACTTATCTGAAGCCAAAGTACATAATTTGCCTCAGAATGTTGCATGAAATAACACACATGTACATGTTTAGAAAAGCTTTTTGGATATTAGTGTGAGTCATTCTTGTTACCACTTGAAGTTTAAAGACCAACAGATTAGTTGATAAAGATGAAATCAAATTAATTTTTTTCAGTTTAAAGAGTTGAAGATCTCTGATTTAGCTGAAGCCAGGGTTCAAATTTATACTTTTAAAGTACCAAGAGCCGAGCAGTAATTCAGATCAAAGATGAGTCTAAGAAGCATTCACTGTACAGAATCTGAGGTGCCAATATGTGTCAATATCAATGTCATGATGGAAATATAAGCTAATAAACTAGTGGAAAGCTCAGAAGAGCAAGGATATGGAGACCTTGATTCCAGTGTCTGTTCCAGCTCTTACTCCCTTCAGGAACGTTGGAATGTCACTTAACTTTTGATCTCCAGTTTACCCATCTGCCTGTAAATATGACCTTCTCCTGACTATTCCTCGTATTATGAAGATGAAATGAGTGAGTGATGAGAATGTGATCTTTAAACTTTAGAGTTATATGCATGGGAAAATATAAGCTAGTATAATGAGGATAATGTAATCTCTTTTATGGTGAGCCTTGGTTTGGTGAAAAATAAAATGGTGAATTAAACAGGAGAGCAAGATAAGAACCTTTTAATTTTTTTCTGGAGGGAAAGTAGACTTTACTATATCTATGAAGGAACTGAGAGTAGTTATCAGAGGAAATAGGGAATATTTTAAAAAGAGGGATACACTGTAAATGAAAATATAGAGATGATAGAATCATAAGTGTTCCTCATTTGATGGCAGTAAGGAGACAGGCAGGGATTTGGGAGAGAAAATGAGGTGAGATAGTCTTAAGATTCTGGTGGGATAAGCTTGATCTTGGTAGAACAGATTATTTAGAGTCACGTTATTGGTGAGATCATTGAATTAAAGTGATTTAGTGAAAAGTACAGTGGATGAAGAGCTGAGAGAGGAAGTCAACACTGTGTTTGTCACTATCAAGTTTTAGAATGTTGGCAAGGTCATTCAATGACCTTAGTTCTTGGTTTCCTGTTTTGTGATATTTACTGATTAGGAAAGATGATATTGAAAGGCTTTTTCAACCCTAAAGTATGTGCACATGCTGCTGCTGCTGCAGCTGCCAAGTCGCTTCAGTCGTGTCCGACTCTGTGTAACCTCAGAGACGGCAGCCATACATACACCATAAACACAGCTATATGCATATATGCACACATATATTAACATGTATATATACATATAGGGTATATATATACATAATGTGTAAGGTTTAGGATACATAGTATATATTATATGAAAGTTTAATCTATAAGGCATTCTTAATTTTTTTTAAGTCAGTTCACAACAAAGAGTGGTTGAGGACTCACTGTGTGACTTACATGAAGTCATTGTGGTGGAAGATTAAGATCCTGTTTTCCCTGCCCTCAACAAAGTCCAGTTGAATAATATACAACAGCTGCAACAGGGTATACCATACTCATGAACGGAACACTATGAGAGCAAAGAAGTTGTGTAGCTGATAGAAGGAAACAACAAAAATGTAAGGCATGAGATACAATATTCATAGGTCTTATAAGTATGGGAGCTCAAGTCTGGAATATTTGGTGGGAATGAATGGATTTAGTGCAAAATGAGAAGAGTTGGGCCAGATTGTAACAAAACTTTCAACCTATGATAAAGATGTTAGAATCTAACCTATAAGCTGGTGGAATCCATTCTAACTTAGAGCAGAGTAGCTGTTCCCGGTAAATTTTAAGTTCTTGCCTCATGGCCATAGAATTTAATGAGATACAATTGATAGGTAAGAAGTGGATTTATTTAGAGAAAAACACACTCCACAGACCAGAGTGTGGGCCATCTCAGAAGGCAAGAGGCCTTAAAATATCACTTGGTTAGTTTTTATGGATTGGGTAATTGTATAGGCTAATGGGTGGGAGGGGGTTTCCCTGGTGACTTCAGCAATAAAGAATCATCCTGCCAGTACAGGAGACTCTGGTTTAGCGCCTGGGTTGGGAATATCCTCTGGAAAAGGAAATGGCAACCCACTCCAGTATTCTTGCCTGGGAAATCCCATGGATACAGGATGCCTGGTGGGCTATTGTCTATGGGGTCGAAAAAAAGGACATGACTTAACTACAACAACATCAATTAGAGAGAAACTGTTGAAAGAGCCTGACAAAGTGTGGTCAGAACAGGTCCAGAGAAAATGCCAGTAGGTGCTAAATGAAGAAGATATCTTTGGAAGGGGATGGGGACACAAAGTATAAGACATTTCTGAGAGTCTGAAAAGGGATTATGAAATATTTCAGAAAAGATTAGTGGAAGGAGGAACTAATAAGATAATTCTTTTGGGAAAATACATTTTAAGTAGAATAGTAGAGATAGAATCTTGGTTGAATAATAAACCAGATAGTGGGAAAGTTATATTGATATAGTGAGTAACCAACTGGTATTTAAGTCTCTCTACAACATTGTTGCTTTTCAACTGAGAAAAAACCCAAAATATAAGATATTAAATTATAAAAGTAAATGTTTTAACAGTTTTATGTACAGTTAAAAGGTAACTTTTAATACTTGAAAAACATATTTCATACATGCAGAGTTAGAGAACTTACATTATTCAGTTCGGCTCAGTTCAGTCACTCAGTTGTGTCTGACAATTTGCGACCCCATGAATCGCAGCACACCAGGCCTCCCTGTCCATCACCAACTCCTGAAGTTCATTCAGACTCACGTTCATCGAGTCAGTGATGCCATCCAGCCATCTCATCCTCTGTCGTCCCCTTCCCCTCCTGTCCCCAATCCCTCCCAGCATCAGAGTCTTTTCCAATGAGTCAACTCTTCGCATGAGGTGGCCAAAGTACTGGAGTTTCAGCTTTAGCATCATTCCTTCCAAAGAAATCCCAGGGCTGATCTCCTTCAGAATGGACTGGTTGGATCTCCTTGCAGTCCAACGGACTCTCAAGAGTCTTCTCCAACACCACAGTTCAAAAGCATCAGTTCTTCGGTGCTCAGCTCTCTTCACAGTGCAACTCTCACATCCATACATGACCACAGGAAAAACCATAGCCTTGACTAGACGGACCTTAGTTGGCAAAGTAATGTCTCTGCTTTTGAATATGCTATCTAGGTTGGTCATAACTTTTCTTCCAAGGAGTAAGCATCTTGGAAGGTGAATAATTTACTGTTATTGATAAGTATTAGACAGTTTTTCTTTTTAATATTCCTGAGTATGGAATTGTTTCAGTAATAATTATGGCTAATTATATTTCCCTAGCAGTTCCAAATGAAGTGCATTAAACAAAGTACGATTGACTTAGCATGAGTCAGACAAAAAATGGTAAATACATCCAACTTTAATCAATTTAGGCTGCAGATATATATTTTAAAAAAAGTTTTAATGAAATAATTGAATTTATTTTTATAATAATGAAATTACATTAAAATCCAAGAAATAGATACACACTTCAGTTCAGCTGTTCAGTCATGTCTGACTCTTTGTGACCCCATGGACTGCAGCATGCCAGGCTTCCCTGTCCATTACCAACTCCCAGAGATTATTCAAACTCATGTCCATTGAGTCAATGATGCCACCCAGCCATCTCATCCTCGGTCGTCTGCTGCCTTCGATCTTTCCCAGCATCAGGGTCTTTTACAGTGAGTCACTTCTTTGCATCAGGTGGCCAAAGTATTGCAGCTTCAGCTACACCCTAGCTACCCAGCTTCAGATACACACTAGCCATTTTTCAGAATCAGGTGATAAAGATGTATACATAACTAGTTCTGAGTTTTTCTTCAAGGAAATTCTCACATTAAGCACTTTTGACCTGGGTTCATCCAATGCAAGACAGTGCTATTAATGACTGTCACTATGTGCTTTACACAGTTAATTGCACATGAAAAAACTGTTTCATCAGTTTAAAATTAAAAAAGGTATTATCTTTTTTTCTTTCTGTGCTAATGTAAAATATTCTGCAATGTATATGAAAAAATAGCCATCTTAGTCTTAGAAAGAAAGAAAGTGAAGTCACTCAGTCATGTCCAACTCTTTGTGACCCCATGGACTGTAGCCCACCAGGCTCCTCCATGCATGGAATTTTCTAGGCAAGAGTACTGGAGTGGGTTGCCATTTCCTTCTCCAGGGGATCTTCCCAACCCAGGGACTGAACCTGGGTCTCCTGCATTATGGGCAGACGCTTTACTGTCTGAGCCACCAGGGAATAACATAGGCGAGAGGAATGTTATTCCAGGTAGTGGGAACATAAGGTTGATATTATCTTTTAAAAAAAAGTTTTGCATTTCAGTTGTGATTATAATTTGTCTTAATTTGGAATGTGACACAGTTTGCTTATTAAATGAAGAATAGAGAAGGAGCAGAGGGAGGAATGGACACAGGGTCCAGGGATGGACAGGATGGACAGATGATCAACACCAAAATATACAAGCAACTTCTGCAGCTCAACTCCAGAAAAATAAACGACCCAATCAAAAAAATGGGCCAAAGAACTAAATAGACATTTCTCCAAAGAAGACATACGGATGGCTAACAAACACATGAAAAGATGCTCAACATCACTCATTATTAGAGAAATGCAAATCAAAACCACAATGAGGTACCACTTCACACCAGTCAGAATGGCTGCGATCCAAAAATCTGCAAGCAATAAATGCTGGAGAGGGTGTGGAGAAAAGGGAACCCTCCTACACTGTTGGTGGGAATGCAAACTAGTACAGCCACTATGGAGAACAGTGTGGAGATTCCTTAAAAAATTGCAAATAGAACTACCTTATGACCCAGCAATCCCACTTCTGGGCATACACACCGAGGAAACCAGAATTGAAAGAGACACATGTACCCCAATGTTCATCGCAGCACTGTTTATAATAGCCAGGACATGGAAACAACCTAGATGTCCATCAGCAGATGAATGGATAAGAAAGCTTTGGTACATATACACAATGGAGTATTACTCAGCAGTTAAAAAGAATTCATTTGAATCAGTTCTGATGAGATGGATGAAACTGGAGCCGATTATACAGAGTGAAGTAAGCCAGAAAGAAAAACACCAATACAGTATACTAACACATATATATGGAATTTAGGAAGATGGCAATGACGACCCTGTATGCAAGACAGGGAAAGAGACACAGATGTGTATAACGGACTTTTGGACTCAGAGGGAGAGGGAGAGGGTGGGATGATTTGGGAGAATGACATTCTAACATGTATACTATCATGTGAATTGAATCGCCAGTCTATGTTTGACGCAGGATGCAGCATGCTTGGGGCTGGTGCATGGGGATGACCCAGAAAGATGTTATGGGGAGGGAGGTGGGAGGGGGGTTCATGTTTGGGAATGCATGTAAGAATTAAAGATTTTAAAATTTAAAAAAAAAATAAAAAAAAATAAAAGTAAAAAAAAAAAAACAAAAAACAACAACAACAAAAAAATTTGGAATAACATAGATCAACATGTTTTTTTCATGGGACCTATGGAATTATTTCATCACCCTGAATATTTTTTATCATCCCCAGTATGGATAAACACCTTGTATTCTGTAGGGGTTTTCTGAGGATTAAGTATAATAACAACTGTATATACTTGTAGAATACTTCATACATATTGAGACTTCAATAAATGTTAAGGTATATTATTGCTATTATTCTATTATAAAATAGAATGGTTACTTAATTTTATGACCTGTAGTAAGTCTAATAAAGTGCCATAGCTTTCTGTAAAGGATCTGTTTTTTGTAAATGCACTAGAAATTGCACATTGATACAATTATAGTGCTAGATATTCCAGCAAATTATAAGAGAAGCATCATTGTGGAATGGAAAGATCATGGATTTTGAAATCCGACAAATCATTTTAAATCTTGCCTCTTCCTTATTGTTGAAATTACTTAAACCCTGACTTTTTTTCTTACCTTGGACTGGTGACAGGGGTTCTGAAATTAGAGGGCATTTGTAGAGTTTTAAAAGGTAGTAACTAGTGTTTAGCACAGTACCTAAAATATAGTGACTATACTTAAAAAAAGGTTAGTTCTTTTCCCATTCTTTACCTTTTGCTCTCCTAAAAATGTCATAACTTGAAGGAGTTTTACTGATCCAACACATTTATCCGTTTTCTCCAACTAAGAAACACCAGGGCAAACAAACCAAATCTAGAAAGAAATGTTTTATTGTAGACTTGTCTTTTTTTGTTATTTAATTATTTTGGCTTTTACATGTAGACAGCATGGACCAAAGACCATCAAAATATTCTGAGCTGCAAATTCAGGGTGAATTATATAAATATAATTTCTATACTTTATTTTGTATAGTGTCTTAAGATTTCTACGGAATCTGAACTTTCACATTCTTGCAGTTATCATTGTCACCAGTGCTTTGCCAGTGCTTGTGGTGTATGATTTGTTTAACATCCTAGGTGATTATTTAAATTAAAAAAAAATCTACAGTTTGTATCCTATTTTCCTGCTCGTCTTTCTTAGCATACATAGCACACTTAGTGTTCCAATTTTATTACGAGCTTATTGATTATCTGGTCCAAAAATCATATGCTCAGGATGTGTGAAGGTTTAGTAGCTCAATGGACTGTGGTAACACTGATCACTCCTAAAAACACACGCTAGTAAAGTAATGCTCAAAATTCTCCAAGCCAGGCTTCAGCAATACGTGAACCGTGAACTTCCTGAAGTTCAAGCTGGTTTTAGAAAAGGCAGAGGAACCAGAGATTAAATTGCCAATATCTGCTGGATCATCGAAAAAGCAAGAGAGTTCCAGAAAAACATCTATTTCTGCTTTATTGACTATGACAAAGCCTTTGACTGTGTGGATCACAATAAACTGTGGAAAATTCTTAAAGAGATGGGAATACCAGACCACCTAACCTGCCTCTTGAGAAGTCTGTATGCAGGTCAGGAAGCAACAGTTAGAACTGGACATGGAACAACAGACTGGTTTCAAATAGGAAAAGGAGTACGTCAAGGCTGTATATTGTCACCCTGCTTATTTAACTTATAGGCAGAGTATGTTATGAGAAACGCTGGACTGGAAGAAACACAAGCTGAAATCAAGATTGGAGAAATATCAATCACTCAGATATGCAGATGACACCACTCTTATGGCAGAAAGTGAAGAGGAACCAAAAAGCCTCTTGGTGAAAGTAAAAGAGGAGAATGAAAAAGTTGGCTTAAAGCTCAACATTCAGAAAACTAAGATCATGGCATGTCGTCCCATCACTCCATGGGAAATAGATGGAGAAACAGTGGAAACAGTGTCAGACTTTATTTTTTTGGGCTCCAAAATCACTGTAGATGGTGATTGCAGCCATGAAATTAAAAGACACTTACTCCTTGGAAGAAAACTTATGACCAACCTAGATAGCATATTCAAAAGCAGAGACATTACTTTGCCAACTAAGGTCCATCTAGTCAAGGCTATGGTTTTTCCTGTGGTCATGTATGGATGTGAGAGTTGGACTGTGAAGAAGGCTGAGCGCCGAAGAACTGATGCTTTTGAACTGTGGTGTTGGAGAAGACTCTTGAGAGTCCCTTGGACTGCAAGGAGATCCAACCAGTCCATTCTGAAGGAGATCAGCCGTGGGATTTCTTTGGAAGGAATGATGCTAAAGCTGAAACTCCAGGACTTTGGCCACCTCATGTGAAGAGTTGACTCATTGGAAAAGACTCTGATGCTGGGAGGGATTGGGGGCAGGAGGAGAAGGGGACAATGGAGGATGAGATGTCTGGATGACATCACTGACTTGATGGACGCAAGTCTGAGTGAACTCTGGGAGATGGTGATGTACAGGGAGGCCAGCCGTGCTGCGATTCATGGGGTCCCAAGGAGTCAGACAGGACTGAGCAACTGAACTGAACTGAACCCTGGAGAAGGAAATGGGAACCTACTCCACTATTCTTGCCTGGATAATCCCATGAACTAGAGGAGCCTGGAGGGCTACACTCCATAGGGTCACAAAGAATTGGACACAAGTGAGCAACTGAACATGCATCTGGTTTGTAAAATAATAAAAGACCCAGTGCGAACTGAGGTTAAGAGTTCTGTGGAGCAGCACATACTGAGGTCTTTTTCTGCCTTTTGTTGTTATATAAGAAAAGGTGGGAAGAGACGGATAGGGTGAGGTGCTGGCGTTCTGATTAGGTTATTGGGGAAGTGTGATATGCTTTGAATCCTTTTAGGAGGAAATGAAGCCTCTCAATCTCTGAATTAAGTTTGAATGAGGACACTGGACAGTGGGTCTTTCTGGAATGGGAGAGTGGAAGCCTTCAGGCTTCCTAATATAAAGGCACATTAGCGAGTTCTTTAATAACAGAAGCGCTGGGGAAGTGGCATCCAGGAAAATACATCTTTCCTATCACAAGTATATCATGGGGTGTGAGTTAGAGGTGCCAGTGAGCCATAAGGTAGGGATTTTTTTCTAATTTTCTTCGTTGGAACTTTACACTTGACACTTTAGAATGAATTAAAATGATGAAAAATAAAGGAATTTGCATTTAATTCCCAAATACCTAAGCAATAAGAAAAGTACTTTATTTAAAGGAAGAGATATTCCCTTATAGCTCAGCTGGTAAAAAAAAATCCACCTGCAATGCAGGAGACCCCAGTTCGATTCCTGGGTCAGGAAGATCCCCTGAAGAAGGGATATTCTTGGGCTTCTTTGGTGGCACAGACAATAAAGAATATGCCTGCAATGCAGGAGATTTGGATTCTGTCCCTGGGTTGAGAAGATCCCCTGAAAAGGGGAACAGCTACCTATTCCAGTATTCTTGCCTGGAGAATTCCATGGACAGAGGAGCCTGGCAGGCTACAGTCCATGGAGTCGCAAAGAGTTGGATACGACCAAGCCACTTTCACTTCCCTTTGCTTATAACAATTAAAAATAACTCAGTAAGGAGAGTGGAGAAAACATGAATACTTAAAACAGTGATACCAAAAGTAATGTCTGTTGCTTCTGATATGTGCTTGCACCTAACCAAATGGATATCTTCTCATCTTCTAGAAGAACTGTTGAGCTAATTGGTATTTTGCATAATTTAACATGTGAAATCATCATCTTTGGGAAATCATTTTTATTGGCTCTATATTATTGAATCAGCTGTACTATGAGAAAAGAAATAAGGGCAGATGGAGAAAATCATAAATAAAAACAATATAAAGATAATCATTTTCAAATGGCACATATAATCGAGTAGTGTTCAGATGGGCTCTTGTTCCAGGATCCATCAGAGAGAGAGAGATGGGTCACAAAGCAGGTGTGACATCCGTTAATTCAGGAGAAGCTATGAATGACAGTTAAAAACTTGGAGAGAAGATTAGATGCAAGCGAGGCCAACAAAACAAGGAGAGAAAAAACAGGCAAATCATTTGCATTCTTTTAAAAGCTATTTTTAATAGGCTTTATTTTTGAGCAGTTGAGATTTATAGAAAATTAAGTGGAAGTTCAGAGTTCTTATATACCCGCCTCATCCTCTCTCCAATTCTCCCTATTACTAATATCTTACATTAGTGTGGTACATTTGTTACAATTGATAAGCCAATATTGATGCATTATTATTAATTAAAGTCCAGAGTTTGTATTATAGTTCATTTTATATGAGGATTCACTCTAATTTACTTTGGGTGATTTTAAACAAATGCATAATGACATGTATTCTCTAAAGTAGGTATGGACTATTACAGTGTCATCCAAAGTAGTTTCACTGCCCTAAAATATCCTTTGTGCTTCACATGTTCATCTCTACATCTGTCCGTCTCTCCTCCCAAATTGCTGGTAACCAATGATCTTTTTGCTGTATCCATACATAGGCTTTTTCAAGGCTGTCATGCAATTGGAAGCTTACAGTATGTGGCCCTTTCAGATTTTGTCTCACTCAGTAATGTGATCTAAGTTCCTCCTTTCTTTTCACCATTGGAGAACTCATTTATTTTTTAAATTTCTATTTAATTGAATGATCATTGTTTTCTAATGTGGTGCTGGCTCCTGCCATACAACAGCGTGAATCCTCCATAAGTATACATAGGTCCCCTCTCTCTTGAACCTCCCCCCACCAGCCATCCCCACCTCTAGGTTGTCACCGAACACCAGGTTGAGCTCCCTGTATTTTACAACAGGTTTCGTTAGCAATCTATTTTACAGATGGGAATATACATGTTTCAGTGCTATTCTCTCAATTCATCCCATCCTCTCCTTACCCCTTTGTGTCCCAAGTATGTTCTTTATGCCTGAATCTCTATTCCTGCCCTACAAATTCATTCATCAGTACCATTTTTCTAGATTCCATATATATGTGTTAATATACAATACTTTTTTCAATATTCCATTGTGTGGATATAGCACGGTTTATCCGTTTACCTATTGAATGACATCTTGATTGCTTCCAAGTTTTAGAAATTATGAATAAAGCTGCTTTATCCATCTATATCCATATGCAGATTTTGTGTGGACCTGATTTTTTAGCTCTTTTGGGTAAATACCAGGGAGTGTGATTGCTGGATCATATGTTAAGAGTATGTTTAGTTTTCTAAGGAACTGCCAAACTGTCTTCCAAACGGTATCATTTTGCATTCTTGCCAGCAGTGAATGAAAATCTCTCTTGCTCTGCATCCTAGCCATGTTGTCAATGTTTTGAGTTTTAGCTATTTAAACAGGCATGCAGTTGTACTTTCTTGTTATTTAAATAGGCGTGAAGTTGTCTTTTCTTCTTATTTTCACTTGCCATTCCTTAATGAGAGATATGATGTTGAGCATTATCTTTTCCTCTTGTCATCTGCATGTCTTCTCTGGTAAGGGATCTGCAGTCTTTTCATCACATAAATGAAAATAGTACAAGTCGGTAGAACTCTTATTTAATGGGGTTCAAAGCCTCAATCCAGCCTGTGCTGCACGTACTCCATTCTTCTTGTTGCTCTGATGAGGTGTCTCACAGGGAAACACAATTGTTCATATAAACAGAAAACATATATAGGAATTAAATAAAGAATTAATGGAGATGTGTGTACACTTGGTCGAGTTCTGCCTTGAATGGGAAACTTTGGGAGAGAGTTTAACAGCGACGGACAATACCTTGAAAGAAAAGCAAATGGCCTGATATAGCAGCCTGCAAGCTTGTGAGATTTTTAAGTGTACTGTGAATGTCTTATATCTCTAGCTCACTCTGGTCTGGTTCATAAATTACATACATAGCTACCTATCCACTCGTTCTTGTGTGGAGGAAGCCAGGAGCTGGCAGAAAGTCGAGGTGTAATATCCTTCTGAAGTTCTGGGGAAGAGTGGAGGTCCACTGTCCTGAAGCCATGGGGAAGCTGACCTGAGAACCAAGTTGTCAAAGTTGGTCTGCCAGTCAGATTACTCCCACAGACCTTCCCATGAACACAAAGTGCTGAGCACCACCAGAATGGGAGTAGCAGGGTGATGACTCAGAAGTGGGTAGTTTGTGTGCGCAAGAGTAGAAATATAGCCACCAAATTGCTCTGGTGAGAGAGCCTGATAGAAAATTAGCTTTTCCAAGCAAATGTATCAGGCACAGGTGTGGATTATGTAGTTGGAATAATTTAATCTATGGTATATGGCCAATGCGAGGCTATCTAATTGTGGCACAGTCTGGATAAGAAGTTACCCCTTAGATTATTACAGCAGTAGCAATAGCTGGTGACTGCAGCCGTGAAATTAAAATACACTTACTCCTTGGAAGGAAAATTATGACCAACCTAGACAGCATATTAAAAAGCAGAGACATTACTTTGCCAATAAAGGTCTGTCTCATCAAGGCTATGGTTTTTCCAGTAGTCATGTATGGTTGTGAGATTCAGACTATAAAGAAAGCTGAGTGCCGAAGAATTAATGCTTTTGAACTGTGGTGTTGGAGAAAACTCTTGAGAGTTCCTTGGACTGCAAGGAGATCCAACCAGTCCATCCTGAAGGAGATCAGTCCTGGGTGTTCATCAGAAGGACTGATGCTCTTGCTGAAACTCCAATAGTTTGGCCATTTGATGCAAAGAGCTGACTCATTTGAAAAGACCCTGATTCTGGGAAAGATTGAAGGCAGGAGGAGAAGGGGATGACAAACGATGAGATGGTTGGATGGCATCACTGACTCAATGGACATGAGTTTGAGTAAATTCTGGGTGTTGGTGATGGACAGGGAGGCCTGGTGTGCTGTGGTCCATGGGGTCATGAAGAGTTGGACACAACTGAGTGACTGAACTGAACTGAGCAATAGCTGGGCATTCTGAGTATTGCAGATGGATAGGTTTGCAAGTATGTTCTATAGCATGCCTGCTAAAAAATGGCATCAGAGCACAAATGGTGCCTGTTTGGGTTCCAGTATGCAAAAATTATTTTTAATTTTCTTTACCAAAATCAAAGAGTATGACTGTAAATGTCAGAGGGACCCTTTGTATTCAGTACTTCCCTTTGACAGTGAGCGAGAGTGGTTGCAGAGAATTGAACCTATATCTTTTTTTTTTAATTGGTTGATTTCGTTTCTTTGTATTTACATATTTTTAATCAAGTTAGAGTTGATGTGCAATATTACGAAGTTCAGGGATACAGCATAGTGATTCACAGTTTTTAAAATTATACTCCATTTATAGTTATGAAATATTGCTATATTCCATGTGCTGCACGATATGTCCTTGAACCTTATTTATTTCATATATACTAGTTTGTTACCTATCAATCCATTACTCCAATCTTGTTCTTCCCCCACTTTGTCTCCCCACTGGTAATCACTAGTTTGTTCTCTATATTGGTGAGTTTAGTTTCTTTCTTTGGGTCATATTCACAAGCTTGTTTTATTTTTTAGGTTCCACATACAAGTGATATCATGCAGTGTTTGTCTTTCTCTGACTTGCTTCACGAAACATAATACTCTCCAAGTCCATCCATGTTGTTGTAAATGACCAGATTTCCTTCATTTTATGGCTGAGTAGTATTCCATTGTGTATCTATATATATATTTCATCTTGAAATAAACACTGATTGCTCAGCAGCTAAATAAATATATGTGTGTGTGTTTGCATGTGTATGTAATAAATAGAAAGATATGTTCCTGAGCAGACTTTTGAGCTGGATAGACGTGAATCTTGACCTAATTTTGTTTTTTATTAAGAATGTGATCTCTGATCTCTCTGTCTCTTGTTCCTCAGACATACCATATGTATGAGGTTGGTATCTACCCCTCCAGGTTATTTTAAGGGTAACTTGAGAGAAACCTGTAGTGCACTTAGGTGATGCCTGGCACACATCACTGCTCATACACGTTCTGTCTTACTTGGCATGATCCTGCTGTGAGCTATGAATGCCTCCTGTCTGGGGTGGAGTTTGCTTCCTGGATCTCTCTGCATTCTTTCCTTCATTTTGATTCTTCTTTCTTCTTGCATCTGCATTTCATGATTCTCTGCAACCGATGTTGCTCCCCTTTCTCCCTGCTGTCGGAGCCACCCATGTAGTTGGAAAAGCCTCTGTTTTGCTCTTTGCAGAGTTTTCAAAGTAGTTTTAAAACAGAGTCATTCTACCTTAGTGTTTTATTTTTACTGTGATGGTGCATATCTTTGCCATGCAAAGAGTGCTGGAGGTGTGACTCTTTAACTGGGGTGGTGTGTTCCAAAATTCCTTTGTGTGAAAACACCTAAGAATATTCTTGGCAAGACTTTCCTGGTCTGTGATGCTGTGAGTGAAAGGGTGTAGGAAATGCACAGTCAACGCTGAGGCTTCCTTTCTCAAGGTTCTCTTTCCTCTCCTATAGTACATTGCCTCTTTCATTCCCTCCTTTCGTCCCTCCCTCTGTATGTAAATGGAAGTGTCGTGTATATGCTCTGTGTATGTATGTGCACATCTTGTGTATATATAAATATCCTACTTAAACACCTCAGTATATGTGGTTCAAAATCTTCTTAAGGAAATTAAATGGTTTCTCAGTTTGGAGAAGAGATGGTTATTCTACAGTTTTATGCCAATTACAGCCTGTTTAGCTGTATACTCCCTAAATTTTTATAGCATTTATAAAATTATGATAGAATTACAATAAAAATTTAATGTACCATTACAAGCATACATATGCATGCACACACATACCTAGATACATAAATGCATGTAACATAACATACACATCCTAATAGCACAATCATTTATGGTTAAATGCACAGAACTTCAACTGTTATCTGGTATCACGGAAATTATTATACCTCCTCACATGTGTTTTATATCTAGTATTTATAGAGGTGAGTTTTAAAAATGTATGCAAAGACTACTTTTCACTAAAATATTAATTACAAAATTTATATTAAAACTTTATTTTAGAAAATTTTGCCAATTTAATATTCGTCAGGAGCCAACTCATGTATAAGATCTCATTACATGAGTCCTTGCATTACTTCCCACTAACTTGTAGCTTTTATTTTAAGATTCGTTTTATGTCTCATCATCTTCCTGTGTTTGCCTCTCTGGTGCCTGAGCAGGCTTCAAACTGCAATCCCTGTGCAGATTTCCAAGAAGTACTTTTCTTCTAATAGCACTGCTGGTCAGAATGTCCAGTCACATTGTTTATATGAAGTATTTCTTATAGATAGTTTACACTGATTGGGCTATCATTAAGGCCGTACACGTCACAACCTCAGGTGGAATGATGCAGATTAATTATTGTTTTATTCTACATGTGTATATGTAAAATGTGTATATCCAATGTATTTTTTCTATGGGAAACATAGTTTACTCAGAGCCACTATATTACACAACTCCAGGTGACTCTTTTCTTCATCAATTTGTGTTGATCAGGTTCAATTAAGTAAAACTGGCAAGTGCCTAGAGCCTGTCTTATGCCAAGCTCTGTGCTAGGTGCTGGAGCTCAAACATACACAGCACATAAACCCATTTCTTCTGAAGTCCCCTATCATGGATGTGCTTGTGCTGAGTTGCTCAGTCATGTCAAACTCTTTGCAACCCCATGGTCTGTAGCCCACCAGACTCTTGTGTCCATGGGGACTCTCCAGGCAAGAATACTGGAGTGGGTTGCTATGCCCTTCTCTAGGAGATCTTCCCCACCCAGGGATCAAACCCAGGTTCCTGCATGGCAGGCTATTTCTTTACCATCTGAGCCACCAGGTAAGCCCCTCTATTGTGGATAAATAAGTAATTAATTCTTAGTGAACTTATTGTAAAAACAGAAGCATATAAAAATATAGAATGAGAAAGGGGTGATTATCTTAGAGAAGGAGACAGGGAAAGGAAGATTCGCATAATATACAAATTGAAAAATAAACAATTTACAAAGTGAACAAGGCTATAGACTCAAATCCAGGTCAAGAGGAACAGTTGTGAAGAAAGTATATGACGCACATGTCCAGGGGCAGCAGGAAGTTCTGAGGCATGAGGAGAAAGAAGGGAGTGCGTGGACCACAGCAAACAGCCTGTCATATGGAGCTTAGCTGCTGTTTTTAACTGTTTGGAATCTAGAAGCCCAGCTCAATTTGGGTGGATAAAATATTACTAAGAATAAAGATATATTTGCAAATAAGTCATATGTGAATTTATGGAGTTTAGAAGATTGTTGATCGTATGACTTAACTGTTCTAGTTCTTATTGGAAACTTGCTATGAGCTTTGCTGTCTTTACTAAGTAATGTTGATTAAACACAGTTACTTCAAGAGTGGAGTATCCTTTCAGGTTTATATATTAGGGTGATTTAATATTTTATCTTTTCCTCTAAAGTTTTGATTCAGTTCAGTTCAGTTCAGTCACTCAGTCATGTCCGACTCTTTGCGACCCCATGAATCGCAGCACGCCAGGCCTCCCTGTCCATCACCAACTCCCGGAGTTCACTCAGACTCACGTCCATCGAGTCGGTGATGCCATCCAGCCATCTCATCCTCTGTCATCCCATTTTTCCCTCCTGCCCCCAATCCCTCCCAGCATCAGAGTCTTTTCCAACGAGTCAGCTCTTCACATGAGGTGGCCAAAGTACTGGAGTTTCACCTTTGCATCATTCCTTCCAAAGAACACCCAGGGCTGATCTCCTTTAGAATGGACTGGTTGGATCTCCTTGCAGTTTTGATTAGACCAATGTTGAAATGAATAAACCTGAAATCTATGTATTTTTGTCTGAGAAGTCAGTGACAGAGAATATAAATGACTGAAGTGGACCAGCCATGGTGTAAAGGCTGGTTAAGCTCACTCTTCTCTATGGAGACATGGTTAATTAAAGAAGCTACACAGCTTCTCACTCTGCTGTGGGTCTGTCTGTTGAGGTCCATCATTTAGAGATGGGGTTCAGTTGAAAAAGTTCTCGTAAGGGACAATTTCCAATTAAGTCATGTCCAACTCTTTTTTGACCCCATGGACTATAACCTGTAGACTCCTGTCCATGAGATTTCCCAGGCAAGAATGCTAGAGTGGGTTGCCATTTCCTTCTCCAGGGAATCTTCTCGACCCTGGGATTGAACCCGTGTCTCCTGCATTGGCAGGCAGATTCTTTACCACTGACCCACCAGGGAAGCCCATAACAGACAATAATGTACGCCAGATACAGTGTCTAGTGAGCCAGAATTGGATTATGGGGCACTAGTTCACAGTCTTTGTTGGACCATCATATCAAGTCTTTAAACATGTGAGGTTTAACCATAGGATGGAAAAGATATTAAGCAAAATTGTTTTTGAGTTTGAGAATGACTAAGATGAGAATATACGAAATTCCAAAATCAAAGTATCTGAACAGTCCTGTTTCCAGTGAGCATCAACATTTCCCTCCACTTAACATGCTGTGTGTCATTCCTTCTTATTAATGAACATGCCTCATGGAATGAAAGAGACTAGTAGGAGCAAGGCATTTGTTGCCTTGCGCTGGTGTGTATAATCACAAAAATGCAGCGGAGATCATAGAGTTCAATCTCACTATAAAGCAGCTTCTTCTGACAGCTTGCAGTGGTGACTGTACACCTCTAATTGGTACGCCATCAGACTGCATTTGGATTTATGGAATCACATAATTCATAGGGAAAGCTTTGAGTGCTGCTAAGATACATTTCTCTCCCTGTCTCGTACTGCAAGATTTAATATAACTTCTTTAGTTCTGTTGGCTTGTTTTGTACAAGCACTGGCTTTAGACTGCTTGAGCTGTGGAAAGTCCACTGTAAGAGAATAAATATTAAAGAGCAGATAACATGGCCTTTCAGACGTGGTGATCAAGCTGTCCATACCATGGGCATCATGATGTCCCAAACCATGTCCCAAATCTCAGAGCTCTCAAGATCATTCTTCTCAAAGTAATTTTGTCTCTTAACAGAATCATCTACAAGCTGAATCAAGTTGATGATTTAATGAAAAATGTGAATATTAGAGGAAAGAATGATTCTTGTACTCGTCACTGTAGATAAGACGAATCACTTTTATTGGCCATATGCTGAGTATTAGAATTGCTGTCACGGAGCCATTTTTAACAGTTGTTTTTGGACATAATTCAGATGCCATACAGTTCACCCATTTAATGTGTGCAATTCAATAGCTTTTGGTATATTCACAGAGTTGTGTATCCTTCACCACAAACAGCTATAGAATATTTTCATTTCTCCCAAAAGAAATCCTGTACCCCTCAGCCCTTGCTCCCAAACTTCCATTCTATTCTGTCACACCCAGCCCCAAGCAAGTACTAATATAGTTTCCATCTCTTTCTGTTTACCTACTCTGGACATTTTATATAAGTAGTCATACTTGATGTGATCTTTTGTGACTGGATTCTCTCACTTAACATATTTTAAGGGTTCATCCATGTTGTGGTATGTAGTAGTACTTCATTTTTAATATTCCATTTTTATGGATATACCACATTTTTAAAATCCATTCGTCAGTTGATGGATATTTGAGTTGCATCCACTTTTGGTCTATAGTGCTGCTATGAACATTCATGTACAGGTTTTGGTGTGGCATGTATTTCTGTTTCTCTTGAATATATACTCAGGAGTGAAATTGTTGGGTTTTATGATAAATATATTTAATCATTTGAGGAACTGCTGCCGCTGCTACTGCTGCTAAGTCACTTCAGTCGTGTCCGACTCTGTGCGACCCCAGAGACGGCAGCCCACCAGGCTCCCCCGTCCCTGGGATTCTCCAGGCAAGAACACTGGGGTGGGTTGCCATTTCCTTCTCCAATGCATGAAAGTGAAAAGTGAAAGGGAAGTCGCTCAGTCATGTCCGACTCTTTGCGACCCCATGGACGGCACCCTACCAGGCTCCTCCGTCCATGGGATTTTCCAGGCAAGAGTATTGGAGTGGGGGGCAATTGCCTTCTCTGTGAGGAACTGCTAGACTGAGCCATATTATTTGTAAAATTATTTTTAACTCTTTGTTTTATATTGGAGTATAGTTGAGCAGTGTTGTGATGAACAGTTCAAGTGTACATACACATGCATCTATTCCTTTTCAAATTCTTTTCCTATTTAAGTTACTACCTAATATTGAGTAGAGTCCCCTGTTCTATACAGTAGGTGCTTGTTAATTATCCATTTTAAATATAGCAGTGTGTATATGTTAATCCCATACTCCCAAACTCTCCCTTCCCCAACCTTTCCCCACTGGTAACCATAAGTTCATTCTCTATGAGTCTGTTTTTATTTTGTACATAAGTTCATTTATATCATTTCTTTTTAGATTCCATATATAAGCAATATCATATGATATTTCTCTGAATTTCTTCTTCACTCAGTATGACAGTCTCCAGGTCCATCCATGTTGCTGCAAATGGCATTATTTCATTTTTTTAATGACCGATATTCCATTGTATGTATGTACCATGTCTTCTTTATCCACCCCTCTGTTGATGGATATTTAGGTTGCTTCCATGTCTTACCTATTGTAAACAGTGCTGTAGTGAACATTGGGATGCACATATTCTTTTGGACCATGTTTTTCTCTGGATATATGCCCAAGAGTGGGATTTCTGGAACATATAATAGCTCTATTTTTAGTTCTTTAAGGAACCTCCAAACTGTTCTCCATAGCGGGCTGTACCAATTTACATTCCTACCACAGTGTAGGAGGGTTTCCTTGTCTCCACATCCTCTCCAGCATTTGTTTGTGGATTTTTCAATGATAGCCATTTTGACTGGTGTGAGGTGATATCTCATTGTAGTTTTGACTTGCATTTCTCTAAATATTAATGATGTTGAACATCTTTTCATGTGCTTCTGGCTATTTGTATGTCTTCTTTGGAGAAATGGCTATTTGGGTCTAATGCCCATTTTCTGATTAGGTGTTTGTTTTGATATTAAGCCACATAAGCTGTTTGTAAATTTTGGAGAGTAATCCCTTGTCAGTCACATCATTTGCAAATATTGTCTTCCATTGTTTGTGTTGTCTTTTTATTTTGTTTATGGTTTTCTTTTCTCTGAAAGAGCTTTTGAGTTTAATTAGGTCCCATTTGTTTGTTTTAGTTTTTATTTTCATTATTTTCATAGACGGATCAAAAAAATATTGCTGCAATTTATGTCAGAGAGTGTTTTGCCTATGTTCCCCTCTGAGAGTTTTGTAGTGTTTAGCCTCACATTTAGGTGTTAAATCCATTTTGAATTTATTTTTGTGAATGGTGTTAAAACATATTCTGATTTCACTTTTTTTACATGTAGCTGTTCAGTTTTCCCAGCATCGTTTATTAAAGAGACTGTCCTTCCTCCCTTATATAGTGTTGCCTCCTTTGTCATAGATTAATTGACCCTCGGTATGTGGGTTTATTTCTAGACTTTCTATGCTGTTCCACTGATGTATGTTTCTGTTTTTTGCCTTTACTATGCTGTTTTAATGACTGTAGCTCTGAAGTATATAGTCTGACATCAGGGAGCCTCATTTTACTAGCTCCATTTTTCTTTCTCATGCTTGCTTTGACTGTTTGGGGTCTTCTGTGTTTCCATACACATTTTAAGATTTTTTTGTTCTAGTTATATGAAAAATACCATTGGTAATTTGATAGGGATTGCATTGAATCTGTATCTGTAGATTTCCTTGGGTAGTACAGTCTTTTTGACAATATTGATTCTTCCAATCCACGAACATGGTATATGTCTTTTCATCTGTGTTGTAAAACTTTAATCCAGTTGTCTTCTGATTGGTGAGGCCGTGTTCCCTCACTGTTGGCTGTTTGACCTGAGGTGACGCAGCACTGGAACCTGTGGGCTGTTTGGTAGGGCTTATGGTGGCTTCCAGAAGGCCTCTCTCCAGTGAGTGCTTCCCAGACCTGCTCTTGGCAGGCTTCTGTCCCCACCTTGTGCCACAGCTACCCCAGCAGCTCTGCAAGAGACCCACCAGTGCCAGCAGGCAGATCTGGCCCAGTCACTGATGGCATGACTACTCTTTTCTCCTGTGTCCTGTTGCACACAAGATCCCGTGTGTGTCCTCAAAGAGTGGAGTTTCTTTTTCCCCAGGCCTGTGAAAGCCCTGCAGTCAGATCTCTCTGACCGTCAAAATCAGATTCTTTGCAGACTCCCCTTGTTGCCCAGCCTGCAGGCTGGGAAGGCTGCTGTGAGGCTCAGCACTTTCTCTCCAGTGGGAGAACTTAACGTGTGCAGTTGTTTCCCTTTCTGTGCGTCGCCCAGTCAGTGGGCGTGGGACTTGACTGTATCATGGTTGCACTTCTCTTACCATCTTGCCCTGGCTTCCCCTTTGTCCTTGGATGTAGAATATCTCTTTTGGTAGGTTCCAGCATTTCTCTGTCAGTGGTTGTTCAGCAGATAATTGTGATTCCAGTGTGCTCCAGTGAGCACAAGTCCTTCTTCTCTGCAATCTTGAGCTAATCTCCTGAGCTATATTATCTTTAACTTAGCACAGCACACTATGTATTATGTTTTCCAGGAGCTTAAATTATGATATAATTATCATTTGAGAAAATACATTAAAATTCCAATAAAAATGTATTATGTAATTAGAATGTAAGTAGTTGAGAAATACAAGAAAGTGCTTTCATGAAAATAAAATCACATTTAGGAGAAAAATCTTGAGTACACTTGATAGGATGCCTTGGAAGAAGCTTCTCTTGGGGTTTTAATCTGATCATATAGTGAATCTTCAGTAAAGGAAAAGTACTTGGGATGGGAAAGCTGCGATGAGTTAAAGAATGAGTGGATAACTTAATCATATGTATTTAAAATGCACAGAAAAACCTAAGTGATGCTAATGAAAAATTTTAATGTTAATGAATTTTAGAAGTTGCCCCTTTGGTGGTTTTTGCAACTTAGTGGGTATAATAACAATCCCTGCTTGTATTCTCATGGTACTCTACAGTTCTCTAAGCACTCATACTCAACATGTCCTTTTGCTAAATTCTTATGATTTCTTCATTAGTGTTGGGCAGGACATAATGTTCTTCTGTTTTAATGAAAGAATAAACCCGTGTTCCTAAGGTCAAGTGATTTTCCCCAAACTGTACTCTTAGTATAATACTAGCAGTCAGGATAAATATCTTACTGTCTTTGATATTATGACATAAACAAAAATAAAAATTTTATACAAAATACTTTAAATTATATGCCCTAATATTTTAATTGAATAAGAGATAGGGAAAATATTCTTGAGTATGTTAAGAGTAAGCTTTAAATATTTAAAGTAGCATTATGTAGGATAACATGTAGCATTAGGTAGAAGGAAGTGGCAACCTACTCCATTATTCTTGCCTAGAAAATCCCATGGACAGAGGAGCCTGGCGGGCTGTAGTTCATGGTGTCGCAGAGAGTCAGACACGACTGAGCAACTGAGAACACATGTAGTATAAATATGAGACAATAACAGACATTTAGTTTGAATACTTTCAGACAAGCATAGGGAGATGCAGTAAATGATTACAGACTTGGATATTAATAACTATTTTGTCTATTTTGTATCTTGATTGAGCATTTGACAGTTTCCTTGAGATTTTAACATTTACTCTAATAATTTTCTTCCATTTTGTAACAGAAAATAATGACATGTTTTTTTCTAAATAATTCATTATCCTGTAATTAAATGGAAACATATTGTCATATTGTTCCACAATGCAAAGAATCTTAACATTGTAAAGTTTAACTACTGCTTCAAGTCATAACTCAATATTTAATTTCAGTGTATTGGTGGTATCCTTTTTTATTCCTCTTTTTTTAGAGTCTTATATGGATTTTGACTGTAGGTTTGCTTGACAGTGTAACACAGGAGTTTATACTGAATACCATTAAACAAAATATCCCAAATCTTCCTTGCTGCTGTTGCTAAGTCGCTTCAGTTGTGTCCATCTCTGTGCAACCCCATAGACGGAAGCCCACCACTCCTCTGTCCCTGGGATTCTCCAGGCAAGAACACTGGAGTGGGTTGCCATTTCCTTCTCCAATGCATGGAAGTGAAAAGTGAAAGGGAAGTCGCTCAGTCGTCTCCGACTCTTCACGACCCCATGGACTGCAGCCCACCAGGCTCCTCCATCCATGGGATTTTCCAGGCAAGAGTACTGGAGTGGGGTGCCATTGCCTTACATCTCCCCAAATGTCCCACAGAACTTCTCTCTCTGTGTTGTAGTCTCTCACAAACATACACACACACATGCAGGCACTTGCTGACACAGTCTCCTTTCCCTCTCCTAAGTAGTCTCAGGTTGCTTTCATTCTCTTATTAAGCTTTTCTTTACTGCTGGACTCTTTGTAGCCCTTCTCTTCTATTAATTTCCACCCATTCTGTGGTTCCTTATAGCTTAAGGAACAAAATATATAGATATATTAGTGATTTGATTTAAAATATGTAAAATATAATGATGTATTATAGAAGTATCACAGTTTGTAGTCTTCCTTAAGGAGTGAAGATTTGCCTTTAAATTTAACTGGATTTTTTTTTTTTCCTTTGGCCATAGTTTAATACAATAGAAAACAGTAAAAGTAGTCAGACCATCTGTGTTGTGTTTTGGTACAATATTACACTCTACCTTTAATTTCAGGGAATGGTTTTCCAAATATATAAACTGATGCAATTTCTTGAATAGGCTTATTATTGACAATAGAACTGCTGACTTGCAGTGTCCTGTACAGGGAGACTGTCTTTCCAGCTGTAGAGTTCCTTTCCTTTTCTTCCCATAAAGAGACAAAGTGAAAACCTGCCAGCATCATTATATTTGCCTGCAGGCTGTGAAACTATGATACATTCATTGTGGACTACTGTAAGGGATATAGCTGTGAAATGAGCTATAATTTAATACTGAAAGTAAAAGAACTAGTGTAAATTTATTCAAATGAAATTCTTTGCAAACATTACAGTAAATAGGCTTGGAAACATTCTCATTCTGTCTCTTGTACTTCAAAAATAACTTTTCTGAAGATACTATATTTTATGACATGTGATGAAAGAGATGAAAATTAGGGCTGTAAGTGTTCATTAATTTATGTGGTAGGTTTCTCCTACTAGTATAGTAGGTTTTAAAATTCAAATTTAGATCTATGCTTCAGTTCAGTTCAGTCACTCAGGTATGTCTGACTCTTTGTGACACCATAGACTGCAGTACGCCAGGCTTCCTTGTCCATCACCAACTTGCGGAGCTTACTCAAACTCATGTCCATCGAGTCAGTGATGCCATTCAACCATCTCACCCTCTGTTGTCCCCTTCTCCTTCCGCCTTCAATCTTCTCCAGCATCAGAGTCTTTTCCAATGAGTCAGTTCTTCGCATCATATGGCCAAAGTATTGGAGTTTCAGCTTCAGCATCATTCCTTCCAATGAATATTCAGGACTGATCTCCTTTAGGATGGACTGGTTGGATCTCCTTGCAGTCCAAGGGACTCTCAAGAGTCTTCTCCAACACCACAGTTCAAAAACATCAATTCTTTGGTGCTCATTTTTCTTTGTAGTCCAGCTCTCACATCCATACATGACTACTGGAAAAACAATAGCTTTGACTAGACAGGTCTTTGTTGGCAAAGTAATGTCTCTGCTTTTTAGGTTAGTCATAGCTTTTCTTCCAAGGAGCAAGCATCTTTTGATTTCCTAAATATAGAACCAATGTCAAAAGTCTCTCTTGACAGAGTGGATGGTTAACTCCTAAATGGATCATGAGCACATTGAAGGATCGTTTTAATCCTCAAGTATGCAGCCAGATAGAAGTTTTTCTTGGAGGAAAATGTGGAATATTCTAGAATGTTCTATTTTGAAGGTCTATACTAACTTCTGTACAGTACATGTCCTTATTTTAAGTTGTGTTGTGTGTGTGTGTGTGTGTGTGTGTGTGTGTGTGTATTTGATAATTCTTTTGGTTAATGTGCACAGGAAATTTTGGTATCTTAATCAAAATCTGCTTAATGGATAGAAGAGACGTTATACACAAATCACCAAGTTTTAAAATATTATAATCCAATAAGATGTACTTAACAATAACATCATAGTGCACATAATTTAACCTGCAGTTTATCGTGATGCATAAATGTCTTCAGAAGGTTGAAGTGCACCAGAGTCTTCATTATGAACAAAATTTTATTACTGAATAGAACTATGAGGAAGTTCTATGAGAAATGTTTCATTGGTAGAATGCTGATATTTTTGTAGTCTTTTAGTCTTTCTGATTTAATGGTCTTTTACATTCAAAAATTTACAGAGACTTATATCATTCTACTCACATTGAAAACTTTGACAGTTGAAGTCATTCTAGGTCTGTGCTAATATTGTCAATGAGTATGCCTACATGTACATGTGTATGTCTCTTTTATTATATGTTGCATCCTATTAATGCATCTAGAATGGGCAGATGAATTCAAGTGGTAGACAGACTGTTGTTATTTCATCTTCTAAACAAAGCTATTCTCCCCTGTTCCATTTTAATCTATTACAAACATGCTAGTGATATCAGCATGAGCTACGGTGCCCTCTGAGCCCCAATATTTACTGCACAAACATTTTCCTCTACTCCTGTCTAGATCCTTGTCTGACAGTGGGGAAGTATAGACTCATAGGACTGATCCTTTGGTCACGGAGCTCATGAGAGGCAGACACAGGGCAACCATAAATCAGTGTAACTGGGGCTACGGAGAAGGCGTGTTTGAAGTGCTCTAAGAACACTGAAGAGGCAGTGATCAATTTGTCTGGGCTGGAGAAGGGCGAGGATGAAGAGGGAAAGGCTTGACAGAAGCGGATGACTAGAAAGCTGAGAGTTGAAATGACGGGAGAGCATGCATACTAAAGGCAGAAAGATATGAATTAACAATCTAAATGTATTTTATATTGTGAGTAGCTTTCTCTCTGCCTGTGAAACTTGTAACAACTCCCTGTTGGTATCTTCAGCAACCTCAGTGATTCCCTTCAATTTTATTTCTTCTTTCATAAACCTGCCAGCTTTATGCAATAGCTACGACTTCTACCTTGTTACTGATTCCTTGTTTGGTCTCTTAGAATGTCTACTTGAAGTCCAAATTTTGACCCTAATCCTAGCTAGTTACTTTTTCACATTCTTCGCTTCACAGTTTAACCAAACATTCAGTTTAGATCAGCTTCTTTGTCAAGCCCACTGTTCCATAAACCCCAACTTCAAAATGAACCCAGAAATATCAAATGAATGTAATTGGTTGTTATATCCAACTTCCAGCCGTATTTACCTTGAACCATGTGTTATAGCATTTACGCTTTGGTACAAATAAACTTTCTTTGGGGCTTTAGTGGGAAAGCCAATGAAAATTTGTGTATAAAAGTGTGTTGCATATCCGTTAGATCCAGGAATTAAGCAAGTGAGCAAGTTCAAGATTTACATTAAGTAGTTCATTTGTATTTAAAAGTGTCCTAGCTCTAACTTACTTGATGATATAGACTAGTGCTTACTTTAAATATTCAGTTGGTTAAGTCTTAGGGCTCCTTTTCATGTAAAATACAATTTGATACATTTGTAACTCTATAGTGATAAGGTTGTGAAAATCCTGCTATAGTAAGTGAGCTACTCTTAAGCAACCACTCAGAAAGAGAAGGATAGTGCTATGTAGTAAAATGTAATATTTGAAGTTCTTGGTACATAAGCAACAGATAGCCGTAACTCTAAGCGTAAAAGATTATGGGATCCAAAATTTGGTCTCCTGTGAAGACCCAGCTCAAATACCACTTCCTTGTGAAGCTTCTGTGATTTTTTCTTCCTGATGGGTGGTAGTACTTTAAAAGACAATATTTCCTCTTCTTTGCACCCTGCTGAGGAGGTGCCTTCCTCAAATACCTATAACTTTCTTTTTGATACTTTATGTGTCTCTTACTCTTGAAATGTGAACTTCTTTGCTGCTGCTGCTAAGTCACTTCAGTCCTGTCCAACTCTGTGTGACCCCATAGACGGCAGCCCACCAGGCTCCCCCGTCCCTGGGATTCTCCAGGCAAGAACACTGGAGTGGGCTGCCATTTCCTTCTCCAGTGCATGAAAGTGAAAAGTGAAAGGGAAGTCGCTCAGTCATGTCCGACTCTTCGCGACCCCATGGACTGCAGCCCACCAGGCTCCTCCATCCATGGGATTTTCCAGGCAAGAGTACTGGAGTGGGGTTGCCTTAGTCAGGGGTTATTTTAATCACCTTTGTTACTCAGTATCTATTACATTCGTGATATCAGTATATGGCTGATGAATGAATAAATTACCTTATTTTAGATCACATAATTTTTATATCACTTTTGTTTTACTTCATAACATTCATGAACAATTTTCTTATTTTATTAAATAACTTTAGAAAAGTTGACATTTTTAGTGGAGTATTTTTCTATTATGTTGGCCATTTAGGTTGTTTTATTATGGAAAATATGCTAAGAATTAAATTCTTGTAGGTATGTCTCTTTTGCACACTCTAAGTACTTCTTTATGATGCAGTCTTGGAAAGAAAGTCATTCGGTTAGAAGGATGAATTCTTTTAAGAGTCTTGGTACAGATTGTCAGATTATTCTAACTACTAGTAGAGAAAGGATGGTGCCTCTGTCATGTAACAAACTGGGCATAAAAGTTTTACAAACTTTTGCCAGTATAACAAATCTCTTCTTCTATCTCAATATTATCGTTATTTTAATCGATAAATTTAAAATATGTTAAAATCTATTTTTCCATTTTAATATATAATTGTTTTTGTTAGTTTTGGTTTCTTTTGAAACTGCCCTGAAGATGCTGGAGCTGGCTGGAGGTGTTTCAGCCTGGCATAATCAGAACATCTCACAAGAGGGAAGGAGGGTTCTGTGGAGCTGTGCATGGATAGACAGGTAGATAGATAGGGGAGGGTCAGTGAGAGGCCCTCCAGGGTGCTTTGGCAGGAGAACAATGAGGCATATAGGAGATGCATATGGGGGTGGGAATCAGTATTGTTCTGACAGTTTATTGTTTGTCAGTTTTTTAATTTGGAATTATTGATCTTAGCTGAGATTTGGGAAAATAGGCTTAAAAAGTTAGCTTTATAAGGGGCAACTCTTTTTTTTCATTAAAAAAAATTATAAAGAATACAGGCTTGTGTATTATAGTTGTAGTGAAATATTCATTGATTTAAAAGTCACGTCAGGTGAATTTTTACAAGATCATGTCAACATGATCATAACTATGTCTTTTACTACTCATGTCATGAATTTTTAAAATCTATTCTTTTTCAGATTCTCTTCCCATATAGTTATTACAGAATATTATGTAGAATTCTCTGTGCTATACAATATGTCCTTGTTGATAACCTATTTTTAAGATAATCATTCATAAATGGTTTTGAATGTAACATATTATCACCACTTCTGAATAAAATTATTGTGGTTTTTAATATTGCAAATGTTTAAGATTGCACATGATTATGAATTATCTTAAAGCTGAAATCACTATGACTTATTTTACATTATGTTAACTAGCTGACATTTCCAAGCCATAAAAACAGATGTGGATCAATAAAATTTATCATCAAATCTTTGCATCTGTTCATGATGCAAGGGAATTATGTTCTCTAAAGAAGTTTTAGAGTAGTGTTAACGATTTCCATGATTATTATTAGGGATAATTAGAAATCTGTGGTGGAAAACACAATGGCAACCCATCCTGGACTCTTGCCTGGAAAATCCCATGGACAGAGGAGCCTGGTAGGCTGCAGTCCATGGGGTCACGAAGAGTCAGACACGACTGAGCAACTTCACTTTCACTTTTCACTTTCGTGCTTTGGAGAAGGAAATGGCAACCCTCTCCAGTGTTCTTGCCTGGAGAATCCCAGGGACAGCGGAGCCTGGGGGGCTGCCATCTATGGGGTCGCACAGAGTCGGACATGACTGAAGCAACTTAGCAGCAGCAGCAGAGGTCTGTGGAGATTTTTGTTTATATATATATGATATTTATATATGTCTGAATGCATTGCATTAATAAGCTAAAAAACCATAGCAACAAGTGAAATAGCAACTATATATACTTTTATTTAGTAAGCAAAAGTAATATTATATAATCACATTATTGTGCTTCTTCTTTAAGTACTAACACTAATAAATATAATGTAGTATTTCAGTTAATATTTTGATGACTACAAGATCAATCATTGGAGTGTAGAAAAGAGACAGTCTCCAATTCCTCCAAATTCCTTTGGGAATGAGAAAAAATATTGCAGAGGAAGCATGAACCAGGATGAATGGAGGAAGTCTGGATGTCTGAACTAAAAGTTTAGAGACTTGCCATGAATAGAAGTGTAGGTAGGTAATAGGCTGAGATGGAGTGGCTATGAGATAGATGCTGGCTTAACGACAGTCCCTGGAAGGAAACCAGCGCAAGGATTCAACTTGTTACTCAATTCCCATAACTGGGAGGGAACCTGAGGGTTTGAGGATAGTGAATAAGAGAAAATATTTATTATCAGGCTTAATTGTCAAAATTAACAGAATTAATGTTGTTTCCTTATGGAGTCACCAAATTTGTGTAAAATCTCTCTGACTTTTCCACCATCTCAGTCAAATGATCCTAGAACCAGGGTGGGTGGGCTCAGCCTGCAGATGGGGCCTCTCAGGCCCCAGGTGTGGGGACTGAGCACCACCAGGCAGTCCATTAAACAAACAATGGAAGTGTTCAAAATGAAGTCACAATAGTTAAAGCATTAAAGGTGGTATCAGCCAGGTTTCCATTTCCTCTGTGAAAGGAAGGAGAAATTAGCCTTAACCATTAACTAGGAATTGACAGTCACGTGATAGTATAAACTTATAATTTATCAGCCATAAGCACTGTCTTGGCCAGTGTCATTCATGCACATTGAAAAACTGTGAATAGCATTTTGTGTAGCACATTGAACACATCTCCAAAAGCCTCCTAAGTAACTGTCAGTGTTGAGTTGGAAGTTGATATGTATCTCTGGAATTTTCTGTTTATTTTTACATCATGTATGTCAGGAAATCTGTTCTTCATGTCAGTGTTTATCAGTTCAGTTCAGTTCAGTCGCTCAGTTGTGTCCGACTCTTTGCGACCCGATGAATCGCAGCACGCCAGGCCTCCCTGTCCATCACCATCTCCTGGAGTTCACTCAGATTCACGTCCATCGAGTCAGTGATGCCATCCAGCCATCTCATCCTGGGTCGTCCCCTTCTCCTCCTGCCCCCAATCCCTCCCAGCATCAAAGTCTTTTCCAATGAGTCAACTCTTCACATGAAGTGGCCAAAGTACTGGAGTTTCAGCTTTAGCATCCTTCCTTCCAAAGAAATCCCAGGGCTGATCTCCTTCAGAATGGACTAGTTGGATCTCCTTGCAGTCCAAGGGACTCACAAGAGTCTTCTCCAACACCACAGTTCAAAAGCATCAATTCTTTGGCGCTCAGCTTTCTTCACAGTCCAACTCTCACATCCATACATGACCACAGGAAAACCATAGCCTTGACTAGATGGACCTTTGTTGGCAAAGTAATGTCAGTGTTTATAGGAAACTAATAATTTTGAAATATCTTCACAAATCTAGCTGAGCATATGTTTTCTGGATAATAGTCAAGAAATCTGCTATTTTTCTTTTCATATATAGAATAAATCCAAGAACCCACAAAAAGAGAACTTTAATCATGTAACCAATACTGTACATAAATATCTTGCTTAGAAGGAAAGAATACCTAAATGTATATTTTTAAAATCTAATTTTACTAATTTGGAATAAAAATGAATGATAATTACAAATAAGTTCTATTTAATAACAGAATAGTCTTCAGTAGCAGAGAAGGAGATAGGTTGGGAAAATGATTGAATATTTATTTAAATTTCTGAAATAGAAATTGTAAACCAAAATAATTTTAATAACATTCCAATTGCCTTCTGAACAAGAAAATTTAATAATGACACATTTACTATCCACGCAGTGTCTCTAAACTGAATCTGTTGTCTTCTAGTAATGATACTTATGAGACAAATTCCTCTTTACCATTTCTCCTCCTTGTCTCCTCACTCCTACTGTTAGAGACCTAGTTGCTTCCTGATATCTAACTCATATTCTGGAGAAGCTTTTAGTTTTACACTTTGAAACACATTCGTACTCAAATAGAGTAAGAAATCATAGACTTTGAACTGACTGAAATTTCTACTTTTAGGTCTCTTTTTACATTTTATGTGACTTGCTTAACTTTTTCTAAGTTTTCCACTCAACTAAAAATATATTGATTGTAGCTCCTAGTGTAAAAAACTACAATGACTTAAGATAAAACCCCCAGCCAAGTATGGTCACTCAAACTGAGGCATTTATAGTAGCCACAAGGCCCAGCACTTGCTGTTCTCTGTCCCAAAGATACCATTTGTCCCTGCTGTCTTCATGCCTGCTCTTCCTTCAGATTTTTCAGGAAAACATTTACGTTATCTTATCATATTATATGGAGAAGGGAATGGCAACCCACTCCAGTGTTCTTGCCTGGAGAATCCCAGGGACGGGGGAGCCTGGTGGGCTGCCATCTATGGGGTCGCACAGAGTCGGACACAACTGAAGCGACTTAGCAGCAGCAGCGGTAGCATCATATTATATAGCCTGTAAGCTCCATCTGTCTTTTTTTAGATACAGGCACATTTTTAAAATATCTGAGCAGTTATTTGATTAATATATGTCTTCTCACAATATTTTAAGCTTTCTAAATGGAAAGGTGCTATGTCTAGATTTTCTCATCTTTGTATTTTGATAACATAGCACAGAGCTTGGCACATTTTATGAGGCCGGTGCCAGTTAAATGGATAGATGCATGGGTGAAAGAATGAATAAATATATGGCAGTGGAAATATTTAATGAACATTTAATATGTCAGATATTGCACATCAGACAACACACGCATACACAAAAATCTACTAGGTACTTTTATATCCTCAATTTATCCACAGAAAGTGTGACTAACTTAACAATGATACACAGATGGGAAAGAGCAGAACTGGAAAAATAATTTATTTCCCATCCGGCTTGAGACTCAGCCTCTCTCCATCCTTCCCTTTTATTTTTTCCATTTACTTCCTAATGCATATAAGGTGTCCCAGTATTAGTACACACACAGGATCCAGAGATTTTTTCACTCTGTCCTTCCCTGGCTTCTCCCACCATGTGGTGATCACACATTTACAATTTCAGATTCAACAGTCTCAGGCCTTTAACACAAAGTCGATGTTTCTTAAACTTTGTTCTGGATCAGAAGCATGGGAGGAGATGTTCATAACACACATACCGTTTCCCCACTCCTGGACTGTTAATTGAATAATGATATGGCAGTTGCCATGCTACATCAATGTTGAGGAACTTAAGCCTGAGGAAGTCTGATTTGGGAACAGAAACAGATTGTGTGGGTTAGGTATAATGCAAGAAAGTAATACAGTCAAAAAGATTCCTCTGCTCTAAAAACAAGAAGTTTCACCTTGGGAACATGAACTCCGTATTGGAGACTAAAAAGTTTTGTAAAGAACATAGATGTGTCTTTATGGTTAAGAGATAGTGATATTATACATAATAGGCAGAAAAACCATCAATATTAAATGGTTTTAAAAATCAGATGGAAATACTGCCTGTGAGATGAGAAATTTTCATTTTGTAAAAATAACAGTAGAACAGTAGAAGCACTTACATGAACTGATTTAAATGTGTTCCTAATAACCATGCCATGTGAGATTGCATATATATATTGTTAAATATGTATCACTGTAATTTTATAGAAAGTTTGCCTAATTAGAATAATACACTGTGTACTACAGACTAAAAATTTTTGCTCTTAAACAAGTCAGAAAAGCATGATCATAACTTAGAGATTTATTGTGTTTGTTTTTGTCATTGTTTTGTATTTTTGTATTTTTATTATTGGTTTTATTGTTTATTATTGTTTTTTCCTCCCCTTCTTGCACAAAAGAAAAAGCATGTAGCCACTCACTTCTCCAAATATAAACAGAGCTTACTTATTTTTCAGATTCTTTAGAAAAATATTTTACAAACTTGAAGTAATATGTGTTAAAAGTTTATAAGGTTAGGTTTGAGTACTTGAAATTAAAACTCACAAACATAGATTACATTAATTTGGAATTCATAATATTTTGAGGAGTGATGAAAGTTCTAAACTCAGATGTACCTGCTTTCTTTGTTTTAATTGAAATACAGCTGATTTACAATGTTATGTTAGTTTCAGGTGTACAACACAGTGATTTATTTGCGTACATTGTGAAATGATCACTGTATCAGTCTGTCTGCATACAAAGTTATTAAAATATTATTGATGACATTCCTTATTTTATGTACTACATTTCATGACTTGTTTACTCAGTTCAGTTCAGTTGCTCAGTTGTGTCTGACTCTTTGTGACCCCATCGACTGCAGCATACCAGTCTTCCTGTCCATCACCAACTCCCGGAGCTTACTTGAACTCATGTCCATTGAGTCGGTGATGCCATCCAACCATCTCATCCTCTGTCATCCACTTCTCCTCCTGCCTTCAATCTTTCCCAGCATCAGGGTCTTCTCCAAAGAGTCTGTTCTTCGCATCAGGTGGCCAAAGTATTGGAGTTTCGGCTTCAGCCTCAGTCCTTCCAATGGATATTCAGGACTGATTTCCTTTAGGATGGACTGGTTGAATCTCCTTGCAGTCCAAGGGACTCTCAAGAGTCTTCTCCAACACCACAGTTCAAAAGCATCAATTCTTCAGCGCTCATTTTTCTTTATAGTTCAGCTCTCACATCTATACATGCCTACTGGAAAAACCATAATCTTGACAAGATAGACCTTTGTTGGCAAAGTAATGTCTCTGCTTTTTAATACGCTCTCTAGGTTGGTCATATCTTTTCTCTAAGGAGCAAGTGTCTTTGAATTTCATGGCTTCAGTCACCATCTGCAGTGATTTTGGAGCCCCCCAAAATAAAGTCTCTCACTGTTTCCATTGTTTCCCCATCTATTTGCCAATAAGTGTTATGTAACTGTAATTTTGTATCTCTTAGTCCTTTTCAGCTCTTTCACACCCCCCCGCACCCACCCCCAGCCTTTCTGCAACCATCCATTTGTTTTCTTTGTCTTTGTTTTCATTTTATTATTTAAAATTTCCATATGTGTAAGATTATATGGTATTTGTGTTTCTCTTTGACTTACTTCACTTAGTATAAAGCCCTCTAGATCTGTCTGTGTTGTCACAAGTGGCAATTTTTTTTTTATGGCTAGTGCTGCTATTCATGGGGTCGCAAAGAGTCGGACACGACTGAGCGACTGAACTGAACTGAACTGAATGTTCCATTGTCTGTATTTTTTTTATTCACTCCTGTATCAGTGGATACTTAGATTTCTTGCATATCTTGCCTACTGTGAATATGCTGCACTGAATGTTGGAGTGCACATATCTTTTCAAATTAGGGATTTTGTTTTCTAATACACCTGGTGTAAAATACTGTTTCTGGCACTTTGTATTATTATTTTGGACATGTTTCGTAAGCACTTTATCCTCAATTCAGCCATCTGCACATCACAAATTTTCTATCAGCATTAGTAATTAGTATACATTAGTGATGTATGTTAAAGACTTAGCATGGTACTTCCTGTACTTAAAATAATGCAGTGAGTCAGTGTTGACTCTCAGTACCACATCCAGCAACTGAACTTTCTGAGCTGCTGTAGGAGCCTCTTGAGAATCCTGCAGTCCTTACCTTTAGACCACTCATACATACTCCTCACTGCGCTCTACCTGGGATCCTGGATCTGCTGCATGAGTTCTAGACACATATAGTGGAGCCAACGGCTAACATGCCTGTTGAGTCAGTGCACCATCTGCACGGGTTTTCATACGTCAAAGTCAGCACAACTGTTTCATTCTATATAATTTTATATATGTCTACTGTAGTATCAAATTCTGTAATCTTGCTGCTAAATAATCTTCAGCTTCAACAATGGTAGCAAGTGGATTGGATTTTTCTTTATACTCACTTTTAGCTGTTAAAATCTCTGTCATGATCCCTCAAGTAACACTCTTCCTATCCCATAACAATTTGGGTCTGGTTTTGTTTATTAAATAATTATTAAATAAAAGACAATTTTTTCAATATTCATAGGAACTTTCAGTATGAGAGATGAAACCCTAAATAATTCTTTTTTCTTTTGCTACCAATAAATAATACAGATAAATATTTTAGAATGACAACCAGAAATTTCATCTAAGGTATGACTGCATTTATACTGTGGTTGTGCCTGTGTGCTAAGTCACTTTAGTTGTGTCCAACTTGTTGCAACACCATGGACTGCAGCACACCAGTCCTATAGGCATACTTTTATTTAAGAAGATTGATGCAGCTTCTTAGAATTAAAAAAAGTCTTTCTTTTCTAATGAAATATGTTCTTAGTTCCTCTTGTTATACAAAATGGAATAGTTTTATTAACTGAACATTAATGTTTTCCTGATGCAATTATGAAGTAATTTAACTTGGGGTATGATGTAGTCTAAAAATTAGTGTAATTGAAAACAGTGTATCATATTAAGTCCATAAAAATAAAAAGGTCCTAAGTGCTGCAGGATTTTCTTCACTGGACACTTAAGAATTTATTTGTCCAAATCCATTTCCCTATTTTAACCATTCTGATAACAAAAACAAAGTAGGAGACAATGTAAGGGACATGACTAGATGCAAGTTCAATTCCTGAGTGGGGAAGATCCCCTGGAGGAGGGCATGGCAGCCCACTCCAGTATTCTTTCCTGGAGAATCCCCATGGACGGAGGAACCTGGTGGGCTACAATCCATAGGGTGGCAAAGACTTGGACGTGACTGAAGCGACTTAGCACACAGGAGTGCAAAGTGCTTTTTATATTATTTGCTAGTATGTTTCATATTATTTCTTTACTACATCACTATTTTACCAAAATTATGAATGTTACTGCTAATATATATGCATGTGTAATTCTTGATTTTTCAAAATAAGTAAAATGATTTAAAGAGGATTATCTGATTTATCAGTTATATATTGACTTCATGCATTAATAACATATGTTCATATTTTTATTTCCATCTTTGTGTATACTTAAAAAACATGAAAATGTTATTCCAATCACCTAAATAATGGTTACACAAAATGCTCAATTTATGAATACTCATCAAGGATACATGATTTATATATGAGTGCATTTTTGTGTGTTTTATTTTTTAAAAAAGTAAGAAAAAAGAACATAATTCTATTATAGAAATAAGAAGATACTGTGAATAGGTATACCTTTACCTGTTCATCTTAATAGAACATAGATGGTTAGATGAATCCTATACAAACTTTTTGTCTTAACTGTGCATTAATTCAGATTGATGCTTCTGCCTTTGCCTCTGCCTGTGTGTTGCTCACACTATCTGTATGTCATATATTTTATTTTAAGATGAAGGTCTAGGTGACTGAGTTAAGTTTTCTCTTATCAATTATTAAAAATATTATTAGTTTCTCAAGCAATAATTTAAATTGAATGCAAGTAACTTTAATAACCATTTTGAGGTCATTCAGAGTAATGCATCATTGATTATCTGTTGAAGTGATGTCTTAACACGTGAAAGTGACAGTCAGTGAGCCTCTACACTTAGAGTAAAGCAGAAAGCAAATGAGTGATGTAGGAATTTAAATTGCCACAAAAAACCCTGACTTAAATGTGTTATCTCAGTGTTCTGAAATATAAACAGTTAATCAGTTAAATATAAAAGCAAATTTTTACATTTTTACTAGAGGTAAAAGGTAAGAAAATATGCATAAAAGCATAGAAAGTATAAATATTTATTCAGAGTCACTTTGATTTACACAGTTTCTGACTGACAAGTTTTCTATATTGTGGAGTCTAGCTAGAATTTACCTCAAATAATATTATCTATTAGTGACTTCCTTTAGAGAGCTTTCATCAGGCTTAGAAGTAAAAACAAAATTTTTTTAAAAAGACTCTGTGCCATATTCAATTTGTTATTCACATTTGAGCAGGATCTTGGATGGTGGCTCAAATGGTAAAGCATCTGCCTGGGTTTTTTCCCTGGGTTGGGAAGATCCTCTGGAGAAGGAAATGGCAACCCACTTCAGTACTCTTGCCTGGAAAATCCCATGGACAGAGAACATGGTAAACTACAGTCCGTGGGGTTGCAAAGAGTCGGACACGACTGAGCCACTTCACTTCACTTTTGGATGAAATGTTATTTTAGTATGCATACATTTGAACCATATTACACATGCTGTGACTGTATACCTACAGTCACATAGTATAGCAAACATAATATAGCAAACTATTACCATTAATGGGAAAGTTTGCTAAGTGACTGGATGCAAGAAAAATATACACGAATTAGTAGTTATATTTAAAGTAACTAACCAAACCACTGGACATGGAACAACTTCCAAATCAGGAAAGGAGTACATCAAGGTTATGTATTTCACCCTGCTTATTTAACTTATATCATGAGAAATGCTGGACTGGATGAAGCACAAGCTGGAATCAAGATTGCTGGGAGAAATATCAATAACCTCAGATATGCAGATGATACCACCCTTATGGCAGAAAGCGAAGAAGAACTGAACAGCCTCTTGATGAAAGTGAAAGAGAGTGAAAAAGTTGGCTTACAGCTCAACATTATTAAGATGGCATCCAGTCCCATCACTTCATGGAAAATAGATGGGGAAACAATGGAAACAGTGACAGATTTAATTTTGGGAGGCTCCAAAATCACTGCAGATGGTGACTGCAGCCATGAAATTAAAAGACGCATGCTCCTCGGAAGAAAAGCTATGACCACAATGAGGTACCACTTCACACCAGTCAGAATGGCTGCAATCCAAAAATCTGCAAGCAATAAATGCTGGAGAGGGTGTGGAGAAAAGGGAACCCTCCTACACTGTTGGTGGGAATGCAAACTAGTACAGCCACTATGGAGAACAGTGTGGAGATTCCTTAAAAAATTGCAAATAGAACTACCTTATGACCCAGCAATCCCACTTCTGGGCATACACACCGAGGAAACCAGAATTGAAAGAGACACATGTACCCCAATGTTCATTGCAGCACTGTTTATAATAGCCAGGACATGGAAACAACCTAGATGTCCATCAGCAGATGAATGGGTAAGAAAGCTTTGGTACATATACACAATGGAGTATTATTCAGCCGTTAAAAAGAATTCATTTGAATCAGTTCTGATGAGATGGATGAAACTGGAGCCGATTATACAGAGTGAAGTAAGCCAGAAAGAAAAACACCAATACAGTATACTAACACATATATATGGAATTTAGGAAGATGGCAATGATGACGCTGTATGCAAGACAGGGAAAGAGACACAGATGGGTATAACGGACTTTTGGACTCAGAGGGAGAGGGAGAGGGTGGGATGATTTGGGAGAATGACATTCTAACATGTATACTATCATGTGAATTGAATCGCCAGTCTATGTCTGATGCAGGATACAGCATGCTTGGGGCTGGTGCATGGGGATGACCCAGAGAGATGTTATGGGGAGGGGGGTGGGAGGGGGTTCATGTTTGGGAATGCATGTAAGAATTAAAGATTTTAAAATTTAAAAAATAAAAAACTAAAAAAAAAAAAAAAAGAAAGAAAAGCTATGACCAACCTGGACAGCATATTAAAAAGCAGAGACATTACTTGGCCAACAAAGGTCCATGTAGTCAAAGCTATGGTTTTTCCAGTAGTCATGTACAGATGTGAGAGTGGGGCTATAAAGAAAGCTAAGCACCAAAGAATTGATGCTGTTGCACTGTGGTGTTGGAGAAGACTCTTGAGAGTCCCTTGGACTGCAAGGAGATCCAACCAGTCAATCCTAAAGGAAATAAGTCCTGAATATTCATTGGAAGGACTGACGCTGAAGCTGAAACTCCAATACTTTGGCCATCTGATTCAAAGAACTGACTCCTTGGAAAAGACCCTGATGGTGAAAAAGATTGAAGCCAGGAGGAGAAGGGGATGACAGAGGATGAGATGGTTGGATGGCATCACTGACTCGATGGATGTGAGTTTGAGCAAGTTTCAGGAGTTGGTGATGGACAGGGAAGCCTGGTGTGCTGCAGTCCATGAGGTCGCAAAGAGTTGGACATGACTGAGCGACTGAACTGAGCCATATTCTGAATAGGAAAAGTATCATAAAAATTATAACAACTTCCAGTTTAATATATGTGTGATATAACCACATTACCAATGGATTTCTGTAGAATTCTATGCAAAATTATCTTAAAGATGATCATAAAAGCTAATGAATGCATGCTAAATGTTGACTTCTAGGTGTCATTCCATTTTAAAAAAACATTAAAGTTGCTCAGTCCTGTCCACCTCTTTGTGACCCCATGGACTGTAGCCCTCCAGGTTCCTCTGTCCTTGGAATTCTCCAGGCAGGAATACTGGAATGGGTTGTCATTCCCTTCTCCAGGGGATCTTCCTGACCCAAGGATCAAACTAGGTCTCCTGAGTGGCAGGCAGATTCTTTACTGCCTGAGCCATCAGGGAAACTTGCTTAAAAAAAAAAAAAAAGGTATCCTGCATTTAAATTCAAAAAAATACCCGACACATATTTTAGCACAGTTCTAGGAAACAGTCAAGGTATAATTACGAGTATTATAATTTATAATGATCAAAAATTTTTGGAAAATAGTTGATGGGATTGACCTTATAAAAAATGTTGAACTAGGTGAAGTTTTATTTACTTGTGTTCTGACTCTTCTTTTGAGTCTTTCTTGAGCCCATATTTTTACTCCTCTCTACTCAAATATCTTTCATGTTTTTTAGGGCTTTTCATTCCAGCAATTCTTTACACACTAAGATTCATTGGTTCCAAAATTTTTGGTCTCTATCCTGGTCAGGAAGCAGAAAGAAAGGGGTTCAAAGAACAATTCAACAAATGTGTATTTATTTATAAATTAGTACAAGTCTTCTGTAGTAGTATATATTTATTGATATGTATTTGAAATATAAGTAAGTATTCTATTCCAATCATATAAAAACTTAAATCTATGGGCTAGTGAAATGAATTATAATGATTGAGACTACAAATTGTATTTGATTTTAACAGTCTTTGTTTTTGTTTTTTTTTTTTAATCAAGCCATTACCAGAAAAGTAATTGAAGGCCATCTGCTATTTGTAAAGCCTGGTTTCCTGTATGTAGAGGGCATCATTTTCTGATAAATCATAAATGGCTTGTAAATGCTACTAGGGATTGAGTTTAGGATTATTAGGATATTATGTGACTCTTGAGTTTCTAAAATCATTTTTCTTTCCTCTCCAAAAAGACAAAAAAGTTTTCTGTTTGTGCTTGTATGTGTGCTTGTGTGTGCATTTGTGTGTGTATATTCACATATATTTTTAAAATTTAGAATATAGCTAATTTTTGAATGCTGTAATTCGTTAAAATGATTATCCATCTAATTTTGTGCAAAATCCAAAGTTGGGTATTGCTGTAGTAAAAATAGAAACAAAAACCCCTTACAAGTGTTCATTAGATATAATCTGTTTAAAAAAACAGCAGCTGCTAAATTCTCTAACTTCTAGGTGTAACAGCATTCAGAATTAACATGTATAACAATATTATACATATTAGAAACTGTTCTAGAGGACAAAAAATCTTCAAGGCCAATGCTAGTATTTATGTGGCGGATAATTTGTTTTGTTGTTCTTGATACTTTGAAAATGAAAGGCCTATTTCTACTCTGTTGCTGTATCGTCCCTAAATATGGCACAGGTTAAATAAGTTACCTTCTGGTGCCTAGTGCTCTGCCATACGTAATTTGCTTCTGTTTTGAAGAAGACAAAGATGGCATGAGTGCTTTTGTATGATAGGTGAGTGGGTGGGAGGGATGTTGAAAAATGTTTCACTGTCAAAGAGACTTATATTTTAAGTGACTTTATGAAGTTGAGCTTATCATTATTGATTCTTAGGTCTTAGGTGACGATATTAAAGCTTCCTGGGAAATTAAGCAAGCTTAATGCTGGTACAGACCCCTTAGCTATGCTGCTTTCTCATTCACGCTGTGGATTAGCAAGAGATTGACCTGAATTAAATCCTTATATCATATTGCTTGTTAGAAAAGAAGCAGAGGGGGAGAGAAGGAAGTCGATGTATAGAAGAGAAGAGATTTCCATTTTCCTTTATATTTGGTCTGAAGGACATCACTAATGAACATTAATTCCTGAGCCTAAGCTTGATATGGATATAATTCTAGACCAGAGGGATGCTATTCAGTTTGACTTAATAAGAAATTCTCAATTGAATTATGCAGAGAAACAGTAATGAGTGACTGGATAAGCTCTGAAGTACTGACTATAATTTTTCAAGTTATAAGTAAAAATGTTTTTTATGTTTTTGTTCTTTCTAAAAGTCATGTGGAAATGCTATACTTTTCAAGTAAAAATAAATAAAATTTTATAAGCAGCCAATTTCAAACTTTAAAAAATAGCTGAATAGAACAAAATGAAAATACTCATGCTTAATGTTAACTAGGCTGCCTTGGACTTCTAGTATAATACTTTTCTGTCTATGTATTCCTTGCCTTTTCCAAAAATTTTTAGGAAGAACACGTAAAAAAACAAAAACTAAATGTGCGGATGTTTTTTCTTCAATCTGGTGATCAGATTATTCAACATAAAAACATATAAAATTGTGGAAAGTTTAGGAAGAAAAACAGAATGAATCTTAGATGATGTTTTCAAAAATAAATGTGATATAGTGAGGAAAAAGGTAGAGAAGAATCAGGAAAGCGGGAATTTTTAAGGGCATAAAGATTTTCTAAATTATATTTTCAGTTATGTAATTATATTCTAATATATTTCACTTACATTAGAGCCAGTAAAACACAGAGGGTATAAGATAAGTAAGTTTGTGAGGTCAAGGTACATGAGCTATCACATTTTTCTTCAATAGTAAAATAAAGAATATGTTACACAGATATGTTCCATTTTCATGACCTGAAACACTTACGACCTCCTCAGTCTCTCCTTTTACCCTTATTATTGTCTTACCATTTCAGCCTGTTAGCTTCATTTCTCCTGTGGTTGTCCCTTTTTCTTGCATAGAGACTATATGATTCTTTCATTCTTTCAGTGATACCAAACAGTTTAATGTAACTTTTTTCCTTTCCAGTAATAACTCATTAAACACACAACAACAAAATTTTAATTGATCCATACGTACCTAAGTTTGAAATTATGGGTCTCTGGTACAATGCAGAGATTGAGAAACTGCAGCCCACAGGCCAAATCTTGCTGCAAACCTTTTGAAAGTAAAATTTTATTGGCACAGAAACGTGTCCATCCGTTTACACGTTGTCTATGGCTGCCTCTCTACTACAATGCAGAGGTGAGTAGTCACGGTAAAGACTATGTGAATCAAAAGCTCTCAACTGTTTACTAGCTCGCCCTTTATAGAAGATGTTGCTCATTTATAACATAGCAGATTTTTTAAAAAAAGTTTTGTTATGTTTGCTTTAGGCTATCCATGTATTTCCCCTCTCTATCTTTTATTGAAATCATAGAAACTTTATTAGATACAGTTTGGAGCTATTATATTTACTCGATGCAGAGCATATAACCTTGGCTAGTTTATTCACATGTACTTCTCCTGGAATTTGTATTTGAATAGATTGCATTTTGTGGTGAAGTTCTGATTAAACTGTCCCCACTACAGGACTGCTGCAGATATATTGTGGGAGAGGAGAGTTGATAATAAACTCAGGAAGATAAGAGTTTGGGGTTGGAGTCAGGTTGTTAAGGATACATATACCATGAAGAGTAGTTTGCAATGGGCAGCAGCCATTAAGGACTTTTCATCAGGAGAATGACATTCTGATTTATGCTTTAGAACAAGCAGATTGCCCTGCTCCTGCAGAAAAGCTTTACTGTAAAGTAGAAGAGCTTTTCCATTATCAGCAGAATGATCCAAGCCAGAAAGGGTAAGAAACTTCAGTCAAGCAGTGATGATGAAGAGGTAATGGAGTGATGTTTGGAGAGTAAAAGCAATGCCACATAAGATGGAAAGAGTGAAATGGGGGAAGTGGGAAAGACAGTTCCAAGGGTTCTAGTCTGCATTACTGTTAATGGCAGGAAATGCCCAAAGAGAGGTACAGAGTAATGGTTTACTTTTCAGACATATGAAGGTGAAGGTGTTTCTGGGAAATTTAAGTGAACTTATAAGGTGAATCGGAGAAGGCAGTGGCACCCCACTCCAGCAGTCTTGCCTGGAAAATTCCATGGGTGGAGGAGCCTGGTAGGCTGTAGTTCATGGGGTTGCTGAGGGTTGGACACGACTGAGCGACTTTACTTTCACTTTTCACTTTCATGAATTGGAGAAGGGAATGGCAACCCACTCCAGTGTTCTTGCCTGGAGAATCCCAGGGATGGGGGAGCCTGGTGGGCTGCCGTCTCTGGGGTTGCACAGAGTCGGACGTGACTGAAGCGACTTAGCAGCAGCAGCAGCAGCAACATAAGGTGAATAGACTACCAATAAACAAGAATAAAATTAGGAAAAAGCTTCCAGGGATAGCACCAGAAAATGTCCCAAAGCAAGGGATAGGCAAGGAAGAGGAGGAAGCAAACAGGAGGAAGCATGAAGCATCCACAGAAAGGAAATGGTGCTATGCATCATTCATTTACACACTTCACTCATCTTATGCAATTCCTCTGTGACTTTACAATGTAGAATTTATTTTTCATTTGCTCATATGAAAGAACAAATAGCCATCAGTACCAAAAGTTGAGATTTAAAGAACTAGACTATATGGGGTTTGTGTTCTTTGTGCATGATCAGTCACTCAGTAGTGTTTGATTCTCTGTGACCCCATGGCAAAGAGCACCAGGCTTCTCTGTCCATGGAATTCTCCAGGCAAGAATACTGGAGTGGGTTGTCATTTCCTCCTTCAAGGGATTTTCCCAGCCCAGGGCTTGAACCCTTATCTTCTGCGTCTCCTGCATCACAGGCAGATTCTTTACCGCTGAGTCACTGAGCCCCGTGTTCTCTTTATGACTAAATATTTTCTTAAAAGGGAGACAACAGTAAATACCTAGGCTGCCATAATTTGCCAAGGAATTTTCTTTATGAAACTTTTGTTCGTGTGAGCAGACAAAGGTTCACCATGAAATATACTTTACAAAATTTACTCAACTGTCAAAATCAATTCAGCTTTGAGAAACTACAGTTGTTCCCCGGTTCTTAATAGAAGGTAAATATATCTGATCTAACTGCTTCTATTCCACAATTTCCTAAGAAAAGGAGATAATGATGTGGGGGGAATAATGTGTTTATTGGTAGGAAAGCAATACCAATGAAGTTGCCAGAACTATCTATAATAAGAGATAACAAAAGCCAGCTGCCAAGTGAATTGGATGGAGGACACTTGGTGGTAATCAGAACAAACTGCTGAGACATACAAACCAGAAGGTTTTAGGCTGTAATGTCAAACTATACTTGTTTACATACTAGTTATTATATTTATGATTACTTTTAATTGTATGTTACTACATATTTATTTACCCAGGGTATCTTCCCAACCCAGGGATCGAACCCAGGTCTCCTGCATTGTGGGCAGATTCTTTACCAGCTGAGCCACAAGGGACGCCCATATATTTATTTATACTATATTAATTAGTATTGACTAGGCTGTGTCCCACCAGGATAAGTACTAATTGTTAGAGTTGTCTGCAGAAGTAAAAGTTTCAAATATAGTTTTACTTTGATCTTGTAAATTTATAGTAGACCAGAAAATTATGCATGGTTAAATTTTCAGCCCTCCTAACTATTTTTTATTCTTTATAATACTAAAAACTTCATAGCATATTACAATAGAATACAGGGGGATATCTAGAATGTTTTTTTTTCCTTTAAAAACATTGTGAAAGCAGTAAGATTTGTGAGTAGTCAACCTGGTGGAAAAAACATGTTGATTTAAAACTTTATCTCTTGAAGGAAATTGATAGAAATTAAAACAGAATCATCTATTGTCTCACTGATTTGAGGGAATGACTATGGTTTTTCAGTCTTCATATTTTATTTTTATAAGTTTGTAATACATATTTTTGGCATTTATATGTATCTACATATATGTGTGTACTTGAATCTAAAAAATCTTAAAAATCATTTGGGAAAAGCTTTTCTAGGCATTAGATAACCATATTTTTATCAGTGTTGATCAGCGTAGTATTCTTCAAAATTTTTACAGTATTAGGAAATTTCAAGTGAAAAAAATTCCTTGTTTTTAATGTAATTTTAAATTTCATCAGGCAGAAATGCTCCTACTATCTCCCGCTAGGAAGATCTTACTTCATAAATTTAAATTTTTTGTTGTTGTTATTGTACCAAAGCAGACAACGAACCAACATAGAGGAATTTGAAGGACTGTGTATGAAGTCATTCTATTGCAAAGTAGGGAACTGATTGTTCTTTACTTAGTCACCCCCAGATCTCTGTATAGTTGCTCTTATTGTTCCTTCTGTGTAAATGTTGCCAATCTGAAGATATGTTACAGCTTAGCTCCCTAATATCAGTTCAATTCAGTCGCTCAGTCATGTCGAACTCTTTGCAACCCCACGGACTGCAGCACGCCAGGTTTCCCTGTCAATCATCAACTCCCAAAACTTGCTCAAACTCATGTCCATCGAGTCACTAATGTCATCCAACCATCTCATCTTCTGTAGTCCCCGTCTTCTCCCACCTTCAATCTTTCCCAGCATCAGGATCTTTTCCAAGGAGTCAGTTCTTTGAATCAGGTGGCCAAAGTATTAGAGTTTCAGCTTCAGCATCAGTCCTTCCAATGAATATTCAGGACTAATTTCCTTTAGGATGGACTGATTGAATCTCCTTGCAGTCCAAGGGACTCTCAAGAGTCGTCTCCAACACCACAGTTCAAAAGCAGCGATTCTTCAGAACTCAGCTTTCTCTATAGTCCAGCTCTCACATCCATACATAACTACTGGAAAAACCATAGTTTTGACAGACAGACCTTTGTTGGCCAAGTAATGTCTCTGCTTTTGAATATGCTGTCTAAATTGGTCAGAGCTTTTCTTCCAAGGAGTAAGCATCTTTGAATTTCATGGCTTCAGTCACCATCTGCAGTGATTTTGGAGCCCCCAAAAATAAAGTCTGACACTGTTTCCACTGTTTCCCCATCTATTTGCCATGAAGTGATAGGACCAGATGCCATGATCTTAACTTTCTTAATGCTGAATTTCAAACCATCTTTTTCACTCTCCTCTTTCACTTTCATCAAGAGGCTTTTTAGTTCCTCTTCACTTTCTACCATAAGTGTGGTGTCATCTGCATATCTGAGGTTATTGATATTTCTCCTGGCAATCTTGATTCCAGTTTGTGCTTCATCCAGCCCACCATTTTGCATAATGTACCACTGGGATCGGTATGTACTCTGCATATAAGATAAATAAGCAGGTGACAATATACAGCCTTCATGTACTCTTTTCCCAATATTTGAACCAGTCTGTTGTTCCATGCCTGGTTCTAACTGCTACCTGTTGACCCGCATACAGATTTCTCAGGAGGCAGGTGAAGTGGCCTGGTATTCCTATCTCTTTAAGAATTTTCCACAATTTGTTGTGATCCACACAGTCAAAGGCTTTGACGTAGTCACTAAAGCAGAAGTAGATGTTTTCTGGAATTCTCTTGCTTTTTCTATGATACAGTGGATGCTGGCAATTTGATCTCTGGTTCCTCTGCCTTTTCTAAATCCAGCTTGAACATCTGGAAATTTACTCAGCAATATTGGCTGTCATACAGTTAGCACTGTTATAATACAGTCAGCACCATTCCTTTTCTATTTATTTATTTTTAGTTTCTGTATAGTTTAGCAGTATTTGAGGTGCTTAATTGGATTTTCAACCCCAATAATTTGGTTGCCCTCATTATAGAACACTGAGAAGTTTTAGCCTAGTCATGTAGGCTTTTATTTTCACTTTGATTGAGAAGTCCATGAATACTTAATTTGCCCATTCTAGACTTCAAAAAGTATCTTTATTTCAGTTAAAATCTCTGTTTCAGTACATGTCTTGTATCTCTTGCCTCCAATCTTATCTCCACAGATTTAGTTTTAAATAAATATTGGAAGTAAATTATCAATGCAGAACAAAGATTTTGTTATTCATATTCTATAAAATTTTAATACTGATTCTAGATATGCAAAATTGCATGTGCAAATTTACTTTCTCCAACAAATAATTATGACAACAAATTGGACTCCCAAAAGTCTGTATCACATAAATCGCCCATAAGGAGCTTAGAAGATGCTTAGGAAGAAGTGCACCCTATGAGTAATTATTCACGAACTGCCATTAGGGAAGTACAAATAAATTGCAATTTAACAGAAGATCAAGAGAGTTTGTAAAACAAAAGTATTTTTTGTGTTGGGTTTTAAAAGATAAGGAAAAAAAAATAAAATAAAAGATAAGGATTTATCTACTTGGAAAAGACAGTTGTCGGGTCCACAATTTGCCTGTTAGACTAGAATGGCCTCCTAACCGGTCTTCTCACTTCCATTCTTGTCCTCCATACAGCAGTCCAGGTGATCAGGCCTTCTCTTAAAAATACCCCGAGGGCTTCCCTTTCCCCTTGAAATAAATCATAGCCATTTATAGTGACCTGCAGTCTCCTACATGATTGGTTAATCCATCTTTCTGATCTAATCATTTGTGTCTTTCTACTTTGCTCAACAAAGTCCCAGGCACCAAAGACATCACTTCAGGCTCTGTACTTTGTTATTCCCCTTCCTCAGAAAGCCTCTCTGCATCTGTAGGGACTGGGTACATTGGAGGATTCCAGTCAGTGCTCCAACATCACCTCTTCATTGAGCCTTTCCCTGACCATGCACTCTGTCTCCTCGCCCTGAAATACTATTTGACAAACCACTCAGTTAATATTCCTCATAGCGCTTATTGATATAAAGCTTCTTACTTCTTGTAGATTTTACTCACTAGACTGTAGTAACAACAGCTAACATTAAAGTGACAACTTATTTTCTGGTACTTAGTCTGTTACTACTCAGTGGTAAGTATTAACTCATTTAGTCTTAGAACAATGCTAGTGGTTCGTTAGTGGTTTGTTATTGGAGAAGGTGATGGCACCCCACTCCAGTGCTCTTGCCTGGAAAATCCCATGGATGGAGGAACCTGTTAGGCTGCAGTCCATGGGGTCTCGAAGAGTTGGACACAACTGAGTAACTTCACTTTCACTTTTCACTTTCATGCATTGGAGAAGGAAATGGCAACCCATTCCTGTGTTCTTGCCTGGCGAATCCCAGGGACGGGGAAGCCTGGTGGGCTGCTGTCTATGGGGTCGCACAGAGTCGGACACGACTGAAGTGACTTAGCAGCAGCAGCAGCAGCAGCGGTGGTTTGGTATACTGTTATCTGAATTCTATGAATAATGAAATTCAGTCACAAAAGACTTAAAAACTCCAGGTGAATAATAGAATTGAGATATGAATAAAGGAGTCTTAACTCCAGAGATGTGAGTTTACCTACATTTCTGTGTTACACTCCTGCCTCCACACTAAGTGTTCTTTGTTAGTATCTAAGAAAAAGCATTATTTGTACTCAAAGAGTTGTTGAAAATTTAAAAAGACAGGTTATAACTTGAATAGTATATATATATATGGACCTACATGGCTTGTATAGAAGCTGAAGGGAAAACAGTTCCCCAGCAGTGAATAATACCAAGAGTCTCTCAGTTAGAAAAAAAAAACAAACAAAAAACAGAGGGCTACGCAGGGACTATTGAATACCTTAGAAATATAATTCCGGTCAGTAGATTTGGACCAGACTACAGAAGATCACATGCCAGATAAAATTAAGCAGTTGAAAAGCAGTTGATTTATTTCAGTAGGAGAGTAAGTATCAAATTTGTGTTTTTAAAAGTAGCAGGATCATTGAGAAAGAACAGTAGAATGGCTATACCATGACTGCAGTAACAGAGGCAAAAGATACTGACATAAATAAGGTGGGCTTATAGAAATGATTGGGATGGATTAGAGGCAAAAGATTGCTCAGATGCTCAATGAAAACTTGTAAGAGGGTGGTGTCATTCAAAAAGAGAAGAAACAGAGAAAAAAAACCTGCGCCATAGAGAAGATGATGAGTTTGGATTTGGATGTGTGGACTTAGCAGTGACTGTGGGACATTCAGCTGGACATTTCAGCAGGCACTGGCAACCTGGAACTGGTGCTTCAAAGTGGTCATGAGTAGTGAGAATGGAAATTATGTGTGTGGAAACACCATTCCACGCGGAGTCATTCTCTAGTACAGCAAATTGAGAATGAATAGAGAAAAGACAGATGAAAGATCCTAGGGCAGCATCTTTGGAGGAAACGCAGAAACAGAAATCAGAGAAGATCCCGAAGGATACAGCCTTAGGGAAGACTGAGGAGGAGAGTGTATGCAACAGAAGATAGGGGTGCTCAGGAGTGACATTGTTCCTAAAGAAACCAATAAGATTAAGAGCTAAGAACAGTCTATTAAGATTAGTTGATCAGTGAAGACAGTATCCAGACTGTAAGTGGTAAATGCCCAAGGAGGGCAGGCATGTGATTTAAGGGGACAAAGCTGACTCGACAAGCACGGTAACAACCTGGAGACAACTGCTCACTTTAGTATTTTTTTCACAGATTTGTCTTTTTTTTTTTTTTCCCCAAAGACTTGTCTTTTGCTAGGTTCACAGCAAAATAGAGTGGAAAATACAAAGATTTCCCAAGTACCCCGTGACTCTCAGGGATACACAGCCTCTCCCATATCAACATCTCCCTGTGGGAGTGGTTACATTTCTTACAGTTGATGAACTGACATTGGCCCATCATAATCACTTGAAGTGCATAATTCATGTAGGATTATGTTAGAGTTTACTCTTTTTGTAAAGTCTATGTATTTTGATAAATGTATAATGACGTGTGTATAGTATTATACAGAGTATTTTCACTGCCCTAAATATCCTGTGCTCCACCTGTTTACCTAACCTGTGGCAACCACTGATCTTTTTACTGTCTCTGTAGTTTTGCCTTTCCCAGAATGGCATATAATTGGAATCATACAGTACGGTCCTTTTTCAGACTGGCTTCATTACATTAATGAACATTTAAATTTCCTCCATGGCTTAATAGGTCATTTCTTTTTTTATTATTATTTTTTTTAGTTTTTTTAGTTTATTATTTTTTTAATTTTAAAATCTTTAATTCTTATATGCATTCCCAAACATGAAACACCCTCCCATCTCCCTCCCCATAACTTCTGTGGGTCATCCCCATGCACCAGCCCCAAGCATGCTGTATCCTGCGTCAGACATAGACTGGCGATTCAATTCTTACATGATAGTATACATGTTAGAATGCCATTCTCCCAAATCATCCCACCCTCTCCCTCTCCCTCTGAGTCCAAAAGTCCGTTATACACATCTGTGTCTTTTGTCCTGTCTTGCATACAGGGTCTTCATTGCCATCTTTCTAAATTCCATATATATGTGTTAGTATACTGTATTGGTGTTTTTCTTTCTGGCTTACTTCACTCTGTATAATCGGCTCCAGTTTCATCCATCTCATCAGAACTGATTCAAATGAATTCTTTTTAATGGCTGAGTAATACTCCATTGTATATATGTACCACAGCTTTCTTATCCATTCATCTGCTGATGGACATCTAGGTTGTTTCCATGTCCTGGCTATTATAAACAGTGCTGCGATGAACATTGGGGTACATGTGTCTCTTTCAATTCTGGTTTCCTCGGTGTGTATGCCCAGAAGTGGGATTGCTGGGTCATAAGGTAGTTCTATTTGCAATTTTTTAAGGAATCTCCACACTGTTCTCCATAGTGGTTGTACTAGTTTGCATTTCCACCAGCAGTGTAAGAGGGTTCCCTTTTCTCCACACCCTCTCCAGCATTTATTGCTTGCAGATTTTTGGATCGCAGCCATTCTGACTGGTGTGAAGTGGTACCTCATTGTGGTTTTGATTTGCATTTCTCTAATAATGAGTGATGTTGAGCATCTTTTCATGTGTTTGTTAGCCATCCGTATGTCTTCTTTGGAGAAATGTCTATTTAGCTCTTTGGCCCATTTTTTGATTGGGTCGTTTACTTTTCTGGAATTGAGCTGCAGGAGTTCCTTGTATATTTTTGAGATTAGTTGTTTGTCAGTTGCTTCATTTGCTATTATTTTCTCCCATTCAGAAGGCTGTCTTTTCATCTTGCTTATAGTTTCCTTTGTTGTGCAGAAGCTTTTAACTTTAATTAGATCCCATTTGTTTATTTTTGCTTTTATTTCCAGAATTCTGGGAGGTGGGTCATAGAGGATCCTGCTGTGATTTATGTCTGAGAGTGTTTTGCCTATGTTCTCCTCTAGGAGTTTTATAGTTTCTGGTCTTACATTTAGATCTTTAATCCATTTTGAGTTTATTTTTGTGTGGGGTGTTAGAAAGTGATCTAGTTTCATTCTTTTACAAGTGGTTGACCAGTTTTCCCAGCACCACTTGTTAAAGAGATTGTCTTTACTCCATTGTATATTCTTGCCTCCTTTGTCAAAGATAAGGTGTCCATATGTGTGTGGATTTATCTCTGGGCTTTCTATTTTGTTCCATTGATCTATATGTCTGTCTTTGTGCCAGTACCATACTGTTTTGATGACTGTGGCTTTGTAGTAGAGCCTGAAGTCAGGCAAGTTGATTCCTCCAGTTCCATTCTTCTTTCTCAAGATTGCTTTGGCAATTAGAGGTTTTTTGTATTTCCATACAAATCTTGAAATTATTTGTTCTAGTTCTGTGAAAAATACCGCTGGTAGCTTGATAGGGATTGCACTGAATTTGTAAATTGCTTTGGGTAGTATACTCATTTTCACTATATTGATTCTTCCGATCCATGAACATGGTATATTTCTCCATCTATTAGTGTCCTCTTTGATTTCTTTCATCAGTGTTTTATAGTTTTCTATATATAGGTCTTTAGTTTCTTTAGGTAGATATATTCCTAAGTATTTTATTCTTTTCGTTGCAATGGTGAATGGAATTGTTCTCTTAATTTCTTTTTCTACTTTCTCATTATTAGTGTATAGGAATGCAAGGGATTTCTGTGTGTTGATTTTATATCCTGCAACTTTACTATATTCATTGATGAGCTCTAGTAATTTTCTGGTGGAGTCTTTAGGGTTTTCCATGTAGAGGATCATGTCATCTGCAAACAGTGAGAGTTTTACTTCTTCTTTTCCAATTTGGATTCCGTTTATTTCTTTTTCTGCTCTGATTGCTGTGGCCAAAATTTCCAGAACTATGTTGAATAGTAGCGGTGAAAGTGGACACCCTTGTCTTGTTCCTGACTTTAGGGGAAATGCTTTCAATTTTTCACCATTGAGGATAATGTTTGCTGTGGGTTTGTCATATATAGCTTTTATTATATTGAGGTATATTCCTTCTATTCCTGCTTTCTGAAGAGTTTTTATCATAAATGGATGTTGAATTTTGTCAAAGGCCTTCTCTGCATCTATTGAGATAATCATATGGTTTTTATTTTTCAATTTGTTAATGTGGTGAATTACATTGATTGATTTGCAGATATTGAAGAATCCTTGCATCCCTGGGATAAAGCCCACTTGGTCATGGTGTATGATCTTTTTAATGTGTTGTTGGATTCTGATTGCTAGAATTTTGTTGAGGATTTTTGCATCTATGTAGGTCATTTCTTTTTAACACCGAGTAATATTCCATCGTCTGGATGTACCACATGCTATTTATGTATCCACCTACTGAAAGAAATCTTGGCTGCCTCCAAGTTTTGGCAATTATACATTAAGATGCCATAAACATTCACCTGTGGGTTTTTGTGTGGGCCTAAGTTTTCAACTGCTTTGGGTGAAAGTACCAAGGGGTATGAATACTGGATCATATGCTAAGAGTTTGTTTAGTTTTGTAAGAAACTGACAGACTATCTTACAAAATGAGTGAACCATTTTTCATTCCCATCAGCAATGAGAGTTACTCTTGTTCCACATTCTCACTAGAAATTGGCATTGTCTTTGTTAGTGTTTTGGATTTTAGCTATTCAAATAGGTGTGTAGTGGTATTTGGTTGGAATTTCAATTTGCAGTTTTCCTAAGGACATATGATGTGGAGCATCTTTTCATATGCTTATTTGCCATCTGTACATTTTTGGTGAGGTATTTGGCTCATTTTTTAATCAGGTTTTTAATTCTTAATGCTGAGTGTTAAGAGTTATTTGCATATTTTGAATAATAGTTCTTTATCAGCAGTGTCTTTTGAAAATTTTCTCCCTGTCTGTGGCTTGTATTCTTTTCCCTTGTCATTGTCTTTCACAAAGCAGACATTTTAAATTTTAATTAAGTTCAGCTTATCAATTATTTCTTTCATGGATTGTGCCTCTGATGTTTTATCTAAGAAATCATCACTGTACGGAGGGTTATCTACACTTTCTCCTATGTTATCTTCTAGGAATTTTATAGTTTTGTGTTTTGCATTTATTTCTGTGATCCATTTTCTGTTCATTTTGGGGAAGGGTATAAGGTCTGTATCTAGATTCATTTTTTTTTCCCTTGTCAATATCCCAGCAACATTTGTTGAAAAGACTGTCTTTTCTCCATTGTATCGCTTGCTTCAGTTTCAAAAGCAGCTGTTATACAACTGCATGTGTTTTGCCCTCAGGAAGTCCTAGTCAGTCCAGTGTTCCCTAATCATTTTATGGTTCAATGAATCCATAAATCCCAAAAGTTAACATTTTCTAATACTTAAGTGTTGGTGATTAATTTAAAATTTATATAAACTATTGGGAGCCATGCAGGTAACTCTTGCCACTAATGTGCCCTGAGGGCCACTAGTTTGTAGCCACTGTGTTGTGTGAATGGTTGGTTATAAAAGAGAGATTAGCAAGCATAATTAGTTGTTTCATGTTTTAATTTTTGTCAGCTGAGTGTGGAGGGAGCTATCAAAAAGTCAAACTACATTTTTTGTTTGTGTGTTTTTTAATGAGCATTCCTTTGAGAAGAACTCTGGCAACAGAGTTCTGTGGTTGAAAAATAAATCAAGGTCTCAGGTGCCTTTTGCTTTTTTTTATTTTACCTTTCTTAGCATTTTTTGTAAGGTCACAGCAATTGCAAGACAGCTAGCTGATGCACCTCTAGACTTAACCACACTCCAGGCAGAAAGTGGGGGAGGCAAAGAAAAGTTACTTCTTGGAAGGGTTACCCTTTGTAATAAGAGAAGCTCTCCTCCAGGGTTTTCTAGCTATATTTGTTGTTTGGCCACAGCCCTGTAGCTTGGCTTTTCATGACTGCAACGGAAAATGCACAGTTGGTAATTTCGCTTGCTTCTCTCTATTATTGAGGAAGGTAAGACAGAAGAGGATTAATGATGGCTCTTGTATGATTGGTCCAGTGTCTGTCACAGTGTAGAGGTGGGAGAAGAGTGAATATAAGTAGTAAACAAAACATTCTAGAATGTGATAAAGGATCTGCTGGAGAAGGAACAATTGAGCATTCAAAATAACAGGAATTAATAAGTAAAGCAGATTATTTTTTTGAGAAGAGAGAAAGAAATTAACTAATATGCAGGGCTATCCCATAATGGATAAACTGGGTTAAAGGAAATTATTTCAGGTTGAAATTGGAAATGAGATTGAGGGGAAAGCAGAAAAATGTCTCCAAGATTTAGTGAAAGATGAATTAAAGATTACAAATTAACTCATTTGAGTTTTGAGAAAGGGTTTTTGGTGTTATTTTTGGCTATTTTCTTCATTAAATATTACTTTCTTTACTAAGTATTACTTTTTTCATTAAGGCTTGACAAACTGCAACTGTATGTTGAGGGCAGGATATATTAAATGTTTGGGATATGATATCAAATATTAAAACTAGGTGAATGAATTTAAAGTATTTGAATTTAAAGTATTTATTAGAACATGATTTTAATAATCACAAAAGTGGAAGAAATAAAAGCATAGTGGGACAAATACTGTGCCAAAAGGAACAGGAGATGTTTTAGGGACAGGATTAAAACAGTAAAGAGTCGGTAAAAATGGGAATGAACAGATGAATCAGAGATAATATTTCACACACTGTGAAATACTGCATATCGTGAAAGACCTCCTTATACCGAATGTTAATGCTCAATAAAATGTACTTTCCAATACTGAAAGTAGGAGTGAGCTTACAATAATAGAAAGGAAATTTGAAGGATCAAAAATAGTAATATTAAATACAGAGTCATAAACCCCACAGTGAAGCCAAGGCTGACCTGGAATGTGTACAAATTATCAGGGAGCTGGGATTTTTCTAAGAAGCTGAAGACAGGAAAAAAGACTGTGGAACTAGAACAGGTAGGCAGTTGGAATTGAGATTCCCTCATAAAGTTCAGACATGTGAAGAGCCATGTACCCTTGCAAAAAAAAAAAAAAGAAAGAGGGCTATAATCATAGGTCTCCATTTGTTTAAAGTTTAAAAGTGTCCTATCTAAATAATGTGAGAAGTTAATTCATAGTGGTCCCTTTTGGGTTCCTTGAAGTACTTGGCAAAAATCACCACAAACCCACAATTTACAATATTCCTAGAGTCTGAATATTTGCTCACAGTATCCTATTTGTAATACACACACACTCACACGCACATTGACTAAGGCTCAAGAGAAACTATAGACCTTATTTTACTACATGAAATTATTGGCCCCAGTCTGTATAAGTATGTTTAGAATGACTGAAAAATTCAATATGGAATGGAAACTTCTGAGAACAGAAAAAGTTACTATCTAAGAAAAGGAGGAATATTTGAAAGGGAAAAAAGTAAGCTAGAAACAAAGAAACAATAATAATTGATCTTGAGAATTCAGTGGATTAGGTATGGATGAATAAAGAATTAGTTACCTGGAAGATGAAGAAATTAAATTTAATGGAACAAAAAATTGCAAATTATGGAAGAAGTTAAGGGGCATTGGAAAGAAAAATGATATTATTTAACTGATGTCCCATTGGAATTTCAAATGATAATATTTGAAGAAATGTTCATTGGGAATTTTTCAAAGATGGTGAAAATATCTCCTAAAATTATCTCTGAAAATTCTCCTAACATTCAGGAAGCATTAAAAAAACTCATTCAGAATCATATATATATATATATGTATTGATTTCTAGAAAGAATAACAAGCAAGTATTAACTATAGCAAGATTAGGGAGAGAGCCTGGTTTCAGAGGAGAAGGTATTAACTTTTATTTTGTAACTTTCCGTGCAATTCAAATTTGTTAATGCTGTAGTTTTCAGTCAACAGGGATTTTTTTAAAAACTTTATCTTAAGAATAATTAAATTTTATAAACAACAGATAATAAGTGAGTAGTTATGATTTATATCAATTAATTGATCAACCAAAGGGGAATTGTTTTTCATTTTTTAAATTTCATTTGGATTCTCCTAAAAGGACGTTTTTATCACATCTTTAATATGGAGAGACAGATATTTCCTGTTTGCTAATATGCAAGAATATCTAATTAGGAAGGCAGTGTTGCTTTGACATTTCTGTACTATGATATTTATATTGTAATATAGACATTGTGAATACAGATGCAGACAGTACCCTACCTCTTTCTTCTCTACTTTATTAGCTATTTGGCTTCTAACTGCTCAACTTTGTATTTATTTGTTTGAGGGCCTTCTCTGGCCATTAAAGCCTGCTTTCTCTGCCTGGGAAATTAAAATGTTGTTGTAGTAGCCCCCAAAAAATAGCAGGTGAGAGTTTGAGTATAAATGCCCCAGCTCCCTTGCCCCTCAGCACTGTGATAATGAATTGTCAACTGCATATTGGCTCTCAGAGTTTAAGCTTCTGTTGCTTTCTGTGACAGCTTTTAACCATGTGCCCTTTATTGACTCCCCCCTTCTTTTGGGTCTCACTTTCTTATCCCTCTGGCAATGTTTCCTTTCAAGGAAGTAAACTATACACACTCAAAGCATTGTGTTAGACTTTGCTTCTGCGGGAATTTTAACTAAAACAAAAGTAGTTATCTTTGTTTATTTTCATAATTGAGATTTCAATAAAATAGATGTTCCTCAGTCATTAAAGTGGAAAATTTACGTAATTTGATCATTCCTTATGGAAGAGTATTTCAGAAACCTAACAAAGAAGTCCCTGTTACTGCAGGAATAATTCCATCTCCTTTTTAGAATAGCCACATGTGCCACAGCAAAGCATTTCATGGCAGAAAGGTCTATAAATCTAAAAAGTAGGAGAGAATCACAAACACAGTTTTACATATTACATGTGTATTTTATTTTGCATGTGTACTCCTTTTTCAAGGCCATTATTAAAGTTTCTCGCCTCAAATTTATTTAAGACCTTTGACTTGTTTAGGTGATGAATATTGCTTACTCAACTCTGAAAGTTTCGACAAAAGAGACCTGAATTGTGATTTCTGTCATCCCTATTGCCTAAAGGTCGTTACTTTTCTTTTTTCCTAAATAATGTTTAAAATTCATTTGGGAAACTACTAACAGTACAAGGAATGTAAGATTACTTTTTTGCTGAGTACATGTGTGTATGTGTGTGTGCGCTTAATTAAAAGCTGTCTTTGTCTCCGGCAATGAAGACATCATACCCCCATCTCTAAAAATATATTTCTCATGTTGATTCCTAACATCGGGCTGATCATTTGTGACAGTCTGGCAGATTATTATAACCATGGCAGATGGCCTTAAACTTTAATCAGAAAATCCAAACTGAAGGTCCTGGATTTCCTTTATATTTTGTCCTAAAGTAGGAAGTGCTACAGAACAGATGGGAACATTCCTACTTGTTGAAAAAAAAATGTTTTTACAGTAAATGGTTATAAATTACCTTCCATCCTAGAGACTAAAACTATGGTCATTAGCCAAGGGTGATTTTGCCCTCTTGGAAACACTTGTCGATATGTCTGCAAACATTTTTTATTATCTTGATTTGAAGCAGTGGAGAGAATGGTGCTACTGGCATTTGGTGGACTGAGGCCAAGGGTGTGCTGAGCACCCTACAGCGCAGAGGAAAGCCCCCTTAACAAACGATGTAGAGCCTGGGAAATCCTGGTCTGTATGTTGGAAGAATTTGCACGTTTCTTTTAATTTACAGCTTCTTGAGACACTCAGATATTATTTTCTCCTTAAAGTTTTGAAGATAGAACTCTTTAACAACTGGATTTCAAAATAGAGAAGAGGGATTGTTTTGTTATCAATATAGAGCCAAATCATTTTTGTTAGTATCTCAAACAGATGTTCAATAAATATACAAGAGTAACATGTGACTTGCAGATCTTACTTATTTAAGATCCACCCAGATTTTGATAATAGCTCTTTCACTTGTAGCAAACACATTAACCATGTGTGGAATAAAACAGACTCTGAGAAATTGTTAAAGTGGGTTGAATGCAGGTTGCAGAAGGGTCATCTCTATCTCCTGACCTCGTAGAGTACTTGCTACAGCATATGCTTCTATTCTCTCATACCTAGCACCCATGTTTTATTTCTCTATCCAGGATATCTTTTTGCTACCTAGTGCTCCCTATGAAATTAAAGCTCTTATTATATTAATTATCCATAGCTGTGTAAAAAAAAAAATTCTAGAAAACCTAGTGGCTTAAAATAGGCATTTATTATTTCACACAGTTGTTGTCAGATCAGAAATTTGGGGAGTAAATTACCTGGCTGATTCTGGGATAGGATCTCTCATAAGATTGAATCAAGATGTTTGTAGAACTACAACCATCTGAAGGCTTGACTGATGCAAGAGAATCCACTTCTGAGATGGCTCATTTGCATTCCGAGCCTGGTAGACCTGGCTCTTGGCTGGAGACCTCAATTTCTTACCATGTAGACCTCTGTGTAGGGCTGCTTGAATATCCTCAAAACATGGCAGCCAGCTTCCATTGGAACTAGTAATCTCGGGGAAAGCAAGGCAGAAACCAGAATATTTTTATGACCTCATACCTAAAGTCATTCGCTATCATTTCCACAATATCTGGTTGGTTACAAAGATCAGCCTTATTCACTGTGGGAGGAACCTGTATAAGACACAGAACCCAGGGGGTGCAAACTATTGGGGGGCACCTGTGATTCTGGTTCCCACACCTTTGATATATTCAATCAAATATTTTACTAAGATTTGCCAAAGTTTTTTCTTCCTTCTGCATGTTATAGAGTATGTTCATAAACGATTTAGCTGTATTTTATATTAATTCTGCAGCCCATTGATTGACTTGAAAAAGAAAGAGACTAGAAGGAGAGAAATCAATAAGCAAGTTAATATAATGGTTCATTCAAAGTAGGATGAGGACTAGCCTTATGAAAGCATAAGTGAAGAATGGTGGGAAAAGAACGGGGAGATGTCAGGTTGGGTACATAAACATTAGATGTCAGAGACCTAGACTGCAGATGAGTCGGAGAAATTTTACCTCCGCTTGTAGATAGAACATGACCTTAAGTAAGATAGCACAACAAACAGGTAAAGAGTACTTTTAGATAATGAATCTAGTTTTGATCTTTTGGGCCTTGATATGTCAGACAAAGAAATTCACATACAAATATCCAGGAAGGAGTTGGAAACTTGGATTTGTTTTATGGGAGAGGGTACCTAATTAGAGCTGTTGTCAGGGAATTAACTGCTAAAAGGTATGGTTAACATGGATGAAGTTGAGATGGGTGTGGGGGGGGGGGGGGAAGATTAACCTTGAATGGAAGTAGATCGTCCTTAAAGATCGATGAAATACTTCTTGATGCCTGCATGCTAAGTTGCTTCAGTCATATCTGACTCTTTGCTACTTTATGGACTGTAGCCTGCCAGGCTCCTCTGTTCATGGGATTCTCCAGACAAGAATACTAGAGTGGGTTGCCATGCTCTCCTCCAGGGGATCTTCCTGACCAGGGATTGAATCCACCTCTCTCACTTCTCCTGTATTGGCAGTCAGGTTCTCTGCCAACTAGCACTGCCTGCTGCTGCTGCTAAGTCGCTTCAGTCATGTCTGACTCTGTGTGACCCCAGAGACGGCAGCCCACCAGGCTCCCCCGTCTCTGGGATTCTCCAGGCAAGAACACTGGAGTGGATTGCCATTCCTAGGAAGCTCCAAATACTATTTTCTAATTTAACTAACTTGGTATAATGAAAAGAACATCACATTGTGTTGAATCTCTCTCTGGCACTAACTAGTAAATTGATCTTTGAGAAATCATTTAATTTCTCTTATCCTTACTTTTCACATCTATTTAAGACTTAACTTTATAGTACATATATAGTACTATATAGGTATCTCTATAGTACTCTATAGTACTATATCTCTATAGTCCTATATAGAAATCTATATAATACATATATAGTACATCTCTGTCAAAAACTTAATGACACATATATTCACATTTGTTTTATGTGAATATTAATATTAATATTCATAGGATTGGAATAGGAACAAAATAAGATGATGTATGTAAAAGTACTTTAAATTATTGTTCATGTAGAATCTGCATGATGTTTAAAAATAAGGATATTATAATTTTGTTTGTGCATATAGTTGGTAGAATCATTGGGTATATTTCTTAGTATATGATTTCAGTGGTGACAGTTTCTGTTCTCATGAGAGTAGTTTCTAAAAAAATCAGTGTGCAGTTACTCTCTTTTAATTGTCCATCTAGGTATAAAGCTTGAATTGCGATCTCTGAATATAAATATCATTCTTCATAATTAAAAGTATTTATTTAGTTTCTAAACGTTTATTTTGATCTCTTCAAAAATAAGAACTTGGTTATATTGAGCTTTATTTTTGTTGACACAATTAACTACATTCAAATCTTTAAAAATGGAGAGATTAACATGGAAACATATACACTATCATATATAAAATCAATAGCCAGTGGGAATTTGCTGTATGACTTAGGGAATTCAGAGTTTGAGTTTGTTACTCAAACTCTGTAACAACCCAGGGAGGTGGGATGATGTGGAATGGGGTGGGAAGTGGGAGGGAATTTCAAGAGGGAGGGGACATACTTACACCTATGGCTGATTCATGTTGATGTATGGCAGAAACCAACACAGTATTGAAAAGCAATTATCTTTCAAATAAAAATTAAAAAATAGGTGTGGAACCCCAGCTACCCATTAAATAAGTGTTACAACTTGGCTAGTCATAGTTAAAGCATTATCTAGGGAGGAATAATGAATGGCTTTATGTTTGAATCAAGTGTTAAAATGTGTGACAAAGATGTTTTTATCTTTTAGGAACTCCTAGGAATCTGTTTAGTGGTTTATCATTTCAAAAGCCCTATGTAGAAAATGATAACTAAACTCTGTTAATGTGTTTACTGCATAGAGAAGGGTTTTGTTATTGTTGGAGAAGATACAATTTTAATAGCTTTCATCATGGGATATGTTAAAGATTATCATAGAAAAGAAACTACCAGACTTAAAAGGAAACCAAGCCATAATTCCCATATCGGCTGTTTCATTCCTATTCAGTTTAGTTTAGTTCAGTTCAGTCACTCAGTCATGTCCAATTCTTTGCGACCCCATGAACCACAGCACACCAGGCCTCCCTGTCCATCACCAACTCCCAGAAGCTACCCAAACTCATGTCCATTGAGTCGGTGATGCCATCCAACCATCTCATCCTCTCTTCTCCCCTTCTCCTTCTGCCCTCAATCTTTCCCAGCATCAGGGTCTTTTCCAGTGAGTCACCTCTTCGCATCAGGTGGCCAAAGTATTGGAGTTTCAGCTTCAACATCAGTCCTTCCAATGAACATCCAGGGCTGATCTCTTTTAGGATGGACTGGCTGGATCTCCTTGCCATCCAAGGACTCTCAAGAGTCTTCTCCAATACCACAGTTCAAAAGCATCAATTCTTCGGCACTCAGCTTTCTTTATAGTCCAACTCTCACATCCATACATGACTATTGGAAAAACCATAGCCTTTACTCGAGGGACCTTTGTTGGCAAAGTGATGTTTCTGCCTTTTAATATGCTGTCTAGGTTGGTCATAACTTTCCTTCCAAGGATTAAGCGTCTTTTAATTTCATGGCTGCAGTCACCATCTGCAGTGACCTTGGAGCCCCAAAAATAAAGTCAGCCACTTTTCATTGTTTCCCGGTCTATTTGCCACGAAGTGATGGGACCAGATGCCATGATCTTAGTTTGCTGAATGTTGAGCTTTAAGCTAGCTTTTTCGCTCTCCTCTTTCACTTTCATCAAGAGGCTCTTTAGTTCTTCTTCACTTTCTGCCTTAAGGGTGGTGTCATCTGCATATCTGAGGTTATTGATATTTCTCCAGGCAATCTTGATTCCAGCTTGTGCTTCCTCCAGCCCAGCGTTTCTCATGATGTACTCTGCATAGAAGTTAAATTAGCAGGGTGACAATATATAGCCTTGATGTACTCCTTTTCCTATTTGGAACCAGTCTGTTGTTCCATGTCCAGTTCTAACTGTTGCTTCCTGACCTGCATATAAGTTTCTCAAGAGGCAGGTCAGGCGGTCTGGTATTCCCATCTCTCTCAGAATTTTCCACAGTTTATTGTGATCCACACAGTCAAAGGCTTTGACGTAGTCAATAAAGCAAATAGGTTTTTTTCTGGAACTCCCTTGCTTTCTTGATGATCCAGTGGATGTTGGCAATTTGATCTCTGGTTCCTCTGCCTTTTCTAAAACTAGCTTGAACATCTGGAAGTTCATGGTTCATGTTGCTGAAGTCTGGTTTGGAGAATTTTGAGCACTACTTTACTAGCATGTGAGAGGAATGCAATTATGCCGTAGTTTGAGCATTCTTTGGCATTGCCTTTCTTTGGGATTGGAATGAAAACTGACCTTTTCCAGTCCTGTGCCCACTGCTGAGTTTTCCAAATTTGCTGACATATTGAGTGCAGCACTTTCACAGCATCATCTTTTAGGATTTGAAATAGCTCAACTGGGATTCCATCACCTCCACTAACTTTTTCATAGTGATACTTCCTAAGGCCCACTTGACTTTACATTCACATTCCTGTTAAATGTTGTTAATTTAATGTGGATCTGCTGAATTTGACTTCATTAATGCCTTCCTTTGCATCTGTGGACTTTAAGTGCTAGGGAATTCTATAGGATTGTTACTGCAGAGGGACATTGGAAATTTGGAAGACACAGAAATAGGTAAGATCTAGGAGCCATTTTCATTCCCTACTCTAGGTCCTCAGTAATGGGGATGATCTACCCACATAGGTAGACTTTGAATCATATTAGAGTACACTGTACAGTGGTTAATAGCCACAGTTGGCTTAAGTCTACAGGTTAGTGTGTGTGTGTGTGTGTGTGTGTGTGTGGAGGGGGTGAAATTAATTTACATTTGTTACTGGTTTTGTTGCACCATTATGGCAAAATGATGGCCTTATGAGTTTTATTGGGTCTATCAGCTTTAACATTCTCTCTGTTGTTGAACCTATTATCATTACTGAATTTTGGCCTTCTTGTGGAGTAAAAAGTGTAATAAATCTTTTGAAAATGTTATCAAATGCCACAAAGTGTCCCCTTCTGCTGAGAAGAGACAGCTGTAACTTTGCATTCTCTCAAGGAAATGGGCTTTTCAGAAACTGAGCTGAGCCATTTATATTGCTTTTTGTATTTTTCCCATTGCACATTATCTCTGGTGATGTGCTGTCATACAAAATATGCATTGCTCTCCATTCTCTTCTCAAAAATGAGAAGTTATATCTTGTAATGCTTTTATAACATCTAGGAATATCCACATAATGAATGCCTAGATGAACAAATGTAGTATGGTTAGACTTCTTCATATTAAATTAACTGAAACATCTATAGCAGTGTTTTAAAAGTGATAGCCATTGCCACACTGATGGCTGAAATACCTTAAATTTAAATTGGCCTGATGAGAGATGACCACTAATAGTGGAATTTCACTTTTTTCTTTAAGCCACGGAATACTTTCAAGCTCTCCAATGTTAGGACTTTGAAATGAAAACAATTTTATTAATTTATTAATTTGGCCCCTTTAGAACACTTCTATAATGTTTCATCAGTTCATTCAGTAGATATAATGTCCACATTTTCAGAGGCTGATCTTTCAAAAAACTTTTACAAATTGGGTATGACGAATAGAATAATATAATCCCATGTCTTATGAAATGTCACAGACATTAAAACAGAAGAATCCAAAAGGGACAATCATGATGTAATTCTTCACCTACCATAATATGCATTCAAAGTAAATTCTGTATAAAGTCGTGAAACAGAAAATGAGATCTGATCATAGTGGACCACCCACTCTATTAAGGTTGTGAATAGTGACCAGATAATAAAGGGAAGGTTTTTTATTTTTTTTTAAATTTTCTTTTTCTCTCTAGGGACTTCTGAAAAAATATAAAGCCTTCAACATTTTCCTTCCGGGCATTGTAGTCTCAGCAGCTTGATGTGTTTCATTATTGGAACTGATTTTTCATCTGCAGATTCAGTCTCTGGGGCAGAATTTCATATGTGAGCTTAGAACAGCTTCTTCTACAAATTTGTTAGCTGCCCTGGGGGAGAAGATGAAACATATGCCCTAACGGCCATGTTTCTGATCATTGGTGGTCTGGAAAGATGCAATTTCCCCCCCAGGAGAACCTATCCAGAGAATCATTTTCAGTTTGCTTCACTGAAATTGCAATTCCCTTGGGCCAATTGTGCCTTAGGGAACATCTGCTTCACCATCAAAAGAGGTCTACAGAGGGAAACTACTCTCCTGAACTTACCTTTTGAAAGAATACCAGATCTCATTTATTTTACTTACCAAATGTGCCCAACAGTGGGGACATTTGGGGAGAATATTAGAGAATATGTAAATATTTCATTATATGAATGTTCATGGTTATTAATTTATAGAAAGTAATTTTATCCTTTTTGTTTTTTAAAATTGCTACATACATAACAAAATTTACCATTTTCACCATTTTTAAGTGTACATTTCTGTGGCATAAGTACGTTCACGTTATTGTGTAACTAGTACCATCATCCGTCTCTGGAATATTTTTCATCTTGTTACCCTGAAACACTGTACTCACCGAATAACTCCTCATTACCTCCTCCCCCCAGGCCCTGAAAACTACCATTCTACTTTCTGTCTCTATGAACTTCCTACTCTAGGTACTTCATATAAGCTGAATCATACAATATTTGTCCTTTTGTAGCTAAACTTGTTTCACTTAGCGTGTCTTCAACATTGTATCAGGTGTCAACATTGCCTTCTTTTTTAAGATTGAATGACATTCTGTTCTATGTCTATACCATATTTTATTTATTCACTCATCCATCAGTAAACACTTAGGTTACTTCTACTTTTTTGTTTGTTATGAATAATGCTGCTATGAACCTGAGCATACAACTATCTCTTCAAAACTCTACTTTCATTTCTTTTTAAAAAAATTTTTATTGGAGTGTAGTTCAGGTGTAAGGCAAAGTGAATTAGTTAGACACATACATATTCCATTCTTTATTAGATTATTTTTCCATATAGGCCATTACAGATCATTGATTAGAGTGTTCTGTGTACTATCAGTTCAGTTCAGTCACTCAGTCGTGTCCAACTCTTTGCAACCCCATGAATTGCAGCACGCCAGGCCTCCCTGTCCATCACCAACACCCAGAGTTCACTCAGACTCAAGTCCATCGAGTCAGTGATGCCATCCAGCCATCTCATCCTCTGTTGTCCCCTTCTCCTCCTTCCCCCAATCCCTCCCAGCATCAAAGTCTTTTCCAATGAGTCAACTCTTTGCATGAGGTGGTCAAAGTCCTGGAGTTTCAGCTTTAGCATCATTCCCTCCAAAGAAAACCCAGGGCTGATCTCCTTCAGAATGGACTGGTTGGATCTCCTTGCAGTCCAAGGGACTCTCAAGAGTCTTCTCCAACACCACAGTTCAAAAGCATCACTTCTTCAGCGCTCAGCCTTCTTCACAGTCCAACTCTCGCATCCGTACATGACCACAGGAAAAACCACAGCCTTGACTAGATGGACCTTAGTCGGCAAAGTAATGTCTCTGCTTTTGAATATGCTATCTAGGTTGGTTATAACTTTTCTTCCAAGGAGTAAGCGTCTTTTAATTTCATGGCTGCAGTCACCATCTGCAGTGATTTTGGAGCCCCAAAAAATAAAGTCTGCCACTGTTTCCACTATTTCCCCATCTATTTCCCATGAAGTGATGGGATTGGATGCCATGATCTTCCTTAGGTCCTTATTAGTTATCTATTGTATATATAGTTGTGTGTAAACAAATGGACTTAGTTACTTTCACTTCTTTGAGGTATATACCCACTTGGAATTGCTGCTCATATGGTAATTCTATTTCTAGATTTTTGAGGAACCACCATACTATTTTTCACAGTGACTGTACCATTTTACATTCCCATCAAGACTACACAAGGGTTCCACGGATGGACCTGGAGATTATAATACCAAGTGAAGTAATTCAGACAGAAAAAGACAAATATAATAATGTGATATTGCTTATATGTGGAATCTAAAGCATTATACAGTTGGACTCATTTACAAAAATAGAAACGGGCTCACAGACTTAGAGAAGGAATTTACAGTTACTAGAGGGGAAGGGCGAAGGTGAGGAATAGATTGGGAGCTGGGGATTGACATGTACATACCACTGTAGTATTTAAAATTGAAAACTGATAAGGATCTACTTTATAGCCCAGGAAAATGATCAATATTCTATAATAACATAAATGGGAAAATAATTTGAAAAAGAATAAATGCATGTATGTGTATAACTGAATCTTTTTGCTGTACATCTGGAACTTATACAAGATTGTTAAAACAACCATACTCCAATATAAATTTTTTTTAATGCCAAAATTTTTGAAAAGTGAAAGGCTGGCAAACACATACACACACGTATATACACATATGTATAATGAGTGATCCAAAAGTTTTGTATAATATTTGGTGGTGATGTTTTATGTAATATTTCTGTGTTTCCAAATATTAAATGGAAATATAAAAAATAATCCTAGTACCACAGGTTATCATTCCTAAAAAGATTCTAAATCTAGAGTACTAGAAAAGTATATGTGTATATGTTTCAAGTTAAAAAAAATAGAACAGCACACAAAGGGTTCAATTATTCCACATACTCATGAATACTTGCCATTTTCTGTTTCTATTTTAAGTTAATAGTCATCCTAATGGATGTGTTGACTTCACTTTTTATTACAAGTAATAGTGCATTAAACAGTCTTTTTATTTCCTTAGACTACATTTCTAGATAAAGATTTATTGGCATAGAGGCAAGGCTAATTGTATGATTCTTGTAAATTGCCTTGCAAATTATTATTCTCTTATATTTCAGCTATTGGTATGAGTGCCACTTTCAACAGAGACTTACCACTACTGGTTATTATTATTATTTAAGATTGAATAATTTCTTATTGAAACTTTTTTTAAAATAGTGAAGTTTCATGACACTATATTTATTAAAATATTGTTTATTTACAATATTTCAGGTATACAACAAACAGGGTCTTTATACATTATATATTCTTTTCAAATTCTTTTCCCGTATAGGTTATTACAAGATATTGGATATTGTTTCCTGTGGTACCTAGTAGGCCCTCATTGTTTTATTTTATACATGACAGCGTGTGTCTGTTCATCCCAAATTCCTAATTTATTCCTCCGTTGCTCCTTCCTCTTTGCTAACCAAGTTTGTTTTCTCTATCTGTGGATCTGTTTCTGTTATGTAAAGTTCATTTGTATCACTTGGTTAAGATTCCACATATAAGTGATAAATATTTGTCTTACTCTGACTTGCTTATTAACATTATTTTACTTTTAAGATGCTTGAGTTAATAATTGCTATATGAGTGCCAGCATGCTCAGTCATTTCAGTCTCGTCCCACTCTTTGTGACCCTGTGGACTGTAGCCCGCCAGGCTCCTCTGTCCGTGGGATTCTCCAGGCAAGAATACTGGAGTGGGTTGCCATGCCCTCCTCCAGGGAATCCTCCCCACCCAAGGATGGAACCGTCATCTCCTGTGTCTCCTGCATTGCACGTGGATTCTTTACCCCTGAGCCACCAGGGAAATCCAATAATTGCTATATATTGCAAGTAGTCATAAAAATGTTTTTAGGTTAAAGTTAGAAAGACTCATTGAAATATTTCTCATTTAGAATTAAACTACTGGTGAACAAAATTAAATTTGTAAGTATTTCTTGGATATAAGTAAGTGAACTGGCTATAAATAAATAAACAGAAATGTTCATTTGCTATATGTATATTGAAAAACTACATGTAGTACTTTATAAGTAGTACAAACTCAAGAACTATTTGCCAAAACTAATAAATCAAGTAAGTTATTTAGAATTACATGGGGAATGATAAGGACCTTAGATAAAATTACCAGAAGTGTTTCTAACTAAACGTACTAAAAAAATTTTGCTTACAAGAGTGTTTCCCTAATGACTATGTTTTTGGAGAATAGATCCTGCAAAAGAAAGATAATGTCCAGTTAAACTGATTTACATCACATGATAATGTTAAACGGCAACCCAGTGATAACCTTACAAACTCTCTCAAGTCCCAATCAAGGGACCACCTGAACTGAATCTTTAATAATTAATGCTTGTTTGGTTACAGATATATTAAAAGTGAATTTTATGGAATAACTTGCTCTGCAAGTGATTATTTTAAAGTCCATTAAATGTACTATAGTAGGTCATGTGATTGAGAGCGTAAAGGATTGTGATGCTTGTGATGTTGAGGTTGATTGTGTTCTAGAAAACTTGTAAGCCAAGTGATTATAAGTCAAAATATATTTTTTCATTTAAACATTGTTTTTAGATAAAGCTTCAAAGATGAAGTGTTCTGTATTGTAATTTAAGAATGGCTCATAAGTTGTCAATCTTTTCTTTTAAAGAACTGAGATGTATATTAAACACTTGGAAAATCTCCCAGCACTTTTGAAATAAAACCATGGTCTCACTGTCGTTGTTCAAGAAGTCTATTCCTGTGCTCAGAATTTCTAAGGTAGAGTTGGAGATCACTTTTGATCATACGCATCACTAATTTCCTAAATAATACCACTTAAATACCCAGGAATAGAAGAGTGACTAGGTAATGCATATCCTGAAAAGAAGTTTGAGTGCCATGCCCTGCAACCTGAAGATTCCTATTCACCTCTCCACTCTCAGAGAGCAGATTCCATAATTCCATGTTGCCACAGTATGAATTACATGCCATTGGTTGTTTATTTTCTTTGGTATTAAGGTAGTTTGTGATTACATTGCTGATGTTAGAATTTGAAATATGAAAACCTTACCAGGTGGTTTTGCCTCCTGACAGGAATATATGCTTTCATTCGCTATTGTCCTTAAAGTAGTAGCGGCTTCTCAGGTGGCTCGGCAGTGAAAAATCTACCTGACAATACAGGAGACCCAGGTTTGATTCCTGGGTCGGGAAGATCCACTGGATAAGGAAATGGCAACTTACCCCAGTATTCTTGCCTGAGAAATCCCATGAACTGAGGATCCTGGTGGCTACACTGTGTTGAGGTCTCAAAGAGTCAGACACGACTGAACATGCATCCATGCCTTTAAATGTGTTATAGGACAACAACCACCATTGGTAGTAACCCAGTCAGGTCATAGTCTCAGCATGTCGTCGTTAGGATACTATATAGTTTGACAAGTATAGTGTTCTTACTCCAATTCTGATTAAATACTTCTTGTACGTTACTAATCAAATACTTCATGAACATCCGACTGGATTATATTTATTCTGAATCATTTGATTGTAAATGAGCTTTCTCATATTACAAGATATCTAGAGGGTAGTCAATATATTTATTTTATTTTCCTTTCAGTTCCTCGTTCAATTTGTAAAAGTGAGCAAATATCTCAGTTGCCTTGAGGTCCTTTCTCATTCTACCTCTTTATTGCTTTGTTCTCCTCCCAGATTTCTGTGTCTCTATGCAGAATTGTTTCTTCCTTGCAGTTTTACTTTCCACAACCCATTGTGTTCTACCACAAAACTGCACTAAAATCTTTCATTTTCGAAGTAAAAAGAATGCCATAAAGTTTTTTTTTTCTTTCGTTAAACTTTCAACAGGGTTAGTTAAGAATCTTTTATATGCTTTTATATGGTATGAACTCTCCCAGGTCCTTCAGTGAACATAAAACCCTACAGTCCAATCATCTTGGAGCTTACTTTGGGGTAATGCATGCAATAAAAGTGAAAATACTATGTAATCAGATATGTAACAATTTGAGAAGTTTAAAAAGAAAATGTACATGTTAAAAATGTGTTGCAGCCAAGTTACAATTTTAAATAAGGGGGTTACACTAGATCTCCTTGAAGTGCCTTTAGATAAGGAATTAATACATCTAGAGGAATGGCGTTTCAGGCTGAGGCAACAGGCCAGTGCAAAGGCGTGCCTGGTATGTTTGAGAAGCATCAAAATTTCCAGAGTGGCTGAAATGAATTAACAAAACAGGGAGAATTATAGGCAAAGAGATCAGAGAGATTATGAGGAATTAAATCATGTTGGGCTTTGTAGGTCACTCTGATGAATGGCCTAATTCTAAATAAAATGGCATACCAGTACAGATTTTTAAGCAAATGAATAACGTGATCTGATTTTTAAAAAAAAATTAAAATGTCTTAAACCCACATAAAAGTTGCAATAATATGCAATGTATCTATGTACACTTTTTTCCTGGATTCATGAACTCCTTACCTCTTCCCACAGTTGCTCAGTATACACACACAGACACACACTCTTCCACTTAGGGAGTCATCACATGTTGTCTCCAGACAACATGACACTGCCCCCTAAACATTTGGTTTGCCTTTCCCAGAAACAAAGACTTTCTCCTACAGAGCTCCATGACCATTATCATACTGAGTGCAATCAGCAATAGCTGCGAATTTCCCCAGTTTCTCTCAAATATCCTTTCCACTACCTGGCTATTCTGTAATCCTGGATAAGCTAATAAGGCTCACTCATTGCATTTGCTGAGCTCATTATTATTCCCTATTTCTGAGTTCTCCTTCCCGTCTTCTTCATGGCAGCTAATTTCTGGTTAGCTTTTTTTTTTTTTTTAATTTTAATTTTTACTTTATTTAACTTTACAATACTGTACTGGTTTTGCCATACATTGACATGAATCCACCACGGGTGTACATGCGTTCCTAAACATGAACCCCCCTGCCACCTCCCTCCCCACAAAATCCCTCTGGGTCATCCCCGTGCGCCAGCCCCAAGCATGCTGTATCCTGCATCGGACATAGACTGGCGATTCGATTCTTACATGATAGTATACAAGTTTCAATGCCATTCTCCCAAATCATCCCACCCTCTCCCTCTCCCTCTGAGTCCAAAAGTCCGCTATACACATCTGTGTCTTTTTTGCTGTCTTGCATACAGGGTCATCATTGCCATCTTTCTAAATTCCATATGTATGTGTTAGTATACTGTATTGGTGTTTTTCTTTCTGGCTTACTTCACTCTGTATAATCGGCTCCAGTTTCATCCATCTCATCAGAACTAATTCAAATGTATTCTTTTTAACGGCTGAGTAATACTCCATTGTGTATATGTACCACTGCTTTCTTATCCATTCATCTGCTGATGGACATCTAGGTTGTTTCCATGTCCTGGCTATTATAAACAGTGCTGTGATGAACATTGGGGTACATGTGTCTCTTTCAATTCTGGTTTCCTCGGTGTGTATGCCCAGCAGTGGGATTGCTGGGTCATATGGCAGTTCTATTTGCAATTTTTAAAGGAATCTCCACACTGTTCTCCATAGTGGTTGTACTAGTTTGCATTCCCACCAACAGTGAGCAAAAATAAACAAATGGGATCTAATTAAAATTAAAAGCTTCTGCACAACAAAGGAAAATATAAGCAAGGTGAAAAGACAGCCTTCTGAATGGGAGAAAATAATAGCAAATGAAACAACTGACAAACAACTAATCTCAAAAATATACAAGCAACTTATGCAGCTCAACTCCAGAAAAATAAATGACACAATCAAAAAATGGGCCAAAGAACTAAATAGACATGTCTCCAAAGAAGACTTACGGATGGCTAACAAACACATGAAAATATGCTCAACATCACTCATTATTAGAGAAATGCAAATCAAAACCACAATGAGGTACCACTTCACACCAGTCAGAATGTCTGCAATCCAAAAATCTGCAAGCAATAAATGCAGGAGAGGGTGTGGAGAAAAGGCAGCTAATTTCTGAAAGAATTCTGGTCTCTTGTCCTGCAGATCACCCCTCATTCTGTATCTGTGTGACAGGCTCCTGATTATATTAGATTTCGGTTATAGTATCATACTATACTTTGCTTCTTTCTATATTCATTGGCTAGTTTGGCAGAGTAAGTCAATCTTATATTTACAAAGTTCACATGACATTCACTTGTGTAATCTCTAGAAGGACAAACATTGAACCAGTAGCGTTATTTCGATAAGTCATATTCATTTTAAATGATAAATGAGACTCCTGGTGAGATAAATTATCTTGGGATCAATACCTTTGAGTTTGCCTTGAAAAGTTGTGTCTTATTTACCTACTTTGTTTTTTTCTCATAGGGCAGACAGTTGATTTCTAAAATTTGGAAATTTCTGGTTAGATGTGTTATTGATAAAATTGCTGTTCAGATCTGATGACATTTTAATATAGAACAAAACTGGATTAAATGACCTTTGCTGCAGTCGATGTTGGCCTTTCTTCTTGTTAAGTGACTGGGCAATTTATCTAAGTTAAGGGAAATGTTGTGATTGCTAAATCAACTGTCATAGATAAAGATATACACCATTCATCTTAAAAAGGTTCGCCAGGCAATAGTAATAAGAGAAGGTCAAGGGGCATGGCACTTCATAAACCTTCTTTTAAAATTCATTGTCCTTCCACACTTAAGTAGTCGCATTTTTTTCACTCAATTCTGTATTCAGGGTTTAGTATCACTGAATAGACACTGTACACACCCAGTAGTTAGACCAGATTCTGCTGGATCGTTGCAAAGTCAAACTGTTAGATTTTGGTCCAGGATAAAAAGTAATCTGTTTATTTTTCTTGATGGGAAAGCAAGTCCGAATAATTTTGACTTTAAGTTGCTTAGGTTCTGGCCTATTTCTAAGAGAAGTGGGATTTATTTCCTTATAGTGTTGTACATGTTCATGGTATATAGATTAGAAAGGACAGAACCATAGATTCATAACCAACTTGGGTATAAAATGGAAGACTGCTGCTGTGTACTTGGCACGAAACTATTCAAGAGAATTAGACCTTCTTCAGGAGAACTAGAGCAGGTGAAGTGTTTAATATTCTCACTTCGTGACAGAATGTGTGACTAAAATAAACCAAGAAAATGTGGTTGAAAAACAAAATTTCAGTTGGCAATAGCTGAAGTTCTTTCTCTAGAAATGACTATACTAACCATGTATATTTTAATCACTCATTGGCCTAAGCAACTTTTAAGTAGTGAAAGCATTTATTAGTTCTGATATTATTTGCAGATCTTCATAGGTAGCTGGTTACCTGTAGGACTAATGAAAAGTGATATATTGTTGTTCACTGGTATATCTAACTAACACATGCCAAGGCTGGGCAAGTTTATATATGGTTATGCACTTTCAAATAATTTCTCCCTGTGTTACAGTGTGACTTATTAGCCTCTTGAAATCCTTGTCTTACATTTTTATGGCTTTTCCTACCTTAACATTTAACTATATGAGCAGAGAAACTGACTTAAATTTTCTGAAATTTAGTTGCTTCATTAGAAATACCATATTTGCCAAAAGGCTGGAGTTGAATAAATTAAATTCCTAAAGTCCCTTCGAAGTACTATGATCTATTAGTTTACTATATTTGTTTACCCATAATTACTCAAAATTATGAAATCAATATTTAGATTTTAATAACATTTCAGGATATTGATCTGACTCTCTTTGTGATCTTTACATGACAATCTACATAAGATCATTATAATTTCATTCCCTTCCTTTTATTTTCTTATTTATCTATTTATAGTAGAGATAATTTATAAATATTGTTTAATTTCAATTTATCTGTAATATCAGAGGCATCTGTGCTGTCAAACACTGATATAACCTTTTTACTGTCATGTGAATCATTCAGCTTTTGAGGTTTAAGTTGAGATAGAATAATCGTGTTGGACTGAATTAAATCTTTTGAAACAATAGATTAGTACTAATATATTTTCAATGAAGAGTTGCAGGATTTATTTGTGTTCTTTTTCTGATTCCCAGTTGGAAAGAAGAAATTAAAAATGGTAAAGGGAGGAAAATATTCAACAATATAATGAATAACTAACGGATCGTAAAGTTTAAATTCTTTTAAGAATTTTGCAAAATCTGACTGATCTCCTTTTTATACTAGTCATAGTCTATGGTAACTATTCCACAAAGCAAATTTTACATTATCTTTCCAACTGACATTTAAAAAAAAATACATCATCTTTAAATTCTGATAAAATGAGCAGTAGAGAAGAGCTTTGAAGAAGAACTAAAGCAATTACTGAAATATGTTTTCTTCTGAAAAGTCAGAAACAATATTTAATGACCAGGCAAAATAGTGCTATAATCATAAAGGGAAATTATGTTCCAAGGATAAGGTGATAAAAACTGATTTTTCATTGATAAACTAAATTAGAAGAGCTGACAAGCTTTATTAGTACATCTATTTGACTTTTTTGAGTAAGACTATTTTCAGATACCATGCTCTATGTTAGGTGTATTTATATAAAAAGTATTCATATGCATATGCTAATATAGATATCTGTGTTTATATGTGTATATACAGGTACATATATATCTGTCCAGGTATTATGTGCATATATGTATATGTATACATACATATGTATATACACATTACAAATAAAACAATATGTAGTAAAAATAGTTTTAATTTCTATGAGCACAAAAGGAGAAAGCATCTCACTCAACCTAACGGAGATCTAGGCAACCAAAAATTAACCCAAAGAATGATGTTCTAGCTGAGGCCTGAAAGTCAAATAGAGTTGCTAAGGTGGAGGAGGACAGGATGGGAGGAGGCATCTGAACAGAGAGAACAGCATGACTGTGTTTCTGACTGTGAGATGATGTGGGTACCAGTAGGGTCCATGGGGTTGCTCACGACTGAGCGACTTCGCTTTCACTTTTCACTTTCATGCATTGGAGAAGGAAATGGCAACCCACTCCAGTGTTCTTGCCTGGAGAAGTCCAGGGACAGGGGAGCCTGGTGGGCTGCCGTCTATGGGGTCACACAGAGTCGGACACGACTGAAGCGATTTAGCAGCAGCAGCAGCAGCGGCAGGGTGTGTGTGTATGCTGAGTTGCTCAGTTGTGTCTGACTCTTTGCAACTCTAAGGACTGTAGCTCACCAAGCTCCTCTGTCCATGGGATTCTCCGGGCAAGAATACTGGAGTGGTTGCCCTTTCTTTTTCCAGGGGAAAAGGAAAAGATGACAGGAATCACCTGCGTTGGCAGGTGGATTCTTTATCACTGAGCCACCTGGAAAGCGAGTAGGAGCATAGTTTGTTTGGGGGAAAAAAAGATAGTTGTAAAGGAAAGTATTAAAACGATTCAGAATGGCTTTATCTGTCATAAAAAAAAAACCTGTTATTTTCATTTTATTTTGTGATCAGTGCTAGGGACACAAGAATTTCGAACAAGTATTTGGGATGACTTTAGTTAGAAGACTATTATGACATCAAAGGGGGAAATGGTTTGAAGGCTGTTTGTGAAAAAAGTTTTTGTTGTTGTTGTTTACAGTTGCTCAGTCATGGACTGCATCCTTCCAGGATCCTCTGTTCATGGAATTTTCCAGGCAAGAATACTGGATTGGGTTGCCATTTTCTTATCCAGTGGATCTTCCTGACCCAGGGATCGATCTCGTGTTCCCTGCACAGGTGGATTCTTTATCACTGAGCCACCAGAAAAACCCCCTGTAAAAACAAAAACAAAAACAAAAAAATAGATGATTTTAAAATTCGTCAACTTTCAGCTCTTTCATAGTATATTGGACTTCCCACATGGCACAGTGATAATCTGCCTGCCAAGGCAGGAAACTTAAGACTCTAGTTCAATTCAATACCTGGATCGGGAAGATCCCCTGGAGTAGAAAATGGCAACTGCTGCAGTATTCTTGCCTGGAAAATTCCATGGACAGAGGAGCCTGGCAGGCTGCAGTCCATAGAGTCACAGAGAACTGGACAAGACTGAGCAAACATAATGAATTACTGCTCATTCACATGTTAATACAGTCTTTTCAATGGTGTACTTTTATATACAAGGAGATAATGCCCCCTCTTATAAAAAACATTCATTCTAAAAGCATCTTTGGGAAATAAGCTCTAAGAAAGTGTTTCTAATAAGTCATTCTATCTGCAAATATGTGATATATTGACCAAAATTGTGATGGTCAAAAGTATTATTTCTTTTTCAACAGATTTTTAAAACAGATTTTAGATTTCCCTTTTCCATGAAAAAAAAAAAAAAACCTGATTGTTAAATATCTTGTTTAACCAATAATTAAATGTTTTATTAATGAACACCAAAGACAATTTTTGGATTTAGAAATACTTTTTTTAAAAATGAGTATAAAACTCTTACATAGTGTTTGATGTGATTGAAGTCTTCCTCTGGTTTCACAAACAGCAATTAAACTTTCAAGGTCTGCCAGCAGTTTTTGTTTGTTTGACATGTTTGTAATTTTGCATTACACGTTTGTATTTTATCACAATCTTAACAGCATGACAAGTTTGTATTAGAATAATAAGTTAGAATAGTATAGTTGAGTAGTTTTTGTTTTCCAAAATATGTGAAGTCAGTGGATAATTAGTTTTTAAATACATAAAAAAATGATTAGTATCACATTAAAACAAGTTGAATGTCATAAATTGTTTCCAGTTGAAAGTATTAATTTTGATTATCTGGTTTTTAATTGGTTATTTGCTGATATTATTAGCACAGTATGTGCTAAAACCTCTGGTACAAAGCAATAATAAAATCTGTAAGCCATCTATGAAGGGGACTCTTGCAAATGTTGAGATTATGTGAGCCTGCAGGCTACATGGCTGTAATTGACCTTCTGTGAGGCTAGAATTCTGCAATCCTTCCTGTATGCTCAGCAAATAAGATTGGATTTCTCAATGTTTATATTTGTTGACTGATATTTTTGAGTTAGCAATGTTCCTGCTTGTATCATTGTTCTTTGGATATGAAATGCAAAATTACATCTTAGTTTCTCTTTTTTTTTTTCCTGCTAGGGATTTAGCTACATAGATATTTTTGAAATGACTATCCAGTAAATATTGCTGAATGTTCTTAGTTTCAACACATTTATTCCTTCCTCTGTGAAAATATACTTAACTCTACTTGTAGTCCTGTGAATCTATGCAAATTTAATTCAGTTAATTTTTTTCACCTTCTAGTTTGGTAGTTTTACACTTCTTAGCTAGTTAGTGGTTATAATAGATATCTTATCAGAAATATTTAAATTTATAAATCCTGAATTTAATTGCTGTCTCTTCCTTCTGCAAAATACAAGTGCCTTCAGTTCAGTTCAGTTCAGTTGCTCAGTCGTGTCCGGCTCTTTGCGACCCCATGAATCGCAGCACGCCAGGCCTCCCCGTCCATCACCATCTCCCAGGACGTGACTCAGACTCATGTCCATCAAGTCCATGATGCCATCCAGCCATCTCATCCTCAGTCGTCCCCTTCTCCTCCTGCCCCCAGTCTCTCCCAGCATCAGAGTCTTTTCCAATGAGTCAACTCTTCACATGAGGTGGCCAAAGTACTGGAGCTTCAGCTTTAGCATCATTCCTTCCAAAGAAATCCCAGGGTTGATCTCCTTTAGAATGGACTGGTTGGATCTCCTTGCAGTCCAAGGGACTCTCAAGAGTCTTCTCCAACACCACAGTTCAAAAGCATCAATTCTTCAGCACTCAGCTTTCTTCACAGTCCAACTCTCACATCCATACATGACCACAGGAAAAACCATAGCCTTGACTAGACGGACCTTAGTCAGCAAAGTAATGTCTCTGCTTTTGAATATACTATCTAGGTTGCTCATAACTTTTCTTCCAAGGAGTAAGCATCTTTTAATTTCATGGCTGCAGTCACCATCTGCAGTGATTTTGGAGCCCTGTTTTAAATCAAATCACATATTGACTTCTAACCTAATTCCACAGTGAAAAGTGAACAGACTCTGGTATGATTTCAACAATGTTAGACTATGAATGTTTTGCACCTTGTTTTATGTTCCTAGATATGTTCCAGCTCCAGTGTTCCCTGGTTCATAGTCTATGGGAACTTGAATAGAACTTGTATCCTATTGTGTGAAAATTTCGGAGAAGGCGATGGCACCCCACTCCAGTACTCTTGCCTGGAAAATCCCATGGACGGAGGAGCCTGGTAGGCTGCAGTCCATGGGGTCGCTGAGAGTCGGACATGACTGAGCGACTTCACTTTCACTTTTCACTTTCATTCATTGGAGAAGGAAATGGCAACCCACTCCAGTGTTCTTGCCTGGAGAATCCCAGGGACGGGGGAGCCTGGTGGGCTGCTGTCTCTAGGATTGCACAGAGTCAGACACAACTGAAGTGACTTAGCAACAGCAGCAGCAGTGTGAAAATTGTGTAAATCTTAATTATGGTGAATTGGTTGAATTGGTTCATGGTGCTTTTCAGATCTACTATATCATTCTACTTTTCTGTCTGTTCATTCTGTTAATTTTGGGGAGTGTGATATTGAAACTCCAGCTAAAATTCTTTATTTATCCACTTAAAAACATTGTGATATACACACACACACATAGTGAAACTATAATCAACTATGTTCTGTATTTTCCAAGTCTCCTGTAAATGGGTTATCATAGTTTTGTAATTTAAAAAATAAAATAGAAGAAAAAATCAAGTCACACCTTTCCAACTTATCTAAAAAGGTGTGATTTGATTTATCATATTTAATTTTTGCCTTTTTATCCTCTAAATATTAGATATTCTTACTAATTCTTTATACACGCATATGCTGTTTTGATATTACAAGTTCAGTTCTGGATTGCCCAAGTAAGGCAAACATTGAAATAAAGCTAGTCACAGAATTTTTTGGCTTCCCAGGACATATAAAAGTTATGTTTATACTATACTGTAGTTTTAAGTGCAGTAGCGTTATGTCTATAAAATAGTGTACACAACTTAATTAAAAAGTAACACTATTGGAAAAAATGGTACCAGTGGACTTGCTCACTGCAAGGTTGCCACAAATCTTCATTTTGTAAAAAACGCAGTGTCTGTGAAGTGTGGCAAAGCAAAGCACAATAAACTGAGAGGTATGCTTATACAGTCAATTAAACCTTAAATCCATCCACTTCTATGGATGATTTCTCAGATTTTGAAGCTCAATAACTTCTTTATGAAGTATGTTCTTAAGAAGTTTTACTTGTGAGAATATGTAGTTGGTCAATTGTCTCAAATTTTGAGTATCTGAAAATGTCCTTAATTCATCGTTGTTATGAAAAATAATGCTTTTCCTAGTGTATGGTTGGTTGGAAGATGCCAAATACTTCATCTTAGCACTTTGAGAAAATTTAATATATTCTTTTGTTTTATATTTTGCTTCTAGATGTGAGTTTTGAAAAACTTCTACTTCTAAAACTTTGCTAGAATCCTAAATCTGAGAACTCATATTTTTGATCAATTGTGAAAAAAAATTAGCCATTCCTCTTCTGAAACTACTTTCTCTAATTCTCAGAATACTAATTGAAGATATTAGAACTTGCTATTTGTTTTCTCTTTGTCCTGATGTCTGTGTCACACTATGAATGATTTCTACAGACCAGTATTTCAATTCATTAATGTTCTTGTGTGCTGTATCAAATCAGCTGTTTAACATCCTCACTGAATTTATATCCATAATTTGAATTTTATCTTTTATTTGTAATTATTTTATTCTTTTTCAAACTATTACTTAGTTATTTTATAGCCTCTTTTTATTTCAGCATACTTTTATTACATGCATATTCTTTTCAGTAAGTGAACATTCTTACATTATAATTCTGTTATCTGCTCTTTTTGCACATATTAGTTGCAGTGTGATAGTTATTGTTGACTTTTGCTCCTGGTTGTTCCTTTCCTAGTCATTGACATGGCTCAGACAGTAAAGACTCTGTCTGCAATGCAGGAGATCTGGGTTTGATCCCTGGGTCAGGAAGATCCCTTTGAAAAGGGAATGGCCACCCACACCAGTATTCCTGCCTGGAGAATTCCATGGACAGAGGAGACTGGCAGGCTACAGTCCATGGGGTTGCAAAGAGTTGGACACAACTGAGCGACTAACACTTTCTTTTTCTATTGAACTCGTGTTCCTCAGAACATTACTGATGGGAATTCTTTGAAGTTTGGGTTTGAAGTATTTTCTTCAAAAATGATTTGTGTTTTTTTTCCTGCCAACTCCCTGTATCATAACCAGCAAGGTGTCTCTTAAAGCTGATACTTTCCCTTAAGGTACTTTTGGCCAAGAATCAGCAAACTACAGCCTTAAGAACAAATTCAGCCTGCCTGCTGCCTGCTTTTATGATTAAAGTTTTATTGGAAATACAACCACAGTTATATTTTGTTCTTGGCTGCTTTTACTACTGTAATGGCAGAATTGAGTGGCTCCACAAAAACCATATGATTCACAAACTCTCAAATATTTACTGTCAGGCCATTTGCAAGAAAACTTTGTCAACTATGGTTTTAGGGCATAAAGGTAGTATGAACTCCAGCCCCAACCCTAGAGGAAGATTTGTGGTTATGAATTATCACAGTATTTAGAGTACTGACTAATGAGTACTGACAGTATTTAGAGTACTGACCTGGTGGCAGTCTTAACATCCTGCACTGGTTTAAAAAAAAAAAATCTTGATTTATTTTTTAATAGGAGGAAAATTGCTTTACAATGTTGTATTGGTTTCGGCCACTGTACAATAGCACAATGTGTACTGGTCTTTAATTTGACTTCTCATTTTGAGCTGGTTTAGGACTTTGTCATATGTCCAGTATATCTTTAACCATTAAATCTGAACCGTGTACCATCAAAGAGGAATGAAAAGATACCTCTGGCAAATACAGATTTTAACATCTTGTCTCACTGAATTAATGTGAGAATAAGAGAATAAGAATGTTAATATTCTGGAGAATCAACAGTCAGCTTCTATTTGGCCAGTAACAAAAAAGTACCTCTAATCTCAGTCCATCAGTCTACTCACTCTGGCAAGTTTTATTTAACGCAAAAGACAAGGAAGTGAGAGTTTAGATTTCTGTGACACCACTCTTACTTTTCCCCAAAATGTATTATCAACAAAGAAACAAGGGTGCTTTTTTTAAGAAAAAAGTGTAATTAAATTATCCTTTAGAACTTCCAGTGGCTTCCCATCTCTCATGGAATAAAATCCATATTCTTTATCATGATTATCTAAGCCCTGCATCACTTTCCCTGCATGACTTAACTCTCTGATCTCATCTGCCATTTTCCTATCTATTTTATAGTCTACAGTCACACCTGCTCTTTTGATATTCCTTGGTATAAGAAGGATATGTCCATCTCAGTGGGTTTACAACTCCTGTGCCTAAGTATTTTGGTCACTTAATGTTACCTTTTCAGAAAGGATACTGCATATCCTACTCAAAATAGTACCTTCACCCGTCACTTGCTACACTGAGCCTGCTTTATATTTCTTCCTCTTCCCTACAGATGTTACTATATTATTTATTTGATACTGGTTTCAATTATCTACTAAATTATCTGCTCTCTTTCTCTCGCTACTAAAGTATGTTTCATGAGATTTGTTGTTGTTCAGTCGCTCAGTTGTGTCCGACTCTTTGTGACCCTAGGCTCTTGGCAGCACTCCAGGCTCCCTTGTCCTCCACTATCTCCCAGAGTTTACTAAAGCTCACGTCCACTGATCAGATGATGCCATCCAAACATCTCATCCTCTGTCTCCCCCTTCTCCTCCTGCTCTTAGTCTTTTCTAACATCAGGGTCTTTTCCATTGAGTTGGCTCTTCACTTCAGGTGGTCAAAGAATTGGAGCTCCAGCATCAGTTCTTCCAATGAATATTCAGGGTTGATTTCCTTGTAGGATTGACTGGTTTGATCTCCTTGCTGTCCAAGGGACTCTCAGGAGTCTTCTCCAGCACCACACTTCGAAAGAATCTGTTCTTCAGCTCTCAGCCTTCTTTGTGGTCCAACTCTCACATCTCTACATGACTACTGCAAAAACCATAGCTTTGACTATATGGACCTTTGTTGGCAAAGTGATGTCTCTGCTTTGAAATATGCTGTGTAGGTTTGTCATAGTTTTTCTTCCAAGGAGCAAGTGTCTTTTAATTTCTTGGTGGCAGTCACCATTCCCAGTGATTTTGGAGCCCAAGAAAATAAAGTCTGTCACTGTTTCCATTGTTTTCCCATCTATTTGCTGTGAAGTGATGGGACCGGATGCCATGATCTTCGTTTTATGAATGTTAAGTTTTAAGCCAGCTTTTCACTCTCCTCTTTCACATTCATCAAGAAGCTCTTTAGTTCTTCTTTGTTTTCTGCCATAAGGGTGGTGTCATGTGCATATCTGAGGTTATTGATATTTCTCCCATCAATCTTGATTCCACCTTGTTTCATCCAGTCAGGCATTTCACATGATGTATTCTGCATATAAGTTAAATAAGCAGGGTGACAATATACAGCCTTGACATACTCCTTTCCCAATTTTGATCCAGTCCATTGTTCCATGTCCAGTTCTAGATATTGTCCAGTTCTTCTTGACCTGCATACAAGTTTCTCAGGAGGCAGATAAAGTGGTGTGATATTCACCATCACTTTAAGAATTGTCCACAGTTTGTTGTGATCCACACAGTCAAAAGCTTCATTGTGGTCAATGAAGCAGAAATAGATATTCTTCTGAAATGTCTTTGCTTTTTCTATGATCCAACCTCTATGATTCCTGAGGTTAGGGACATTGTACTTGTTCATTATTGTATACAAGTACATGGTCAAGTTCTTGACATACAAAGGGGGTTCAGTTAATGTTATTTGAATAAGAAGATGAATTCAAACTCAAACTTACACAGACTGCAAAATAAAAATTTACCCTTTCCACTGTACCGCACTCTTCTTATTCCTAACTTCTGTTTAAAGCCTTTCCTCACTTTTCAACTGATGCTTGATATTCATAGTATTTATGTTCTTGTCTCCACAGACATGATTTTGGATATCATCATTGACTATTACTCAACAACACAGCCTAATAGCACCCTTCCTCTACCCCTTATAGTTTTTTTTTCTGGATTCATGAGTGAGATCTAGATACTCAGTGTGTATCAGAATTAGTCTAAACTTCTGAAACTTCCATGAGCACTCTATACGCTTCAGCCTCTAGTACTAAAGTGGTGAAATCTGGGAGCTGGGTGTCTTAGACTGGGACGGAGGTTGGCAAGTTAGGGGAGAAGCTGACAGCAAGTTGACAAGTAGGAAATAACCTGCCTAGTTTGAAGGACAATAAGTACTTTAAAAGTTGTGTTTACATTGTTTTCTCTATGGACTTTTCCTCAGACTCTAATATAAGCTGCAGGGGGACATGGACCTTTGCCTCTGTGTCTGATACACATAAAATGATATCTGCTACATAGTAAGGGCTTAATACATATTTTTGAGTGTATAAAATTGATATTTTTTCAAGGTAAATTCAATAGCATTAGCTTATGTACTAGATGTGATAAAATGAGAAGAAAGAGAAGTCAGTAATTTAAAGAATGAAGTTTTCATTTATGAAGGAGAGGGAGGACTATGAGAACAGATTTATGGGTGATAGGAAGGGTTTATTTAGGATATATGAAGTTAGGGATGTATATTATATATCAAAGTGGAGATGCCAAGTAGGTAGTTAACGTGTGATTCAGAAATTCAGGGAAAAGACTACAGTTGGAGATATCAATTTGGAATTTGTCCATGTTGGGCTGTCAAATGGCTGTACTGGACCGCAAAGGATTCTCTGAAGGGTACTTATAAGGAATGACTTATGCATTCAAAAGATTATTTTGGCAACAGTGCAAAGAATGAAGGAGAAGTGTAGAAGAAACTGTTAATATTTGAAGTGGGAAATTAATATTTTATGCAATATAAATGAAAAAGATAAATCCTTAACAAGAATAGAAACAAGAGGAAAAGGAAGGCAGTAATGGCTTTATGTGCATTTAAGGAGGTGGGATGTTTAGGTTTCATTAACATGGTGAATATGGAGGAAAGAAAAAGAAAGGAATCACAGGGGCCTGAATGAATAACTGAGTGCTTTGACTATGTAAGAAACTGGAATATAGGGACATTCAGAATCATATGCAACTATAATGAGTTTGAGATAGGTTGAGTGAAGTAGACCATTCAGGTATGGCCTCAATCAAATCCCTTATGATTATACAGTGGAAGTGACAAACAGATTCAAGGGATGAGATCTGATAGACAGAGTACCTGAAGAACTATGGATGGAGTTCATGACCTTTTACCGGAGGCAGTAATTAAGACCATCCCCAAGAAAAAGAAATGCAAAAAGGCAAAGTGGTTGTCAGAGGAGGCCTTACAAGTAGCTGAGAAAAGAAGAGAAGCTAAAGGCAAAGGAGAATAGGAAAGATATACCCATTTGAATGCAGAGTTCCAAAGAATTGCAAGGAGAGATAAGAAGGCCTTCCTCAGTGATCAGTGCAAAGAAACAGAGGAAAACAATAGAATAGGAAAGACTAGAAATCTCTTCAAGAAAATTAGAAGTACCAAGGGAAATTTTCATGCAAAGATGGACACAATAAAGGACAGAAATGGTATGGACCTAACAGAAGCAGAATATATTAAGAAGAGGTGGAAAAAATAAACAGAACTATACCAAAAGGATCTTCATGACCCAGATAATCATGATGGTGTGATCACTCACCTAGAGCCAGACATCCTGGAATGAAAAGTCAAGTGGGCCTTAAGAAGCATCACTATGAACAAAGCTAGTGGAGCTGAGGGAATTCCTGTTGAGCTATTTCAAATTCTAACAGATCATGCTGTGAAAGCGCTACACTCAATATGCCAGCAAATTTGGAAAATTCAGCCGTGGCCACAGGACTGGAAAAGTTCAGATTTCATTTCAATCACAAAGAAATGCAATTCCAAAGAATGATCACACTACCCCACAATAGCACTTATCTCACATGCTAGTAAAGTAATGCTCAAAATTCTCCAAGCCAGGCTTCAATAGTATGTGAACCACAAACTTCCAGATGTTCAAGCTGGATTTAGAAAAGACAGAGGAACCAAAGATCAAATTACAAACATCCGCTGGATCATTGAAAAAGAAAGTTCTAGAAAATCATCTATTTCTGCTTTATTGACTAAGCCAAAGCCTTTGACTATGTAGATCACAAAAAAACTAGAAAATTCTGAAAGAGATGGGAATACCAGACCACCTGACCTGCCTCCTGAGACACCTGTATGAAGGTCATGAAGCAACAGTTAGAACTGGACATGGAACAACAGACTGGTTCCAAATCAGGAAAAGAGAATGTCAAGGCTGTATATTGTCACACTGCTTATTTAACTTATATACAGAGTACATTGTGCGAAATGTCAGGTTGGATGAAGCTGAAATCAAGATTGCCGATAGAAATATCAATAACCTCAGATACTCAGATGAGGCAGAAAGTGAACAAGAACGAAAGAACCTCTTGATGAAAGCAAAAAAGGAAAGTGAAAAGGTTGGCCTAAAACTCAACATTCAGAAAAAAAAAAAAGATCATGGCATCTGTCCCATCACTTCATGGCCAATAGATGGAGAAACAATGGAAACAATGAGAGACTTTATATTTTTGGGCTCCAAAATCACTGCAGATGGTAACTGCAGCCATGAAATGAAAAGACGCTTGTTCCTTGGAAGAAAAGCGATGACCAACCTAGGCAGCATACTAAAAGCGGACATTTCTTTGCTGACAAAGGTCCATCTAGTCAAAGCTGTGGTTTTTCCAGTAGTCATGTATAGATGTGAGAGTTGAACCATAAAGAAAGCTGAGCGCTGAATAACTGGTGCTTTTGAAATGTGATGTTGGAGAAGACTCTTGAGAATCCCTTCGACTGCATGCGATCCAAGCAGTCAGTCTTAAAGAAAATCAGTCCTGAATATTCATTGGAAGGACTGATGCTGAAGCTGAAACTCCATGACTTTGGTCCCCTGATGTGAAGAACTGACTCATTGGTTAAGACCCTTATGCTGGGAAAGCTTGAACACAGGAGGAGAAGGGGACAACAGAGGATGAGATGGTTGGATGGCATCACCGACTCGATGGACATGAGTTTGAGTAAACTCTGGGAGTTGGTGATGGACAGGGAAGCCTGGCGTGCTGCAGTCCATGGGGTCACAAAGAGTTGGACCTGACTGAGTGACTGAATGGACTGAACTGAGTGAAGTATCTTTTAATCATCATTAAGTAGTTTTTTAGCTGAAACATGAAAATGTAGGTGTATATCCAGATTTTTGAACGTGTCATTTTTTTCAGACTGGTTTAAAAATGTATCTGCGGCCTATTTTTATCTTTATTTGTCTAAAGAAAGTGAAAGTGCAATTTGCTCAGTTGTCTCTAACTGTTTACGACCCCATGGACTGTACCCTGCTAGGCTCCTCTGTCCACGGAATTCTCCAGGCCAGAATACTGGAGTGGGTAGCCGTTTCCTTCTCCAGGGGATGTTTTGACCCCAGGTCTCCCGCATTGCAGGCAGATTCTTTACCATCTCAGCCATTAGGGAAGCTCAAGAATACTAGAGTGGGTAGCCTGTCCCTTCCAAAGCACTGTTCCCAACCCAGGAATCGAACCAAGGTCTCCTATATTGCAGACGGATTCTTTACCAGCTGACATGAGAGGGAAGCCCTTCTATTTATCTAAAGGTTGTTATAAATGTATAATTACACAGCATTTTTTCCCTTTATTTCAAGTTATTTAACTGAAAACACCTATATGTTTTAAAGGAGTATTTCTTTGAAACTTAAACATATTAAAAAGTTTAACTTCTTTTTATAACAAGTGAACTGCACAATTCGTATGCCTGTAATAGATACATTTGTTAACTCAGATATGTGATTACATTGAAATCTCAGTCCCAAAAGCGAATGACACAGATGGTTTCCTTAATATAACATCCTCTTTTTATCTAGCCTATAGATAATATTCCCTTAACTGTGTTATTTAAGCTAGTAGACAAGTCAAAAGAAAAGGATTTCATATTGAATTGTTTCAAATAACTTTGGTGGTGCTCATGAGCTATATTGCTCAGTTATCTGAGAAAACCTAGTATTAGAAGCATACTTCCCTGATGGTCTCCAGGAGCCACACCTTTAGCTCCACTAGAAGTGGGTAGTGGTGGTGCTGATGCCAGGACCATGCTTCCCCTGGCCTGTTCCCAACCGTTGGCTGCCCCACAGCAGGGGTACCAGAGCTAAGACAGTCTGCTCAACAAGAGATCTCATTTGTATTTTTGGTCCAATCACTTCCCATCAGCCTGAGACTTCCCAGAATTGTACCGCCATCGGAGGCTTTGTCCTCTCCATCCTTTCTTCCCTATCTCTGTCATAGGTAAGACACCGCATAAGGGGCTGAAAGGCTCCGCATTACTTCTGCCCCTTCCCTTTCAGTCATTTAAAAAAATGTTTCTTTCTTTCTGGCTGTGCTAAGTCTTCGCTGCTGCACTGGCTTTCTCTAGTTGCTATGAGTGGGGTCTCCTGGTGTGAGGGTTTCTCATTGCAGTGGCTTCTCTTGTTGCAAAGCGTGGGCTCCAGTCATTGTGTGGTGGGCTCAGCAGTAGTGGCTCAGAGTTTCCAAAGATCAATCTCATTTGTTGTGGCCCGTGGGCTCAGTTACCCCGCAGCATGTAGGATCTTCCCAGACCCGGGATCGAACCAGTGTCCCCTGCATTGCAAGGTTGATTCTAGCCACTGGACCACCAGGGAAGCTCCCCCTCCCACCCCTGCTCCCACCCCACCTCTGCCTATACACACACACACTTTCAGTCTTGATTAGCATTTTCTCCATAAATATCTTACATGTCCAATCCCATTGTGGCATCTGCTTCATGGAGGACATAAGCTGTCATCCGTATACTATGGTGTTCTTGGGTTTAAGATTTTTCATATGACCTTATTATTTTCATATTCATACTTTTAGTTGGAATTACGATAATTCAGTGTGGACACTTGCTATTTGGAGAAATGCTTTATTGAAGATTTCTGTGAAGTGTTCACCTGTTTTATAGCATGTACCTAAACCAGAGTTTGTCAGTGTTGCCACTAATGAAATTTTTGGATATCTCTTTGTTTTGACAGCTGTCTTATTCATTGTATGAAGTTCAGCAGCATCTGTGGCCCCTCTACCCACAAGCTGTCAGTAGTGCCATCTTCCATGCTGCAGACATTGTCAGATGTCTCCACTCTTTGCCAGTGGCCTTTCATAGGCAAAATCATTCCCAGATGTAGAAATACAATATCTGATAGAATCAATTATACCCTAGGAAACAAGCGAAGATTTGATCATTACAGCTGAAACAGTAGGAAAGGTTTTTAGAAGATGGCACTGAGACAGATTTTGAAGAAGGGCTAGGATTTCCTTACCTTCTAGGCAATTTTAATTGCATGACTTACAACATAATAGCAGAAATAAAAGCACATAAAAGAAAACCCTTTCCAAGGAGACTGTCTTGATATAATCAGAAGAAATGTCCTTTACTGGCAGTGGCACAGTAATAGATATGTAACTTCTCCAATAGTAATATTCCGTAAGGTAAAAGCTATATTTCTTGTTTCATTCCCTTTATTCTCTCAGTTGGTAGCTAAATGCTGCGTGTGGCCTCATCATGTGACTTCAGCGTATCTTTTCTCCATTGTAGTGCAGGCTCCTAAACCCACGAACTTTGTGCCACCATAACGTTTCCTTACGTGAAGCTCCTACTCCCAGCTCTTTCCTACATTTTATTATTTCAGTCTCTTTATTGCTGTTCTGTATTTTGTGTGACATTATTCTCATGCTTTCCTTTAGTTCTTTAAACATGTTTTTTTTTTTCGTTTCTTTGAACATATCTATAATATTTGATTGAAATCTTTGTCTACTAAGTCCAATATTAGAGCTTGAGGTAGCTGCTACTGACTTCTTTTGTCTATAAATCGGTCAAAGTTTAAAATTTCTTTTATGCCTTATAATTATTTTTGTTAAAAGTAGAAATTTAATATAATGTGATAGCTCTGAAAATTATACTCCTCCCCCTGTTTGTTGCTGTTGTTATAGTTGTTTATATCATTCTATATCTGTTCAGTGACATTCATGAACCAAGTCTGTAAAGTTAAGATCTAATTCTCTTAAAATCTGTACTAATGCCCCTTCTTTATTCTAGATATTGATCATTTATGTTCTCTCTCCCTCTCATCCTTCTCTCTCATCAGTTTTGCTGGAAGTTTATAAGCATATGAGTGTTTTCAAAGAGAGCTGTCTTGAGTGTTTTTCCCATTTGTGATCTCAAACCTCAGAACAGTTTTAAGGAGGGATCCAGTTCTATGGTGGGTTCTAAGTTTTAAAATGGGTCCATCCTTAATCTGGAAACTGGGCCCAGATGACCCATGGTGATAGTGGCAGCTACAGCTGAAACAGTGATGGTGACAATGACTGCAGCCATGAGAGGGAGAAATGTTGTTACATTTTTAATTTCCCGAACTCCACTTTTCCATTATTGTTATATTGGAAAGTAATTGATTTTTATATATTGCAACTTTGTATCCTGCAACTTTGCTATAATTGCTCATTAATTTCAGGATATTATTGTTCATTCTTTCAGATTGCCTTCATAGATGATCGTGTCATTTGCTGACAAAGACAGTTTTAAGTCTTACTTTCTGATCTGCATACCTTTTCTTTCCTTAGTGCATTAGCAAGGACTTCTGATGCAGTGTTGAAAAGAAGTGGTGATAGGGAACATCCTTGCCTGGTATCTGATCTCAGAGGGAGCACTTAGTTTCTCACCATTAAGTGTGACCCTAACTGTAGGTTTGCTGTAATGTTCATTAAGAATGTTCCCCCATATACCTAGGTTACAGAGAGTTTTTACTATGAATGAGTATTGGATTTTGTCAGACACTTTTTTATCAATCTATTGATTTGATCATGCAGTTTTTTTAATAGTGGTTATTTTAATTGATTTACCAGTGTTGAACCAGCCTTGAATACTTGGGATAAATCCTGCTTGGCTGTGGTATATCTTTTAAAATATTTTTTAGATCTGATTTGCTAACATTTGTTGAACATTTTTGTGTCTATGTTCATAAGCAATACTGATTAGTAGTTTTCTTATAATGCCTTTTATCTGGTATTGGTATTTAGGTTAATTTCCTATAATGAGTTATGACTACTTCTGCTTCTGTCTCCTGAAAGAGATGGTAGGAAATTGACATAACCCCTTTCTTAAATGCTTGGTAGCATTCACCAGTGAACTCATGACTCACTTGGGCCTGGTAATTTCTGTTGTGGAAGTTATTAACTATTGACTCATTTTCTTTTGTAGATATAGGCCTATTCACATTGTTTGTTTCTTCTTGTGTGTGTTTCAAAAGATCGTGTTTTTCAGAGAACTGGTCCATTTCATCTAAGTTATAAAATATGTGGACACAAGGGTTGTTCATAGTACTCCCTTATTGTCCTTTTAATTTTTGTGGGATATATGGTCATGTTCCCGCTTTCATTTCTTATATTAGTACTTAATCCTTGATTTTTTAAAAGGGGCCCTGAATTTTTATTTTTCACTGGACTCAGCAAATTATGTGTTAATCCTTAACTCTTAAGGGTGTACATAGTTTGGAAATTTATACTTTAATAATCTAGTATATCATTTGCCTACCTTTAGATGATTACTTTTGGCTTTGTGCTGAGTTTTATTTTGGACAGAGAGAGAATTAAAGATTAAATCACAGAAATATCAAGAATATGTGTTTGCTTTTCTGTTCAACTATTTGCATGTTAACAATTTATATGGCAAATACTTTTAAAAATTTCTTCTGACATTTTGTCCTAGAAATGTTTTCAAGAGAAAATGACCTTTCACAAATTAGGAAACAGCTTCATTTCCAATAACCTGCTAAGTCATATTATCTGAAAGCTCCATTATCTGAAACAACCTTGATCTCATTCTCCTCCTATTGAAGCTTTTCCCAGAAAGAAAACTGTTCTTCAGTCCTGAGATTTAGTCAGTTCACCAAGTCTTACCAGTTTTGTCTTCTAAACAATTTAGCTCACTTCCCTCCATTTCCACTTCTATAATCAGATCCTGTGTACTTCAGTTCCATTCTACCAGACCTTTCTGTCTTGACACTGTGCCAGGCTGCTCTTAAAATTAGTAATCATATTGTATCAGTTCAGTTCAGTTCAGTCGCTCAGTCATGTCCAACTCTTTGAAACCCTATGAACCGCAGCATGCCAGGCCTCCCTGTCCATCACCAACTCCTGGAGTTCACCCAAACCCATGTCCATCGAGGCGATGATACCATCCAACCATCTCATCCTCTGTTGTCCCCTTCTCCTCCTGCCCTCAATCTTTCCCAGCATCAGGGTCTTTTCCAATGAGTCAGCTCTTCGCAACAGGTGGCCAAAGTATTGCAGTATCAGCTTTAGCATCAGTCCTTCCAATGAACACCCAGGACTGATCTCCTTTAGGATGGACTGGTTGGATCTCCTTTCAGTCCAAGGGACTCTCAAGAGTCTTCTCCAACATCACAGTTTCAAAGAATCAATTCTTTGGCACTCAGCTTTCTTCACTGTCCAATTCTCACATCCATACATGACCACTGGAAAAACCATAGCCTTGACTAGATGGACCTCTGTTGGCAAAGTAATGTCTCTGCTTTTTAATATGCTGTCTAGGTTGGTCATAACTTTCCCTCCAAGGAGTAAGCGTCTTTCAATTTCATTGCTGCAATCACCATCTAGACATATTAGGTAATCATTTTCTTACAGATAGAGGCTGTCTTCTCTATATGCATTTCCAGCACCTAGAACAGGGCTTGACATATGCTAGACTTAAAACTTATGGGATGAAAGAATTAATGAATGAACCCAAGAAGCTAAATTGATAAAACTAGTTTAGATTATGTTATAGGTGTGTTTGTAGCCATTCAGTAACTTAGTATGGACAAGGAAAGATAGTCACTTTCTGGTGGAGAATCCTGGTAAACACTACCTTAGCCAAATGATTAGGGTTAACATCCCTAATGAAGATCAAGATTAACAAGCCTGATGATGTCAAACTGAAACAATGTATACCTTACATATTAGGATGAGAAAGCACTCCATCTCTGAGGTATTTTTTCATAAAACCAATAACTACAAGCTTATCATGAGAAAAACATCGGACAAACCCCAATGAAGGAACATTTTATAAAATATTTGACTAGTCCTCCTCAAAACTGTCGAAGTTATAAAAAAAATGAAAATCTGAAAAATGTCATAGTATAGAAAATACGAAAGAGACATGACAACTACATGCAAGGAATCTTCAATTAGATCTTGAAACATTAAAGATATTAGGAAAAAATACTGATGAAATACAAAGTCTGGGATTCAGGTGGAAGTAGTTTACCAAAGCCTGTTTCTTGGTTTTGACAAATGTGCTTTCTTTCATTTCTTTGAGTATAAGATGTTAACATTAGGGAAGGTTGTAAAGGCTATATTTAAACTCTGTATACTATCTGCGGCTTTTCTGTAATTTTGTAGGTATACCAATATAAATGTTCATACACAAAATATAAGGACGAATGCCACAATTGAAAATACTAACAAGTGAATAGAGTTTCCAGTTAATGGTTAGTTAAACATGGTATGGAAATTTATATCAACACTATTGATCTACATATTTTAATTGAAAACAAATATACATTCATTAGTCTTTTGATGTCAGGAAAAGGCTTGCCCTACAAGTTTATTTGCTCATGTGTTGGTACATTAGTCAGTATGAACATAGGGCTTAATTTTAATTCAATAAGTGAGTTATATTAAGGTCAAAAAAGATATGTCCTTCTAAGAACTTTTTTTTTAACCATAAGAGATTATTAATAATAGGACAGTGATTGTATTAAAGACCTTTATCTGCAGTACCCAACCTACTATGTGAGAAATCATGAGATGTTAAATTTCTGTGAAAGCTGTGGATTCATTTTGTGTTCTTCAACAATGAGGGGATCTCTAGAAGGAAGGTGCAAGACCCTTCAAAGAGCTATGTAGTGTCAGGCCATGTCAGCTTTGTCCGTATTAAATGTCTGACAACATTCTGAGTGGTTGTGCTCAGAACAAGTGGTAGGAGCCTTCAAAGGTTAACAAAGTGAAAGTCACGCAGTCGTGTCTGATTCTTTGTGACCCCATGGATTGTACAGTCCATGGAATTCTCCAGCCCAGAATACTGGAGTGGGTAGCCTTTCCCTTCTCCAAGGGATCGTCCCAACCCAGGGATTGAACCCAGGTCTCCTGCATTGCAGGCAGATTCTTTACCAGCTGAGCCACAGGGAAGCCCCCAAAGATAACAAGATTATAGTTTATTTTTGTTGTTGTTTAGTCCCTAAGTTGTGTCCTACTCTTTGAGACCCCATGGAATATAGCCTGCCAGGCTCCTCTGACCATGGGATTTCCAAGGCAAGAATGCTGGAGTGGGTTGTCATTTCCTTCTCCAGAAGTTTATTTAATGATTGGATATTCAACTATTCATTAATTTTACCTAAAACTTGAATTTTTAAAAATTAAGATCTTTGTAATTCTTTATAGACCATTTGAATATCACATAAAATAGGCAAGAAGTGCTTTTTGGAAAGATGTCTAAGTGGACTATAGAATTATTGGTTGGTGACCATACCGTGGGATTGGGCAGTCAGATCTCTATTAATTCAGCTCTGAGTGTTTTATAGATGATAATAAAAATTAGTGAGTTTTCACACTACTTTGTACTTAATCTTCATGTGACCGTGGTGTAGTCTTTCTCGGGAGTGAAAAAGCAGTTTTCAAGAGGAACTATATCACTGAGAAAATACATTATATACTAAGAGGAACTAAAATGCAGTAACTGAAAATAATATCTGAAACTAGAATGGATAGGATTAGATTACAAAAGAGAGTGCAGTGTTTATTCTTAATTATTTAATATTCTCACAGAAATACTGCTCTCCATTGAACTCATCACCAAATTGATGAGACATTTGAACATGCAGAATATAAATTTGATCTCTCAGACTTAGATGAGTATCCCCAGTGGATGATAAATTTATTTCCAGTTGCCATAAATTTCAGGTCTAAGAAATAAGGAAATACAATACCATAAAAGTAGGTTCAGTGTTACATTCTAAACACCTTCACTGTTTATTATTGAGCTGATTTGTAAAGATAACCAAAGTCAATAAAGCATTGCTTTGTATCTTATCTATTAGGGCTATAAAATATTTGTGTGCTTTCATAAATGTTAATGAAAGAGACTAGGTAAGCAAATGTCACTGACTGCAAATTAGAGTTTGGAAAGACAGTAATATGTAGCACAGTAGTTTAAATCATAAATTTTCTTGATCTTTACCCTTTGAATAAAGGAGAAGACCACCTTGATGTAGCTGAAGTCTTCAGTAAGGAAAAGGAGTCAGGTCTCTTGATTGCAGGCACACTTCTAACCTTAATGGTAATATTTTTGAAGAATTGTATCAGAAAGTAGCAGATGGTATTGCAAACCTCAATGAACAAAACCATAATGACACAAAAGACAGCCATTAATTAGGTATGAATTACTGTGTTTTAAAGTGCTGGCTGTGGAAGGAGAAATGCCACCTTTGAATGAATAGCTTCCTCTGTCTGACCTGACCTCCTCCCACTTAGATGGGAAGGTGATAAATCACGAAGTGCAGCAACAGCAGGGATCCTCATTAATAGCCACATCCCAGTCATCTGGCAATCACTGTGAGTGCCAGTGACATGCACAGAGATTTTCCTTCCCGGCTGAAAGGATGTGAATTTTCTATGAGAATCTGTTAGGAGTGAATGGGATGAGGAATTCTCTGGGTTGTGCATCTGAGCACTTCATCTACTAGACAAGGTAGAAATTCTTAGATCGTGCTGTATCAACACACGAAGGCATTATCACAGTGATTTGAATTGAAAATTTTATATTATTAAAGTAGGTATATTCTTGAAACAAAAAAATGACTATTCAGTTTCTCTTTAATGAAAATAAAATTGAAGCAATGAGCAAAGTATTTGATTTTTTACTAATCATCTGAAAGAGGAATCAAGTTTTTAAATGACAACTTAAAACAGCAACTGGATTTAGTTGTTTCCCCTCTCCCAGCCTAATTGTTACAGAAACAGTTGAATCTGATCATTTCTTTTTAAAATATGTTTTTCAAGTTTTCTTAAGTTCAGTTATTCTGGTACTGCCTCTGAGTTTGGCAGCTTTTACTGAAAACCATAACCAGATGACAAGTAAGAAGCAGTGAGGTTTAATTTTGATTTTACAAGTTTTCAGTACTCCCAAAGTTAAAAGTTAAAGACTTGCTTGAAGGACTAGAAGGAGTTTGAATTTAAGAAGCCTGAATGTAAGCCCCAGATTAACCCTTGTGTGACTTTGGACACATTACTTATCCTTGAGACTTAGCACTCATATCTATAAAGTAAAAATTAGCATGCCAGCATTATCTAGCATAAGGATTTTGGGGTGAGTACCATATTAAAAAATGTATACATGTGAGCTTTGGAAATAGTAAACTTATATATAGTTTAGAAGTAATATGAGAACTTTCTTCAACTATATTCTTTGTTTCTGTCATCAACATAGTTATTAAAAATTGGTTTATATAGACACTGTATACCTTTGCCTTTCATTTTCCTTTTGCCTTCCTAGAGGTGTTAGCTTTATAATTTAAAAATATTTATTATCTCAGATTTACTTTAACCAGTGAATACTCAAGTTTTCATTTATCTATCTAGTATTTTATCTGTTATAAAGATAATAATACAACATTAGATGAGATCAAGTACATTCAGGGTGGTGTGGCCATAGACAAAGATAATATAATATTAGACAATTTGACTGAACAATTGCTCATGAGTTTATTTCCAGTGTTCATATATATATACATACACATATATACCCACTCCAGTGTTCTTGCCTGGAGAATCCTAGGGATGGGGGAGCCTGGTGGACTTGCGTCCATGGGGTCGCACAGAGTGGGACATGATTGAAGCATCTTAGCAGCAGCAGCAGCACACACATATACACACACACACACGCACAAATATATATGTACAAAATATATAGCATATCTATCCCTGCAAAATTTATCATTAAGTGTTTTAATACTTTAGATACAGAGGATGGGCACAGGATAAAGAATAAACATTCACTCAGAAGTTGGTATCACATGAATGCTTTAGATGAAGAGATGTTTGGGTTCCCTTTGTATCTGTTAAGCAGGGACTAACTTTCCTGCTAGAGATTAATTGAAATAGTCTTTCTTATAAAAATATTGAATCCCTATATTGTAGACTTGAATAAGGCAACTACACTTTAAATTTTGGTCTTCCCAGGGAGCACTAATGGTAAAGAATCTGCCTGCCAGTCAGTATACATAAGAGTCATAGGTTTGCTCCCTGGATCGGAAAGATTCCCCTGAAGCAGGAAATGGCAGCCCACTCTAGTATTCTTGGTGGCAGAATCCCCGGACCGAAGAACCTGGAGGGCTACAGTCTATGGGGTTGCAAAGAGTTAGACACGACTGAGCATCTGAGCACATACTTCAATTAGAAAAAAAAATCTTTCCTATGTCGTGAGTGCAAAGCAGGGTGATGTTATAGAGAGTCAGACATTTTATATATCAGAGGGGAAAGCCATAATACATTTAAACACCTAGCAGATTTCCTCGGACACAAAGGCAACCATGCCTGCTATTCTGGTGTAATTATTAATAGCATCTGTCTGTTTGGACAAAGGATTATATAATCATTTACATAATAGGTACTTAGCAAATGTTAATATTCTCTTCAGTATCCTAATTTGAATAATAATGTATATGCGCTCATGCATGCTCAGTCATGTCTGATTCTATGCGACCCCATGGACTGTAGCCCACCAGTCTCCTCTCTCCGTGGAATTCTCCAGACAAGAATACTGGAGTGGGTTGCCATTCCTTTCTCAAGAGGATCTTCCAACCCAGGGATCGAACCTGGATCTCCTGAATTGCAGGCAGATTCTTTACTGTCTGAGCCACCAGGGAAGCCTGATAATGTATATGGTCACCATTTAATAAATGGTAATTTCTTTTTTTTAACAGAAACAGTATTATGGTAAAACTAAATTCATCTATTTATGTATTCATTCATTCAGTTATTTGAGTGCTTGCTGTGTTCTGGGTACTGGTAAAATTGTAGGGAACAAGATAGGTAAACTTCATGACCTCAGGGAATGTGTATTTTAGTGAAAAAGCAGACTCTAGAGTAGTAAATAAATATACAGTATACTTTTAGGTACTGACACGTACTGAACATAAGCTAAAAATAGGTAATTGAAAATAAAATGTTGTGGGAGAATGTAGGTACATTGAGATAGAGAAGACATCTTTCAGAGGATGCCACTTAGGAAAACATCAAATGACCTGAGGGAGAGTGCCATGTAGATATCTTAAAGAAGAGTTTTTCCAGGAGAGAAAACACCTTTCTTAAGTGTTCAGCCACAGACTTCCCTGGTGGTCCAGGGGCTAAGACTCTGTGCTCCTAATGCAGGGGGCCCAGGTTTCCTACACGCTGCATCTAGAACCTGCTGCAGTCATATAGTGTTCAGCCATTGAGTTGGAAAAGATACTTGGCATATTTGACTAGCAACAAGACCAGCATAGCTGGTACAAGAGAATGGATGGGGTTGGAGGGAGGTTGAGCGTCACGGTAAAGGGTCTGAATTGTCTTCAAAAGACACTAGGAAGTTACTGGAGGAGGACACAATCTCAATTTAGCTTCTAAAATGATCATCCTGTGTGCTCTGTGAAGAAAAGTCTGCAGAGAAGTGTATCACATTCCTCAAATGCACATCATCAGGTGTTGTCAGCTGCACACCTATCTCTGAGCTCATTGATCCTCATTTCACCCACTCACCATGGTTTCCAGCTAGTGTGAGCATGACCTGAGATTACATTTTCTCATGCCTCTCTCCTTCCATTATAGGGCCTCACTGAGGTGTGAGATGCATGAGGTCTTACTAGTCAGTATCCATGCAAGTACAATCTGGAATTATAAGGGAATTAACTCTAGAAGAGAGAATGTGGACAGATTTTTTTCTCTCTTCCTCAGAATAGTCTTGAGTTAGAGTAGCTCTTGTGGTCTGTTAAACATTTGTCTTGAAAGAGTGAGCAATGCGTTATTCTTGGTGTCAATCCATGGGCAGCATTGTAGTGTACTCTGCTATTGGCTCAATTCTCTATCTCACCTATCATTTCCATTATTCTGTATCCTTTGGGAGTGCACTTCCTAACACAAGAGAAACATAAATTCTTTCCCTTCCTCTACTTTCTGGGGAAAGCAGGCTAAGATATGAAGAAGAAGACAAGTATAAAGACCAGTTGACAATATATTAAAGTCATCCAGGCAGGAGATGCTGGTGGACTTGGAATCCAGTGTTTGCTACTTGTCTGGTAATCAATAATGTGATTTAATTATATTTTTTCGATTTCTTCTTTCTTCATCACCGTATTAGCTACCTGATATTTAATCCTTGCAAGAAAGAAATACTGTTGAAGATGGTTTTATTTTGATCTTTACCCTCCTCCAGCAACTTTTTTCATTTTTATGTCATTCTAGTACTTGAAGGCCTTTGTCCTTCAGTTTATCACCATATTAAATTTTGATTCTTTTGTTTATGTTTCATGCTCTTCCATTAGTTGCCTCATTAAAACTATCCAAATTTATGTTCAGTTCAGTTCAGTTCAGTCCCTCAGTCGTGTCCAACTCTTTGCGACCCCATGAATCGCAGCATGCCAGGCCTCCCTGTCCATCACCACCTCCCGGAGTTCACTCAGACACGTCCATTCAGTCCGTGATGCCATCCAGCCATCTCATCCTCTGGCGTCCCCTTCTCCTCCTGCCCCCAATCCCTCCCAGCATCAGAGTCTTTTCCAATGAGTCAACTCTTCACATGAGGTGGCCAGAGTACTGGAGTTTCAGCTTTAGCATCATTCCTTCCAAAGAAATCCCAGGGCTGATCTCCTTCTACTTCTTAAAATATAGTAATCTCCTTAGTGCTCAAAGTGTGTTCTTATTCCTAGGATTTTCTATATGTTACCTTCTCCATAGCCAAACAATATCAAATAGTGACAGTTTTACTTCCTCCCCTTCAAGTTGGATACTTTTTCTCTTTCTTTCTTGTCGTTTGTTTGTTTGTTTGTTTTTTCCCTTTTGGTCTGATTGCTATGGCTAGGCCTTCCAATACTGTGTTAAATAGAAGTGGCAAGAGTGGGCAGTCATGTCTTGTTCCTGAAAACTAGAAGAAAACCTTTCAGATTTCCACTGCTGAGTGTGGTGTTAGTTGTGGATTTGTCATCATCATGTGTGTGTATAGTCGATCAGGCGTGTCAGACTCTTTGCGACCCCAGGGACTGTAGCCTGCCAGGCTCCTCTGTCCATGAGGATTCTCCAGGCAAGAATCCTGGAGTGGGTTTCCATGCCCTCCTCCAGGGGAATCTTCCCAACCCAGGGATTGAACCCAGGTCTCCCACACTGCAGGTGGATTCTTCGCCATCTCCACAAGGCAAGCCCATGTGGGTTTGTCATACTACTACTACTAAGTCGCTTCAGTCATGTCTGACTCTGTGCGACCCCATAGACGGCAGCCCACCAGGCTCCCCAGTCCCAGGGATTCTCCAGGCAAGAACACTGGAGTGGGTTGCCATTTCCTTCTCCAGTTTTCCTTTAAAATTGGAGGACGTTACAGTTCAGTACACACAGGCAAAGTCGCATCCGACTCTTTGTGACCCCATGGACTGTAGCCCACCAGGCTCCTCTGTCCATGGAATTCTCTAGGCAAGAATACTGGAGTAGGTTGCCATTCCCTTCTCCAGGATTTGTCATAAATGTCCCTTATTATGTTAAGATATTTACCTTCTATATCCAGTATGTGAAAGTTTTTATCATGGATGAATATTGAATTATTGAATGCTTTTCTGTATCTCTTGAAATGATAGTGTGATCTTTATCCTTTTGTTAATGTGATGTATCACATTGATTAATTTGCAAATATTGAACTGTTTTTACATCCTTGATATAAATCTCACTTGATCATATAGTTATTCCTCTTTATATATTGCTGGATATAAGTTACTGATCTTTGTTGAGGACTTCTGAATGTACACTCACCAAAGACATTGCCCTGTTATTTACTTTCTGCCCTGTTGTATCTTTGTCTAGTTTCAATACCAAGGTAGTGATGGCCTTGTAGAATGAATTGGGGAAATGTTCCATATTCTTCAATATTTTGAGTAGTTTGGGAAGAATAACTCTTCTTTATATGTTTGACAGAATTATCCTGTGATGTTATGTGGCCCTAGACTTTTGTTTTCTGAGATTTTTTAAACTACAAATTCAGTTTCACTACTAGTGATCAGTCTGTTCAAACTGCCGATTTCTTCTTGATTCAGTTTTGGCAGGTTGTATGTTTTTAGAAATTTCTTCATTTTTTTCTTAGTTGTACAGTTTGTTGGCATGTAACCATTTATAGCATTTCCTTATGATTATTTTATATCTTTGAGGTTTTCAGTTGTTATTTCTCCTCTTTCATATCTTATTTTGTTTAGTTGAGTCCTCTCTTTGGGTGAGCCTGGCTAAAGTTTTATCAATTTTGTTTTTATCTTTTCAAAAAAACTCTCTGTTGGTTTCATTGATCTTTTCTCTTGTTTCCATGGTCTATGTTTTATTTATCGCCTCTCTGATCTTTATTATATCTTTCTTTCTGCTGACTTTGGGCTTTTTATTTCTTTTCCTAATTCTTTCAGCTGGTATGTCAGGTTGTTTGAGACCTTTCTTGTTTCACAAGGAAGGCCTTTATCACTGTAAACTTTCCTCTTAGAACTGCTCTTACTGCATACCATTGGTTTTAGAAAGTTTCATTTGCATTTTCTGATTGCATCTTTGGTTTCATCATTGACTCACTGGTCTTTCCATATGTTATTCCAGTTGCTATATACATTTAGGTACTCCCTGTATTGGGTGAGTCTATATTAATGGGTGCAATGCCCTCTTATTGTATTGGTCCCTTAATCACTATGCAATAACCTTCTTTGTCCTTCTTTATAGTCTTTGCTTTAAAGTCTGTTTTGTCTGATATGAGTATGGCTACTCCTGGTTTTTTGTTGTTACTGTTTGCATGAAATATCTTTTTCCATCCCCTCACTTTGTCTATGTGTGTCTTTAGTCCTGAAATGAGTCTCTTGTAGGCGGTATATTGAAGAGTTTTGTTTTGTTTTTCTCATTCAGCCACCCTATATCTTTTGATGGGGGCATTTAATCCACTGACATTTAAATAATTATTGATAGCTATGTACTTATATGGACTTCCTTGGTGACTCGGTGGTTAGAACAAAACAAAACAAAACACCTGCCGGCGCAGTAGATTCTATCCTGGGTCAGGAAGATTCCCTGCAGAAAGAAATGGCAACCCACTCCAGTGTTCATGTCTGGAGAATTCCATGGAATTCTTCTGACCGGCTACAAAAGAATCAAACACAATTTAGCAACTAAACAACAACAGCAATGTACTTGCATGTCATTTTATTACTTGTTTTCCAGTTATTCTATAGTTCTTTTACATTTATTTCTAATTCTTTTTTTTTTCTTATGGTTTGATACTTTTCTTTAGTAGTATGTTTAAATCATTTTCTTTTTTGGTTTTTGCTTATCTATTGTAGGTTTTCAGTTTATGGTTACCATAGGGTTCATATGTTGACCCATAATTATATCCACTTGCTCTCAATGGTAGTCTTTTAAGTTAGGATACATTCTAAAAGATCTACATTTTTAAATCTTCTCCCTAGGAGAGGATTTTTGTATTTTTGATGACATGTTTTATGTCTTTGTGCTTATCCCTTAGCAGTTTATTATGGTACTTATAGTGATTTTTACAGTATTTTATCCTTTAATCTATATACTGGCCTATTTAAGTAATCATCAATCCTTACTGCATATTTGTCTGTCTTTCCTAGTGGGATTTTCTCTTTCCTGTAGATTCTATTTTTCCATTTAGAGAAGACCCTTCAACATTTATTTTAGGGTAGGTTTAGTATTGATGAAGTCTTTTAGTTTTGCTAATCCAAGTTCTTCATCTTTCCTTCTATTCTAAATTATAGCCTTTCTTGGTAGAGTATCCTAGGTTGCAATTTGTTTCCCTTTCAGCACTTTGCATATATCATGCAACTCCCTTCTGACCTTCAAAGTGTATGCAGAGAAATCAGCTGATAGCCTTATGGGGATTCCCTTGTTTAAGACTCCCTGTTTTACTCTTGCTGCCTTTAGAATTCTCTGTATAATTTTGTCTTTTACCATTTTGATTCTGATGTTTTGGTTTGGGTCTTTGGGGGTTCATTTTGTCTGAGTCCCTCTGTGTTTTCCATACCTGAGTACTGTGTCTGTTTCCTTCTTCAGGCTTGGAAAGTTTTCAAGCATAGTTTCCTGAAACACGTTTTCAATCCCCCTCCTCTCTTCTCCCTCTGAGACACTTACAAGGTGGATGTTGGTATGCCCAATTTACCTCAGATATCTTTTTGAAAATCAGTTTATTATTTTGACTACGCTGGGTCTTTGTTGCTCTGCAGGCTTTTCTCCAGTTGTAGTGAGTAGAAGCTACTCTCTAGTGGTGCATCGGCTTCTCATTGTGATGGCTTCTCCCGTGGAGCGCGGATGCAGCATGCCCAGCGTATGCGGCATGTGGGCTCAGTAGTTGCGGTTCCCAGGCTCGGGAGCACAGGCTCCCTAGTTCTGGCACGTGGGCTTAGTTGCTCTGCAACATGCGGGATCTTCCTGGATCAGAGATCAAACCGGTGTCTCCTACATTGGCAGCCAGATTCTTTACCACTGAGCCACCAGGAAAGCCTCCCAGAGATCTCTTAAAGTATATTAATGTTTAAAAGTTTGTTTTTCTTTTTGCTTTTATGAGTGGATTGATTCAATTATCTAATCTTCCAAATAACTTATATCTTCTCCTGTATCAGTTTGTTAGTCCCTCTAATGTATTTTTTATTTCCTTCTAATGTGAAAAGACTCTGATGCTGGGAAGGATTGGGGGCAGGAGGCAAAGGGGACGACAGAGGATGAGATGGCTGGATGGCAGCACTGACTCGATGCACGTGAGTCTGAGTGAACTCCGGGAGTTGGTGATGGACAGGGAGGCCTGGCGTGCTGCGATTCATGGGGTCGCAAAGAGTCGGACATGACTGAGCGACTGAACTGAACTGAACTGAACTGAATGTGTTTTTTTTATTTGAAACTTCATTTCTGATTGAGTCTTTTTTACATTTCCTAGTTCCTTGTTAAATTTTTCACTGTGCTAATTTATTCATTTCCCTAATTTAGTTAGCATTTTTATCTTCAAAACTTTGAATTCTTTATCTGATAAGTTATTTCTGAGGATTTTTAGGGACTTTTTTTTTTTGCTCTTTCCATTGAGAGCACTTCCTCTGCCTCTTCATTTTGCTTAACTTTCTCTCCCTCTCTGAATTTAGGTTAAACAGTTACCCACTGAGATCTCAAAGGGGTGTTCTTACATGGGAGCATCATTATACAAATTGTGTGTACCCAGTGCATTTGGTGGAAAAGCTGGCTTTGACATGGATGCAAAGTACATCTTTCCTCAGGGTGTACTGGCGGTTACCACTTTGGTACAGGGTGTGACTGGAGATGGAGGGAGCCAGGTTTGAGCTGGGACTTTCCCTCTGCTCAGTGGCCTCTGTCAGGTGTGGGATCCGCTCCCAAGCTGTTGTAGCAGAAGCCCTGGGGGTTGAGCGCAAGCTGGCTCTGTTCCCTTGATGTGTGTGTTTTCTTCTCTCCCCACACTGGGACCCTTGCCCTGGAGTCAGGGAAGTGCTAAAGCAGAAGGGGGCTCGTGTAGGCTCTCGGCTCGTGTTGGCCACAGAGAATTGTCCAGGCTGTGTGCAGTGCACTGCCTGTTTAGACATTCACAACTGTTCTCTCATTTTGCGCAGATGCAGCTTTGTGTGCAAGCTCCCTTTGTCACTTACAGTGGGTCCCTCACCCCAGCTGTTGCCGCCCCTGCCCTCTTGTGGATCCACACTGCAGGACAGGCAGGGCCCACATGGGCTTTTTGCCTGTATTGGGGCAGAAGCAGCTGCTGCCAGGGTTGCAGGCTGCTTCCAATGTTCTACTCGAGAAAGTGCCAATGATCACCACCCTGCCCCACCCGAACTCCGCCTGAGATACGGGCACCTCTCCATCTATCGGCTGATCTTCATATTCTGGCATGTAAAATATTCTTCTCATTATGTCAGCAAAATGAAATAAATGTCAGTATCCTTTTTTGAAGGTCAAAACTGTCTTTTAAAGTCATTTAGTTCTTAGTGTTCCATTTGCGTATATAAGTATCATAGGTGTACTTAGCCCGTTCCTTTAAGTATCAAGAAAAATGATGGCTTTCTTTTATGATTTTGGTTCCAGAAGAATAAAAGCAATATTAAGGTTTCTGATGGCAGCTTTAAAATAGCTTTGAACAGCCCTAGGTATTAGAAAAGAAGGAGAAATTTGTTCTGTTATCATGTAGACCTAGTTTAGTGTTATTATTCAGACCACCTTAGATGCATCTATGATATTAGCCAAGTGATATCTGTATTTCCTCTATGTGTTCACCATTAGAAAATAATTCATTCAGTGTCTATAAACACTGTATTTGCTGCTTCTTTGCCTTGATATTAATATGAAAATTTAGCTGTAAATTAGATATATTAGAAAAAGGATTATTGAACTTTAAGTACTGTGTATTTACCATGTATATGTTTAGAACTCAATAAATTTAATTGTGTTTAACACTTGAAGTAATATGCTGCCATTTGAGTATAAGAAATCAGGTCATATTGGTTCCATTTATCTGGTCATAAATTTTTCACTTTAATATAGAATATTTTATATATACATCCATTTTACATCCATAGTTAAGAATATAAAAACTAGATATTTATAGTTATAAACAAAGTACTTGGTTTTGCTTTCCCATGATTCAAAATTGTTTTTATCCATCCAGGAATGAATACTTAACAATTTTAGCATCATGTTACACTATGTCAACATGAATACCAGCATCAACATGGAGATGTATTAGTCACTGTATGTAAATCAATATATGATTTCTGACTTTTGGAACTATCAGTCAAAATTCAGCAATGGAGGTAACATGGCTGATACTGACATAGTGTGAGTGAAGTACCTCATATCTATAGTGCATGGATATCTCATTTATGTTTTTCTGTTACTCCTGTGTGCATTATTCCCATAGAAAATACAATTCTCCAAGGGATTTTTTTTTTAGAGGACAAAACCTGGCATGGAAAGCTCTTGTCGAGAAGTTGAGATGGGATTGGTTTGTTCGGTTGGTGACAATAGAACTGTCATCAGAAATTGTCAGTAATTTTTCTCATACAAGTATATTTAATTACAATTCTGGATAATCAACAGTAGCCTATGCTTTTTGAATACTTATGTTCCAAGGGTTATGTTTACTAAAAGTTCATAGTTATAAAAGGTAGCTCAGTGTCACTAAATATGTTCAAGGTCATCCCAACGTACATGTGGTCTTTGAAATTACATTCTTTGAAGGCATTTAGAAAAAATCTGTGTGAGGTAAATAGGTTACAAACTTTGAAAAGGATTCATCTGAAGAAATAGGCCTTCAATCATGGTTCATATGCCCTCACCTCCATTTGATAATCTTACAGTAAGGTCACTGCCATGGGCCTCTTACATGTACTTTCAAAGCTATAAAGATAATTAACTCTGGATCCAAGGTTAGGCAGAGTTGAATAGATGGAGTTGAAACCACATTTACTGTTGTTTTTTTTTTTGTTGTTGCCTTGTAAATAACTGAAAGGTCTTCATGCATGAGTAAATGTGTTGCTTTGTGTAAACCATATACTCTAGGTACAGTGTAAAATATATTTGACTTTATAATGTGCTGAAAACATTTTGAAAGATGAAAGGACATTGATACTTAAGGTTGGAAGAGTAATCCCTTAGGATTAAGCTCATGAATAAGAATTAATTTCATGTTTAACGTGGTTTCACTCACTTTGCTCTCTGTGTTCTGCAGTATGCCACATGGCTGACTGCACTTGGTTTTCAAAATTTTATTTTATGTTTCTGAATTGTGGCTTATCTATTTAATGATTACGTATTATCATACTTGAAGCAGTACATGGTGAATTTTTCAAAATCTTACTGTCAGGGTATTACCAAAGGGTGTTATGTGAATCTCTATCAAAATAAAAATGTGTTCATGTTTTGAATGATTAAATATGTGCCCATGTATTTGATGCTTACTTAAAAAAAAAAAAAACCCTCTCTTTTGTGCAGATAAAATCATACCTCTGCTGTGAGGATTTTTCTAGAGAAATACTTTTTAAAATCCTTAAGTAATGAATGGTATTGGTCTTAACATATGTGTGATTGTGTGACTATTCACTTACTACTTTTGCTGAAATGCGTGAAATGCATATAACATACATAAACATTAGTATATTCATTTAAATTGTAGTGTCACACTAAAATAAGCTGGACTTAGGGCACCATTATTTATGGTAATGATTAGGATGATCAAATATATAAGGCTTTTTAATAGCATTTTTAAAGGAGAGGACTGGAAGGCCATGTGTCAAAATACTTCTTATATCAACAAGATTTCTCTGTTTCCATGGCACAAATTAGATTCTTTTGTAAAAGTTATCTGAGATTTAGTCTATACTTTGATTTCCTTTGTCATTTCAACCACATTACATTTCTGTTTTACATGTGGATTGATTTCTGTCTGGCTTCTTGCTTTTATTATTTATTTAGATCAGGCAGTTGAACTTTAACTCCACAAATGAAATAAAGTAGATAATAATGAAATAATAAAAGAAAAAATGATCTTGAGATAACAGAACTAGACCAGTTTTGACCCAGCAATTGACTTTAAGAATTCACCATAAACATGTAATTTCTATTCATCTCTCCAGGGCATAATGAAAGTACTTAGGACTCTTAATTTAATGAGTCAAACATATGCATTATACATAGTTGATGAATCTTTCCTGTCAGGCTTCCCTGGTAGCTCAGCTGGTAAAATCCACCTGTGATACAGGAGACCCGGTTTGGTTCCTGGGTTGGGAAGATCTCCTGGAAAAGGGACAGGTTACCCACCCCAGTATTCTTGGGCTTCCCTGGTAGCTCAGCTGTTGTATTAAGAAGCACTTATTCTCTGTCAGCAACAGGGTAGGCACTCTTACACGGTAATCAGAGGTTATCTTCCCTCCAGGGTTTTCAGAATTCATAGATACAAAGCTTATTTTTATGAAAGGTAGCAAAATAATTAAATAGAAAAATGCTTCATTGTATATAATGGAACATCAATACAATATTATGTGACATTGTATATAGTACAAGACAAATAATCAGCATAGTTAATAAGATTACAGGATTTCAAGAAGAAAAATGGATTCAGTTTATTGAAAAGGGACAAAGTTAAATATGAACTGTCTTGAAGGGAGTTAATTAGCTTGCAGAGAGGCCCCAAAGAGCATTTTTAAGCATATAGTAATCAAAGCAAATTGCAAAGTGAGAGCATGTATGCGTGGTATGTCCTGGGGAAGGTGGAGAAGCTGTTTTAACTGTAGTAGAGAGTTGGTGACAGAGAAGGCAATGGCACCCCACTCCAGTACTCTTGCCTAGAAAATCCCATGGATGGAGGAGCCTGGTGGGCTGCAGTCCACGGGGTTGCAAAGACTCGGACACAACTGAGTGACTTCACTTTCACTTTTCACTTTCATGCCTTGGAGAAGGAAATGGCAACCCACTCCAGTGTTCTTGTCTGGAGAATCCCAGGAACAGGGTAGCCTGGTGGGCTGCCATCTATGGGGTCGCACAGAGTTGGACACGACTGAAGTGACTTAGTAGCAGAGAGTTGGCATAGGAGAAAGAAATATGAATGAAAAGATCAGCCAAGATTGCCTTGTGGAGGGTGAATGAGTGCACTACCAGATAAACATCTGAGGAGCTATCAGTGGATTGAGAGAGACTCAGGAGACAGAAAAGAAAATATAAAAGGGAAATTCAGTGATAGAGATGACTTAGAAATGGGTGGGCAGCAGGCTACAATAAATGAATTGCTCCAAAGATAAAAGAACTGAACATAGAGTTATAACTACTGACCAGTGTTCAGGAGGATAAACATTTACTTAGCTGAAATGTTTGGGTGAAGAAGAGAAAGTTGTGGACAAAAGTAACCTGTATTTAGTTGTTTTTGAAAAAGGTGAGGAAGATAAAAACATGGTAGTCAAGAAGTAACTTTAAAATATTTATTTTATGATAATATACTGTAATGTATGATATAGATTAATACTTTGTGCTTTAAAACATTATATTTGTATAAGACAAAAATATAAATTGAAAAGAAGGGAAAGTAAGATTAAAGAATTTAGAGTACCTTTAATGTCCTCCAGAAGCTCCATTTGTTTTTATTTTATATATTTTAAGATAAACACAAAAATATAGAAAATATTTCTGTTTAATTAATCACTAACATTATTACCCACTAGTATTGCTTTTAAAAATGCTTCACTTCTTTATTTTAATTCATGTTAAGCATATTAAATATAAAATTCCAAGTTCTGATTCTAAGCTCAGTAAGATTTAATATTTGGTGCCATGTCTAGGTGCAAAATAATTGTGCAACAAAAATAGGTGAATCCAAAAAAAGAGACTGTATTAATATTTGTGCTTACTAAGTCATAATAGTCATTTCAAATCTGCTTACTAATGAGAGAAATTAGGCTACTATTGTTGAATACTCCAACATTAATTATTGACTGGTTATATCTGTGTCTTCACTAATGTCAATCAGTTGTTTGGCAGACTAATTGAAAGTCTTTTTTCCCTATGCCATCAATAAATAGGTCTAAAACCTACTGAAGTTCTTTATTTCAAATATTTGAACAAGTGAGCAAATTTTGAGTCCAAATATAAATGTGCATTGTGCCCATGGGTAATTCATTTGCTTAAAATACTACCTTGAAAAGACAGACAAATATATTTATGTTTTCCAAACCATCTACTAGGCAGAATTCTTCTCAGTTCAGTTCAGTTGCTTAGTTGTGTCCAACTCTTTGCAACTCCATGGACTGGAGCACGCCAGGTTTCCCTGTCCATCACCAACTCCTGGAGCTTGATCAAACTCATGTCTATCGAGTCGGTGATGCCATCCAACCATCTCATCCTCTGTCGTCCCCTTCTCCTCCTGCCTTCAATCTTTTCCAGCATCAGGGTCTTTCCCAATGAGTCAGTTCTTCGCATCAGGTGGCCAGACTATTGGAACTTCAGCTTCAGCATCGGTCCTTGCAATGCATATTCAGGACTGATTTCCTTTAGGATTGACTGATTTAATCTCCTTGCAGTCCAAAGAGAATTCTTGTAGAATTCTTCTAGAAGGCAGTAAATTTGGATTTCATTTTTTATACACAATGGAGTATTACTCAGCCATAAAAAAGAATTCATTTGAATCAGTTCTGATGAGATGGATGAAACTGGAGCTGATTATACAGAGTGAAGTAAGCCAGAAAGAAAAACACCAATACAGTATACTAACGCATATATATGGAATTTAGGAAGATGGCAATGACGACCCTGTATGCAAGACAGGAAAAAAGACACAGATGTGTATAACGGACTTTTGGACTCAGAGGGAGAGGGAGAGGGTGGAATGATTTGGGAGAATGGCATTCTAACATGTATACTATCATGTGAGAATTAAATCGCCAGTCTATGTCTGACGTAGGATACAGCGTGCTTGGGGCTGGTGCATGGGGATGACCCAGAGAGATGTTATGGGGAGGGAGGTGGGAGGGGGGTTCATGTTTGGGAACGCATGTCAGAATTAAAGATTTTAAAATTTAAAAAATAAAAAACTAAAAAAAAAATGAGCAATAAAAAAAAATAAAAGAAAACTGTTCAATGTACTTTAAATCTGATTCTTCTTGGAAGTGTTTTACCTGAGCAAACCAGCACAACATTTGGTAGTATAAATGATATTCAGGGTAAGTGTCCATATATCATTACAGAGTATTGTTAAGAATTTACTGTAGATCTTGGTCTTGTATTTACTTATGTGCTTGCCTGCTTGCTTCTGAAACTAGTATAGAATATGTGGCCCTTCATGCTTCTGCTTCTTTCTTGCATTGCACTAGGAAGAATGCAGTGAAAGAAATTCACATGACATATTATCTGTTCATAACCTTACTCTAGAATCTGCTTGATCAGTTATTACTCTTACAGAGCGTGGTTCCTCCTCACAAAACACCACTTTTGCTAAATGTCATCTAACCATGCACAACATATCTTTATCCATACATATTCTTTTTTTTTTTTTTTTTTTTTTAGGTTTAGTTAATGGGGTTTATTTTATTTTTTTTTAAATTTTAGTTTTTTATTTTTTAAATTTTAAAATCTTTAATTCTTACATGCATTCCCAAACATGAACCCCCCTCCCACCTCCCTCCCCATAACAACTTTCTGGGTCATCCCCATGCACCAGCCCCAAGCATGCTGCATCCTGCGTCAGATTATATACTGTCTCAAACTAAACTTTTCATGAGCTATGACAGAATACTTCCATGTTTGTATCTGTCTATGAGCAACATCACCAAATTACAGAATTTGACATCCCTCTTCTATCAAGTCATTAGCCGTGTTCTCTGTGTGATTCTTCCTGAAGGTTTGCTGACGAAGCAGTTCATTTCAGTTGTCACCTTTTTTGTTTAACATGTATTATTTCAGTCATTTTCTTTGACCAGGGCAGAAGAAAGCTATATTCTTCTAATAGTACAATTTCATTTCATTATTAAGTTAGAAATTTCAAGATACTTCAAAATGCTGTTTAATTTAGAACATTTCTATTAAGTGATAATTCATAACTCAATATTGCTGGAAAAGAGAAGTTTGTCATTATTAACAGAATCTTTAGTTTTAAAATATCTTATTCACCATGAAGCCTGAAGGTACTGGAAAATAAACACATTGTACTGGTATTTAGTGTACATATTGATACGGGCAATCTTTGATACTGATACTGAGTACCTGTAATATTTTGAGGGAAGTTTAGGATTTGATCAATGCAAATCTCAAAATATAGAGTGCAGTTATGCTAGTTAGTAAGTGCTTTGTGAATTATAATTCAAATAATATTCTCAGTCATTCCATAGGCCAGTTTCTTATCAGATATGACTATATTGTCATTCTACCCTGAATAATGGAGTGGGTATTCAGGGTAATATCTTCTCCAGCAGATCTTTCCAACCCAGGAATTGAACCAGGGTCTCCTGCATTGCAGGTGGATTTTTTTTTTACCAGCTGAGCTACCAGGGAAGGCCATACCCCCTGCAAACTCCCAAATGACTGAAAAAGAGTCTGTAATAGGAAAAGGAAAATCATCATTGTCAGTTTCTTGTTCATTCATGTTTGCATACTTTGTCCTATCTTTAATTCATGTTCACACTTTCATGCCATATATTTATTTTGGGAAAACTGATTTATGCTACTCTGGATTGTGTAATGGACTTCCCTGGGGACTCAGTGGTAAAGAATCTGCCTACCAAAGCAGGAGACACGCGTTCAGTTCCTGGGTCAGAAAGATCCTTTGGAGAAGGAGATAGCAACCCACTCCAGTATTCCCTGCCTGAAAAAATCACAGCAGGATCCTCTATGATCCACCTCCCAGAATTCTGGAAATAAAAGCAAAAATAAACAAATGGGATCTAATTAAAATTAAAAGCTTCTGCACAACAAAGGAAAATATAAGCAAGGTGAAAAGACAGCCTTCTGAATGGGAGAAAATAATAGCAAATGAAGCAACTGACAAACAACTAATCTCAAAAATATACAAGCAACTTCTGCAGCTCAATTCCAGAAAAATAAACGACCCAATCAAAAAATGGGCCAAAGAACTAAATAGACATTTCTCCAAAGAAGACATACGGATGGCTAACAAACACATGAAAAGATGCTCAACATCGCTCATTATCAGAGAAATGCAAATCAAAACCACAATGAGGTACCACTTCACACCAGTCAGAATGGCTGCGATCCAAAAATCTGCAAGCAATAAATGCTGGAGAGGGTGTGGAGAAAAGGGAACCCTCCTACACTGTTGGTGGGAATGCAAACTAGTACAGCCACTATGGAGAACAGTGTGGAGATTCCTTAAAAATTGCAAATAGAACTACCTTATGACCCAGCAATCCCACTTCTGGGCATACACACCGAGGAAACCAGAATTGAAAGAGACACATGTACCCCAATGTTCATCGCAGCACTGTTTATAATAGCCAGGACATGGAAACAACCTAGATGTCCATCAGCAGATGAATGGATAAGAAAGCTGTGGTACATATACACAATGGAGTATTACTCAGCAGTTAAAAAGAATTCATTTGAATCAGTTCTGATGAGATGGATGAAACTGGAGCCGATTATACAGAGTGAAGTAAGCCAGAAAGAAAAACACCAATACAGTATACTAACACATATATATGGAATTTAGGAAGATAGCAATGACGACCCTGTATGCAAGACAGGGAAAGAGACACAGATGTGTATAACGGACTTTTGGACTCAGAGGGAGAGGGAGAGGGTGGGATGATTTGGGAGAATGACATTCTAACATGTATACTATCATGTGAATTGAATCGCCAGTCTATGTCTGACGCAGGATGCAGCATGCTTGGGGCTGGTGCATGGGGATGACCCAGAAAGATGTTATGGGGAGGGAGGTGGGAGGGGGGGTTCATGTTTGGGAACGCATGTAAGAATTAAAGATTTTAAAATTTAAAAAATAAAAAACTAAAATTAAAAAAAAAAAAAGAAATCCCATGGATAAGAGGAGCCTCTTCTTTTATAGTTCATGGGGTTGCAAAAGAATCAGAAATGACTTGGCGACTAAGCAGCAAGATTATATAATACTTCAATCAGTGTATTAATGTACTAGGAAACTCCAATATGTTAAACAAGTGAAAATGTAAGAGAAAAATTAAATATGCCTTTGCTTGATCTAATTCTGACTTTCAGAATAGCATAGGTAGCTAGTGAAGTAAGTAAGGCACCAGTATTGATTGGTACATGAAATATTAGCAATTCTTAATGTGTTCTTTATTTTATAGATAAAATATAATTTGACTAAAAATTAATAAAGTACCTGGAGAATTTTTTGTAGATTCAGATAAAACAAGTCTGGAGTAGTATCTGAGAGTTTGCATTTTTAACAGGCTTCTGGTAACTCAGGCTTCCGGTCCTGGACCGCACTTGGAATAACAAGATTCTACAACATTTTAATGCATCTTGTCACAAACACCTTTAGGACAATAGGGTGTCATCTAAGGGTTTTGTAAGAGAAAATAAGATCAGGTTTATTTTAAGAACAGAATAGCGAATCAGGTTAGTAAGTTATTGCAGCTGTTCAGTCGTGTCTGACTCTTTGCAACCCCATGGACTGCAGCACACCAGGCTTCCCTGTCCTTCATCTCCCAGAGCTTACTCAGACTTGTGTCCAATGAGCTGGTGATGCCATCCAACAATCTTGTCCTCTGTTGTCCCCTTTTCCTCTTGCCTTCAGTCTTTCCCAGCATCTCGGGTATCAAATTATTGCAGTAGTCAGGTAAGAAGGGCTAGCATTGTTAATGGAAATGAAAAATACTGGCTGTATCCTAAGGGAAAAGAAAATCTCAGTCATATGAATGACCAAACCCTATTGATATTGGAATAACTTAAAATGTTAAGATGATTTTCTGTCATCAGTATAAAACAGAAATAGCAAATCTCCTTCTAGGTAAGCAGGAAAATATAAAGAACACAATGTTATCTTTCATTTTTTAAAAGCATGAAACCCTCATTGGTGTTCCACATCTATTCATTGTGCTTGATTTGGAAACTGTGTATTTCAGTTATTTCAATATTTTGATCTCAAAATAAATTTAGAGAAATGTAGTATATAAAGTATATACTATAGAAAATGTAGTATATAAATGTAGTATATAAAGTAAAAACACCTTGTCACAGGTGTTTGTAGAGATGATATATTTATTAACTTACTGCACCACTGGATCACTGTTTTAAATCGCTCCTTCCCCTTATTTAGGGTATTAACCATTTTGGATTTTACACTTTCTTTGTAAGGAGTAACAGAACAGGAAGGGAATCGCTTCAATTAGAGAATGAAAATATGATAGCCTAGAAAAAAATGTCAGTGAAAGGAAAGACTAAGAGATGGTAGGGGAGAAATGAATGAGGAGTTCAAGAGAGTTGAAAATGAGTATCTGATGATATTGGTAAGAACCTCGAGGTAAGAACTTCACAAATATGTATCCATTGCCTGCTGCATTCCTGGTAAAATGGCAGAATATGGTCAACTGCAGCCTACATTTTCATTAGCAAGACAGTACCTATCATGTAATAGAATATCACACTAGGGTTCAAGATTAAAATAAAAAATAATTTGGTGCCTTTAACAGGAATCTCAGAACCTCTGTCATCTAGCTCCTGGTTGGCGTATCATGTAGCTCTCATCTGAACTACAACAAGCTTGTCAAGAAGTATTCCCCAAACCTCTGGTTTTCATTATAAGACAGGCAGGATATATATGAGAAATTACTCTTAGGTGACTGAAAAGTAATTTAGAAAACGTGCAACCAACTAGGTATGATGTATTTATGTTTTATGATTCCCAAGTCAGTGTTCTTTCTTCAGACTATGGGAAACGGTGTAAAGAGAAAATAAGTTAATTTCGGCATTACTCACACACTGGCCAGAATTCATGTGGTACTCACAGATGAAATAGCCAATGTGAAAAAAATATTGGTCCAAACTGTATTTCTCCTTGATTCAGGTATCCCATGGGGGAGTCACAATCTGTTTAGGATATCAGCACAGTCATTGTCCACCTCAATCAATTTAATGCAAAGAGGGGAAGGGGAGTCATTAGGACGCAAAAAAAAAAAAAAAAGGAAAAAAGAAAATCAATTCTAAGCATCTGTCTGCATGCAGACCTCAGGCCAAAACAGATTGAGTACCAAAAAGTAGACAAAGGGAAATCCCAGATTTCACTGTGCAGTTCTTTGGTGCTGCTCCTGTTATGTGACCAATAGACCTTTCGTTTTGAATCACTGTATTTTACAGCTGCGTGCAATCATTACTCCTAAGACTAAAACTATGATGTGTGGCAGAAGCTTTAGATGAGGTGAGGCATGATGGATTGTCATGGTCAAATTATTCATAGAAAGGTTCATTTTCTAATAGAAGTATAAAATATGGCATTTTATTTACATCTCCCTTTTGAGCTCTGGTTCTAGCTGCCAAAATGAACTGTATCACTCAAGACTACACAACTTTGCCAAACGATCCAGGGCATTTGGCAGAACATCTATCAAATTTTATTTTACTCTGAAAGTGAAAAGTGAAGTCACTCAGTCGTGTCCGACTCTTTGTGACCCCATGGACTGTAGTCTACCAGGCTCCTCCCTCCATGGGATTCTCCAGGCAAGAGTACTGGAGTGGGGTGCCATTTCCTTCTCCAGGGGATCTTCCCAACCCAGGGATCGAACCCTGGTCTCCTGCATTCCAGGCAGACACTTTAACCTCTGAGCCACCAGGGAAGTTTATTTTTTTTTTTTAAATTTGACTCTAGTTCTTATGAAGACTGTTTCACATCACCTTGTTTCTCTAGAAAGCAGTTTTTTCTAAATACTGTTAAATCATGATCAGACCACAGTGTGATAACCGCAATGAGAGAACAGTGCAAATTAGTGTGCTGATTGAATTATTTCTGTTGAAACATTAAGATTTTATGTCACTTTCAATATATTTATACTATAAATGTAAATTTTCATATTGAAACACTATTCAATTATTGTCTCTTTTTTATAGATTAAAAAAAAGAGAGAGACATACAGGATAAAGTCATTCATGAAGGACACCTAGCAAATAATTATTGAACATACTGTTTGAACCAAATTATGAATCTAATTGGGCTTCCCTGGTGGCTCAGTTGGTAAAGAATCTGCCTGTGATGAAGGAGACCCAGATTCAATCCCTGGGTCAGGAAGATCCCCTGGAGAAGGAAACGGCCGATTACTCCAGTATTCTTGCCTGGAGAATCCCATGGACAGAGATGCCTGGCAGGCTACAATCCATGGGGTCAGACACGACTGAGCAGCTACACCACTACATGAATCTAGACCTAGCCCTCTTGATAATTAAGGTTCAGAAAAAGTGAGATAGGTTTACAGTAGAAGTCATGCAAATATTTTCAGATGTTCAAGTAAATGTAATATGGATGTCCACATCTATTTCATGCACATATATAAACATGGAAAAATAAAATGTACATCACCACATGTACAAATAAAAGTCTATATATATCAAATGCATGCATAGATTATTTTAAAAAACTCATTAACCGCATAATACTCAGTCATTAAAAAGACAAATAATTTTCCATTTTTATGGCCCTATTGACATTTTGCTTTCCAATCTGGGTTCTAAACTAATGGACAATAGTAGAATAATACAGTATGCATCTTAGTAAATCTAGTACCATTCAAAGCCAAACAAGCTAAACCTTTCATAACTTTAATAACAAAAATGTTTTAAAGAACAATATATCTGAAAATGTTTGATACAAGTTTTTAATCATAGAAAATGTGTGTGATGCTTAAGCAACCTCAGTTCTTATATACAGTTTCTGTTAAGAACATCTCAAATTTAAGAATACAAATATAATCTTGTTAATCCTGTTTCATTACATATGTAATCAAGTTAACAAGTGTTACCAAGGCATCCTGGGAATTAGAAAGTAGGATTTATTTTATTTTATTTTATTATTATTTTTTTTAGAATGCCATTTATTTATTTTTATTTATTTATTTTTTTTAGTTTTTTATTTTTTAAATTTTAAAATCTTTAATTCTTACATGCATTCCCAAACATGAACCCTCCTCCCACCTCCCTCCCCATAACATCTTTCTGGGTCATCCCCATGCACCAGCCCCAAGCATGCTGCATCCTGAGTCAGACATAGACTGGCGATTCAATTCACATGATAGTATACATGTTAGAATGTCATTCTCCCAAATCATCCCACCCTCTCCCTCTCCCTCTGAGTCCAAAAGTCCGTTATACACATCTGTGTCTCTTTCCCTGTCTTGCATACAGGGTCGTCATTGCCATCTTCCTAAATTCCATATATATGTGTTAGTATACTGTATTGGTGTTTTTCTTTCTGGCTTACTTCACTCTGTATAATCGGCTCCAGTTTCATCCATCTCATCAGAACTGATTCAAATGAATTCTTTTAACGGCTGAGTAATACTCCATTGTGTATATGTACCACAGCTTTCTGAAAGTAGGATTTATTTTAAATTAATGCTTCTACTGGTTAAAACTTCAGCATTTTTTCAAATAAAAGTAAGAAAGATTGAAATTAAAACTTAAAGCATGTTTTGCATTGAATCATGTTTGAGTAGGATTTTAAATTTTACCAAGAAAGTATTGATGAGTTAAATGGCTTTTCTGCTGTTCTTTGTTCTTAATGTTGAGACGTTTCTTTAATTTATTCATTGTTCTTCTCCTAGGCCCTATAGTGAACGGTTGTATTTAGGAATTTTTAAAAATTCTATTTCCCTGATTTGGTCTGGGAGGAACATCTCAACATTTCCTTTTTTGATTACTGCACTTACAGCTTACACAGCAGGCTTGATCAGTAGTTTTTAGCTGTTATGTGTACCTATGCATATGTATATCCTTATGTTCATGCACTGATTTGGGTATTCAGATACACACACACACACACACACACACACACACACACACACATATATAGGTATATAAGAAAGAAGAGAACTGTTTTTCTGTAACTTTTTTTTCCTTTTTAAAAATTTAGCTTCCTTAAATGTTCACAATAAATTGAAAACTGCATTTAATATACCAAGTATCAAAATATCAAAACAGACTTAAATAATGCATTGCTGGAATTCCCAGGTGGTTCAGTGGTAAGGAATCCACCTGCAATGCAGGACACTCAGGTTCAGTTCCAGGGTCAGGAAGATCCCTGGAGAAGGAAATGGCAACCCACACCAGTATTCTTGCATGGAAAATCCCATGGACAGAGGAGCCTGCTGGGCTACAGTCCATGAGGTCACAAAGAGTTAAACATGATTAAGTGACTAAACAATAGCAATACATTGCTATGGTGGGGAAAAATATATACACATATATATGTATATATTGTTACACATTTTTTTTCATTAAATTTTGCCTAGATTTTGATCCATACTAATATTCCATGTGACCTGTTGTAAACAGTCAAATTAGTATAGAGGGAAGCTGTCTATGCCAGAGAATAAGATCAGGGGAGTGTTACTTGAAAATGTTTAATAAAAATGTGTCTGTTGCAAATACCAAAAGTAGAGCCATCCTGGCTTGATTTCAGGGATACTTTGCACTCTATAGAATTCTTTACTAAAAATTATTATAGTTTGGCTCTAGAACTTTCAAATTGTGGTGCTAGAAAAAACCCTTATGAGTCCCTTGGACTGAAAGGATGTCAAACCAGTCAATCCTAAATGAAATCAACCCTGAAGATTCATTGCAAGGACTGATGCTGAAGCTCCAATACTTAGGCGACGTAATGCAAAGGGCCCAATCATTGGAAAAGACCCTGATGCTGGGAAAAATTGAGGGGAAATGGAGAAGGGGGCCGCAGAGGATGAGATGGTTAGATAGCATCACCAACTCAATGGACATGAGCTTGAGCAAACTCTGGGAGATAGTGAGGGATAGGGAAGCCTGGCTTGCTGAAGTTCATGCAGTTGCAAAGAGTCAGACAAAAGTTAGTGACTAAACAACAACAAATTATCCAGTGTATCATTTCATTTACTTATTTATTGGTTTATTTTTCTATCTCTTCAATAGAACCAAGCTCTATAATGCCAGGGCCTTTTTTCTTTCCTTCATTGCCCTGTACAGCATACTTTGAACAGTGCCTAAAACCTAGTAGGTAATCAGTAAATATTTGTTGAAAGAATGAATGAATTTATTTCAAAAAGATAATTCTTGGAGATGGAAAATACACAGGTTTTATTTCTGCATTTACTTTTGTACACAATCAAAACTCTTACCATGATGTTTCGGAGAAGTGATAAAAATAACAATTGCGTGGATATTAGAAGAAAAGTTTGGCATATGTAAGACATTTTAAAGACATATGTTTGTTTCTCCAGACCAGTATTTTAAATTCAGATTATCTGTATATCCAAATATCAAATGAATAGCAACTTCATGTTTTCAAAGTCTTAAGAAAAAAAGCACATCAACATGATTAACATAAAAAAAATGAAGCAAAGAGAGAGCAATGTACTACCTAGAAATGTAAACTGGCAAGAAAGCAAATTAATTCTATTACCTCAGGTAAATTACAGACTTTGCATCGAGTCTTTCACATTTTAAAGTGAGAATGATAAACTAGATTACTGCTTGGATCCCTTATAGCTCAAAGATCTTTCATTAATGTATATGGCATATAAATGTGTTCTTATTTAAGGCATATAAAGTTTTTACCACTTCACACAGTTTTATCAAAAAATGTTTATTGATACAAACTGAGAACAGAGAAGGCGATGGCACTCCACTCCAGTACTCTTGCCTGGAAAATCCCATGGATGGAGGAGCCTGGTAGGCTGCAGTTCATGAGGTCGCTAAGAGTCAGATATGACTGAGTGACTTCACTTTCACTTTTCAGTTTCATGCATTGGAGAAGGAAATGGCAACCCACTCCAGTGTTCTTGCCTGGAGAATCCCAGAGATGAGGAACCTGGTGGGCTGTCGTCTATGGGGTTGCACGGTCGGACATGACTGAGGCGACTTAGCAGCAGCAGCATGAACTGAGAATCATGAACAAAATCTATGAAGACAGGCATATTATATGACCCCAATGAGTTTACAATTTGATTAAGAAGACAAAGTAGTATGGAGAAAAAAATGCAAATGAACCTGATCAGTGGTATGATGAGAGTATATGGTGCCAGGGTGTGTGCCCTCTGGGGGAGGACCTAACTGGGTTGTGAGAGACAAATAGGACTTTTTTGGAACAAAATGTAGATTAAGCCATTAGTGTAAATAAGAGGACAAACTAACCAGGCAAAGAAGATGGGAAACTGTTTGAAGCTGGGAAGAATTAAAGAATACTATTAAGGAATCTTAGGGGTAAAAAATAATAAGAGTTCAGTATATTCGGAGCACAGAGAACAAAAGAGAGACTCCAAATGAAATTGAAATGGTAGAGTGGGGCAGGGTAATAGAAAGTCTGAAACAGCACATGAATTTTGCATTTTGACCAAAGGCCATTGTGGAATGATTGAAGAATTTAAAATAAAAATGTAAAAATCAGTTTTCCGGTTAAAGATCACTAGGGCAGTAGCTTGGAGAATGAATTAAAGAGGAAGAAGACTCAGGGTAAAAAAGGTTTCACTGACTCTCAGTAATCAACATGAGAGATGCCCATGGCTGTTTAGGACAGGAAGTATAAATGGAGTTTGTTGTTCAGTAGCTCAGTTGTATCCAATTCTTTGCGACCCCATGGACTGCAGCACACCAGGCTTCCCTGTCCTTCACCATCTCCCAGAGTTTGCTCACACTCGTGTCCATTGATTCGGTGATGCCATCCAACCATCTCATCCTCTGTCATCCGCCTCTCCTCCTGCCTTCAGTCTTTCCCAGCATCAGGGTCTTTACTAAGGAGTCAGCTCTTCACACCAGGTGGCCCAGGTATTGGAGCTTCAGCTTCAGCATCAGCATCAGTGAATATTCAGGGTTGATTTCCTTCAGGATTGACTGATTTGATCTCCTTGCTGTCCAAGGAACTCTCAATAATCTTCTCCAGCACCACAGTTCGAAGGCATCAATTCTTTGACACACAGCCTCTTTTATTGTCCAGCTCTCACATCCATACATGACTACTGGTAAAACCACAGCTTTGACTATATGGACCTGTAAGGTTCTTTAGGGTTATTTAAGGAAAAATGTATTTGGGGCATGAGGTTTGTTTTGTTTTGTACATGTGGATTATAGAAGTAGAAAGTGGAGTGAGGTGCCGTTTCCTTCTCCAGTGGATGTTCCCGACCCAGGGATCTAACCCGGGTCTCTTGTATTGCAGGCAAATTCTTTACTAATGAGCCATCTGGGAGCGAATCCTGCTAATTTAGGTTTTATATAGGTAACCAAAAGGTTTACCTTTTCTTGAAAATGAAAGATGTGACACTTGGCTGTGTATGAACTTTAGAAAGAACGTATTGGCACTCACACAAAGATAATATGTTTGTACAGGAAAAAATAAAGTCCAGCTCTTCTTTGTGCAGTAACAGTTACAAATTCCTCAATGACTGTAAAGTGATAAATTTGTCGACCCTTCTTTGATATCCTTTTTGCTTTCAATCATTTCCCCATTTCAACATTGGTGTCTATGTTTAAAGCCTATTGAGACAAAAAAGAAAATTTACAATCAAACCCAAAGTTTTACATGTCCAAACTTACTTTGTCTTAAATTATTTGAACAAAAATAGGGCCAAACTATGCCTCTGAATATGTTGTTTTGCTTTCTGTGTTTTTTAAGTTTGCTTTAGAGCTTTATAAATTACTCTTTAAGAGGATTCTAATTGTGTGAAGATTTCTTAAGTTTTCTGGATATTTTAAATTTTAATTTTTCTTTCATATTGGAGTATAGTTGATTTACAGTGTTTTGTTAGTTTCAGGTAAATAGCAAAGTGACTCAGTAGTATATATACATATATCCATTCTTCTCAGATTTCCCCCCCTACACGATATTACAGAATATTGAGTAGAGTTCTTATGCTAAAAGTGGGTCCTTGTTGATTATTTTATATGTAATAATGTGTGAATGTTAATCTCAAACTCCCAATTTATCCCTCCTTCCCCCCTTTCTCCTTGGGTAACCATTAATTTGTTTCTGAAGTCTGTGAGTGTATTTCTGTTGTATAAATAAGTTCATTTGCATCATCATTTTTAGATTCCACATAGAAGTGATACCATGTGATATTTGTCTCTCTGTGACTTATTTCACTTGGTGAGATAATCTATGGGTTCATTCACATTGCTGTTAATAATGTCATTTCTTACTTTTTTGTGACTAATACTCTGTTGTATATATATATGCCAGTTCTCTGTTGATAGACATTTAGGTTCCTTCCATTTCTTGGCTATTGTAAATAGTGCTGCACTGAACATTGGGGTGCATGCATCTTTTTGAATTGCAGGTTTTCTCAGGATATATGCCAAGGAGTGGCATATATCTGGATCGTACGGTAGCTCTATTTTTACTGTTTTAAGGAACCTCTATTCTGTTCTTCACAGTGGCTGTACCAATTTACATTCCACGAACACTGTAAAGGGTTCCCTTTTCTCCATACCCTCTCTAGCGTTTATTGTTTGTAGACTTTAGGATGATGGCCATTCATCCTAATGAATGTGTGATGATGTGTGAGGTGATATCTCATTGTAGTTTGATTTGCATTTCTGTAATAATTAGCAAAGTTGGGCATATTTTCATGGATTCTTTGGCCATCAATTTGTCTTCTGCAGAGAAATGACTATTCAGATCTTCTATCCATTTTTTGATTGTTTTTTTTTTTTATACTGAGCTACATGAGCCATTTGTGTATTTTGTAAAGTAATCCCTTGTCAGTTGCTTCCTTTGCAAATATTTTCTATCATTCTGTGGGCTGTCTTTTCATTTGCTTTATGGTTTTCTTTGCTATGTGAGAACTTTTAATTAGATCCCATTTATTTTTGTTTTTATTTTCATTACCCTATGAATTGGATATTACTGCAATTTATGTCAGTGTTCTGTCAATGTTTCAGGTGAAGATTTCTTACTAGCTAATTCTTTAGTCAATTTCTTATCCTCGATAGGGTTGGCTGATGCTGTATTAGGACCTACTGATTAGAGCAATTTAGGCACAGATTGATGATTCACTTAAAGGAAAAAATGTGAATACTTATCACAGTTGTCCTCATTGTTTCATAGTAGACCCTAGCTTGAATGTACTAGCAACTAGTTCCACACAACATGATCTTTTAATTATCTGTAAAAACTATAGAATGTGCCAGTGTTCAAACTGAAGATATTTTAATAGGTCAATATGAATGTGAAAATATTCTTAATAATTTATCAGAATAGACATAGTAAACAAAACAACTATTGTTCAAATTGTATATACGTATATACTTAGGTTGGAGAAGGCAATGGCACCCCGCTCCAGTACTCTTGCCTGGAAAATCCCATGGACAGAGGAGCCTGGTAGGCCGCAGTCCATGGGGTCGCTAAGAGTGGGACACAACTGAGCGACTTCACTTTCACTTTTCACTTTCATGCATTGGAGAAGGAAATGGCAACCCACTCTAGTGTTCTTGCCTGGAGAATCCCAGGGATGGGGGAGCCTGGTGGGCTGCTGTCTATGGGGTCGCACAGAGTCGGACATGACAGCAGCATATACTTAGGTATGGTAAGCAGTTTGGTAGAAAGAATGAAGTCTAAATATATAAAGTTGTTGAGAGCATCTCTTTCCAGGTGGCACTAGTGGTAAAGAACTGGTCTACCAATGTAGGAGACACAAGAGACGAGAGTTTGATCGCTGGGTTAAGAAGATCCCCTGGAAGAGGGCACAGCAATCCACTCCAGTATTCTTGCCTGGAGAATCCCATAGACAGAGGAGCCTGGAGGCTACAAAGAGTTGGACACAACTGAAGTGACTTAGCATGCACACACACATGATCAAAAAAGCCCCCATATAGAGAGACATACAAACAGTATTGCAAAATACAAGCTTGCAAATCCTTGTGTAATTTTACATCTCTTGTGCTATAAACATATATCAGAGAAAATTAAAGTACTCTCACGAGGATGCAGAGTGTTCTTCACAAACTTGTGTTTAGGCTCTGGTCCAAAAAAAGTGTATATATCCTCTTATGTTGATTACTTTAGTAACAATTGCAGATATATTGTTGACTCTGTTTTACAGTACATAAGGTTTTTTGTTTTAAAACTTATTTTTAAGTAGAGGATAATTGCTTTACTATATTGTGTTGGTGTCTGCCATAGAGGATAAAGTTTTGAGAACATGGTTGTCTTAAATTTCATGGAGTCAGTTTTGGATTTTGGAAGGTGCAGATGGGTAAAGATCTTGGAAGAGATTATATAGAAGGCACTCTGAAGGCGCTACATGAAATAAATATCATAGGGCCCACATGAAGATATGTATGTGGGACTATAGGCACAAAAGTACTGGTTATAGACCAGCCAGGAGACCAACAAGTAACACTTGATATGCACATAGTTAGTTTGAAATCAAATAAGAGACAGATTGAATAATGCCCGTCCACATTGGAGAGGGCCGTCTTTACTAAGTTCTCCAATTCAGAGGCTAACCTCATCAAGATAGCCCTTTACATTCACTCCCGGAAATAATGTTTAACCTGGGAGCTCCATGGCCCCGTTAAGCTGGTGCGTAACATTGACCACCAGATTTTAAAGCCAATTTGGGTAATACTGTAGGCAATAGTGATGTAAACATAAATATGATTCATGACAATAAGAGCAAGATACATTGAATAATACAAGGCATATATTGAGTTAGAATATCCCTACTGAATAATCTATTGAGTTTTGTGATTTTTGTTGTTGTTGTTTTCATTGTTGAAGAACTTAGTGATAGAAATTTTACAGGGTCACTGTTAAGTTTCAAGATTTCAAAGCCTATAATCTGAGCAAGGAAAGCAGGAATCTGTGGCTTAAGGGAGAGCGTGGGTGTCTGTGGGAGGGGTCAGGCAGCTTTAGTCACCTTTGTGCTCTTCCCCATAGGATTCTGTGTTTCTGTATCCTCCTCCTTGAATTCTTAATCTCTTAATTTTGGGATTTCTCTTAATGTTGTAATTCTCTTAATCTCTGCTTGTTGTAATTTCTCTTGATTGTAATTTTTCTTAATCTCTGCTTCATTATTATTGTCTGCTGTGTGCTGGCTGCTGAGATGAATTAGATGTGTCTATTCAGAACTGAAGAGTCACAAAGGATTGAAGAGGACCAGGGTTCAATCCCTGGGTTGGGGAGATCCCCTGGAGAAGGCAGTGGCTACCTGCTCCCATATTCTTGCCTGGAGAATCCCATGGACAGAGGAGCCTGGTGGACTATACAGTCCATAGCGTCGCAAGAGTCAGTCACACTGAGCGATTAACACTTTCACATGAGGAAAAATAAGAATAGCGTGCTTGCCTGGGTCCCCTTCTTAACGTGATTGTTCTTGGGTTTGTTCAGCTAACTTGGATACTCCTCTTTCAGTGGTCATGCTAAACAATCTGTTGTAGTTTGCATGCTTAGAATTCTTTGAACCTGACTGAGGAGATCCATGTAGGCACAGGGGCATCAAAGAGAAAGAATAATGATGCAGAGTACTCTGTGTACACTGTTTGCTGGCAAATTTAGTCAAATGGTATCTGTTGGCTCCAAATATTCCTGTAGTTAAACTGTTATTCTGGAAAAGCTCCTTCCTCATCCCCAGCACCCCACCCCCCCCACCTGTGGCATATATAAGAAAATACTTTCATGTATTTGCTAAAAAACTAAAAATAATGTAGGGTAAAAAAGATTTCTTTAATGGTACCATCAGTGTGTTCTGATAGATGAAGAGTCACAACCATTTATTCACTTATGAAAAAATGCATTACTTAATGCTAATTCAATCAAAATGTTATTGCGAGAGTCTCAAATAAATGTCCCAATAGCTCACTTTATACAATGTGGAAGATAAAAATGTCCACCTTGCAGGGTTAATGCAAGGACTAATATTAAAAATGCACATACACCACTATGAATGTCATCTGGCACAGAGCATACACTTTAAAATATTGTTATACAATTATTTTTAACACATTTGGATATTTCAGTACTGCAGGATTTATTAAATCTATGCTTTCTGAAATTTTTTTTACTGTGACCTTCATTAAAAAATATTTTTAAAATTGAAACTCAGTATACACACACGTATTGGTAAAGAATCTGCCACCTGGTTCGATCCCTAGGTTGGGAAGATCCCCTGGACCAGGGCATGGCAACCCATTCCAGGATTCTTGTCTGGAGAATCCCCGTGGACAGAGGAGCCTGGCAGGCTACAGTCCATGGGGTCACAAAGAGTTGGACATGACTGAGCAACTAATCACACACACACATACATACACAACTTTAAAATTTTGAGAAATAATACCTTTGTCATATGTGATGCACTCTGATATTTTTCCTCTTTTCCTTTTCTAATCTAGTATCTTCTACTCTATTCTGTTCTATTTACTTTTTTTAAAAGGATTGATACTGATTCATCTATTGGTTGTCACTATTTGGGAAAAAAAACTGTGTGGCCATTTTTTTCCATTTAATAAAATCTGAATCATGTTAAATACTCAGGACCTGTTAGTAAGAGTCACAGAGTTTAAGTGACATAGAAATGTTTGTCATCAGCGTACCTGTTGCACTTGTAGAGATTTGCCACTAGACTGAGAAATAATGATCATCTGACCTCTCTAATATAGGTTGAGGGATGGGTGTGTGTTTTTCTTACTCCGTAGAAGAAGAATTTCACACATAAGACATGTTTAAAATTGCTTCCTGATGTGTAGATAAAGAGCTTCTGTCAATTACTCTGTCTAGGAAGTTTCCCTGTTTAGTACGTGAGTAATCTGCTAAAGGGGCAGAATGACAGTAAATTCATACCTTATGGTTAGGGCTTAAATGAGCAGAGAGTCTTATTTATGACAAAGAGATGAGCAATCAGTTCATTTATTTTTAAGCTGTTGGCCACCACTGTAACATGGCATGTTTTATAAGCTAAGCTGAAAGAGGTATTTAGAGAGGAAAGGATTATAAGAATAAACTTGAACCCTGTAATGTAGGTTCATCTTTCTTTGGCCTATTTTGTAGTTTCTTCTAGTCTTTCCTTGATTTGAGGAAGAGAAGTGAAATGTAAAATACCAGTCTCAAGAGTTGAGTTTTGCATAACTTCACCAGGCTATTAACTGGTTCAGCAGCAGTGTGCTATGCAGAACTGCTAATTGATGAGCCATAGCATTGGAACTATAGGTAGATTACCACATCTGTGTTTGGAAGAGTTAAGAGAGATTATCTGTCCTATCAATCACTCTTTACATAGACATGGACACACAAAGATGGGCAAATAGAGATGGAATACTTTGGAAGTTCAAAGGAACGGGAAATTTGACACTTATTCCTGGCCTTAAAATGTTCACATTGGAAGGAATTTAAGCTTATCTGGTTCTCAGATTACTGTCTGCTCTGTGTTCTGAAGTATGCCCTTTTAAGAAGCCTTTTTAGAAAATTGAAGATTTCTGAGTGGGAAACAGAACAGCTTGACTCCTATAATAGCTTACAACCAGCCACTTATTACCTGATACTTGGACATGAGACTTGATGTTAGGATTAAAGAGAAGACTCTTGTAAGTAAATAAATGCAGCCTGAATTTGTGGCAGCAAATTTGACATTCTGCCTAGGTTACTAGGACATGAGGTTCATCTGGATCATGGATACCTAAGATCTGGCCGGTAACTGTGCCCATTTGAAGGGAAAATAACTTCTAATATTTGAAGGTGAGGGGGATACTTAAAACCTAGCACCTAGATTAATAATTATATTTGTGCTATATCAAATTGTTGACTATTTTCAAAAAGCAAATGACTATAGTAGAGGTTAGGTGATATCTGTATGATCTGCACACTCCAAAGCTAAATGGCATTTTATATGATAAGAGGAAAAAAGTTATCTGTTCCTTTCACTGGTTTATTATTACTTATTTATGACTTAGAAGCCCAAGCACAAACCAGTAATGAATAATATTTAGCTACTGTAGTAGACTGTGGACAGGAATATTAGAGTTTAATATATAGGATCAGCCCTTCACCCAGGAGGTCATTTTGCATGATGCTGTCATCATTCTCTTGGAGTAAATTCACTCTTTATAGCAGCCCCAGTAAATAGCTGCAATATAATCTGGAAACATGAGGTCTTCCCTGGTGGCTCAGTGAGAAAAGAAACTGCCTGCCAGTGCAGGAAACACAGGTTCAATCCCTGGATTGGGAAGATCCCTGGAGAAGGAAATGGCAACCCACTCCAGTATGCTTGCCTGGGAAATCCTGTAGGCAGGGGAGGCTGGCGGGCTATCGTCCAAGGGGTCAGACATGAGACATGACTCAGCAACTAAATAACAGCAATCTGGAAACAGACACCATAAACACAAATTCTGTGTTTTTTTTCCCTTCATATTATGTGGTTCCTTGCAAGAAGGTTGCTTTTCAGCATTTCTCTTCATGTGTTACTTGTAAGAAGATTTCAGCTGAGCATTTTTATTTGTTTGTGGAGACAAAAAGAGAAATCCAAATAAGTGAGCCCCTGAAAGATAGTCTTAAGGTTTTTGTTGATAAGAATACAAAGATGGTAAGTATTTTTTTTTTAATCTCAACTGGGGTATTGCCATATTAATTGGAATTTGACCACATCTCTCTTGTTCAGAATGGTTACCCAAACAATGAAATTGGAGCACAGGTGAATTGTCTGTTATTGGGATCACAGACTTATATCAATTCTCACTGAGGTCCAACCAGTTAGCCTTTTTTTTTTTTCCTTAAAAAGATTACTACATTTAGTACCTACATTGTTCCATGTCTTATAGCTTCACATTTATTATTTCACATAATCCTAATAGTCTCATCTGCTAGCTAATTAAAATGCCACTTGCCTGATGAGGAAATTGAGGATATTAAAGCATGAAAGTACAAGTGTGAATTTATATGTAGAGGAGAAGAAACATAGGAATGAAGATATTGGTTTTATAAGAAATAATTGTCTGATTGAAGATTGAAGTGATATTTCAAAACCTTCATTTGGATCTGAGAATGTCACGTTCACCTGGAGGAATTGACACAACTCATCAGTAGGACAGAGATTTGAACTCTGGGCTGTGTGGCTCAGGAGTAGGCAGTTTCTGCTCTTCTGTAAAATCTTTCATGTATATAACATGGAGTGGAGGACAGAACCATGGGTGCAAATTCTGGAGGCACAAAATCATCAAAACTTTCTTTTCTGTGTGTTCAATTAAATACTTTGATTTATTTGTATTCCTTCAACTCTCTAAGACTTTTTAGCAGTCCTTGGAAAGTAAATAAGACAGCATTAGAAATATACCTGAAGCTTTTTCTTCAAGAAAAGTAAGCCAAAGATTTTTTGCTGAATTAAAACTCTTTTATACACATGTTATTTAGAAACATCTTAAGGTCATTTAATACATAAGTCTTTTTTGCTCTCTTCAAACAATCTGAGCTATATGTTATATTATCATATTAGGTAATAATCACAATCATCACTTGAATAGCAAAAATATGAGGTAATTAGATCCTAGAACTTACTTATTTCAGCTGTCTATTGTTCTGTTCTCACTTTTTATATAGCCTGCATAATACTGTGATCATCTAAAGCAGATGATAGTCTTTAAATAGGGACTTGTAATGTAGACCTTTTTTAAAATCAATTTATTTATTTTAGTTGGAGGATAATTGCTTTACAATATTGTGGTGGTTTTTGCCGTACATCAACATGAATCAGCCACGGGTACACACTGTGTTTTGTTGTTGTTTTTTTTTTTTTAATCTTAGGTCAAATAATAAAGCACTTATCCTCCTCAGAGCATTATGCAAACTTGATCAATCATGCTTTCTTGAGAAGTAGGTCAGCACACAGATTCTCTCTGCCTTAGAACTAAAGAAGAGCTTTTTAATTCTGCAGGCAAGAATTTAGCAGGGGCTATCCACTCTGGATTTTATGGCTACCCTCAAATGATTCTAGCCTCCACTCGCTTGGGACTTCACGGTTAAAGTTTTCTTGTATATTATTTTAGGTGAAAACTTATACTACCTGATGTTGAATTTCATATCTGAGACTTAGCCTTGATGAGTCGATGGAACAAAATCAAATTTACTGAGAAGCTAATTCCTGTTCCCCAAGTGATCTGAAAGAAATATGTGTTTTAGGAAGTACATGTATTTGAAATTAGAAAAGTCACTGAGCAATAACTGGCAAAGTTTTTTTTTTTTTCCTCTGTGTGTGCATGCATATAAAACATATTTAACTGATCCTTGGTACACTGGTTCCAGAGGCTTATTCCATGGTCCACCAGCATCAGTGTGAACTGGGAATTTGTAAGAAATGCAAACTCTTGGGCCTCACCCCAGACCTACTGTGGCAGAAACTCTTGGGGTACGGCTGTACGATCTTTGTTTTAATAAGCTTCCAAGGGATTCTGATGCTTGTTAAGGCTTTGAAACTACCACTTTAATGCATACAACAGATCCCTCAATTTTCTTGAATAATTGAATAAGTATTTTCAGTAAAGTGACACTGTAAAGCAGTTGTACTGGATATTCACAAGCTTTTTAACTACAGTGGCATTAAAGAAGTTATAGATAGCATGTATAGTTTACTTGCCCTTCTGAGAATTCGCAGTCAGTCAGATGAGTATTTGCATCCATCCTGTACAGAATTCAGAGTACCTTCAGCTTTTCTCCCAGGGGAAGGCTTTAACTGGCAGGAAATGCTACATTTCTTGTCAAACTTGCTATGTGACTTCCTAGTCATGTTACCTTCTAAAAAATCTTTCATTTTTCTGTTTATAAAGGACCTTTTTTTTTTTTTGCAATGTCCAAGTACTGGTTCCTTCCAGAAATTTAATGTAACATTATCAAAGCTAAGTTAAACTACTTGTTATATGTCTGTAAAAAGCCTTACTATATTAAAAATATATATATCAGGTGCAGACTGAAATATAGACCAAAGGAAACAGCAGCTGAAGATGGGTAGAGAAGAGATTCCTTCAGGTTCCTTCCATCCTAGCTATGAGTTATGGCCATAAAATCAAATCTGAGTCACAAGGGATTCAACTGCCCGTAACTCATTTACCAGGCCAAATCATGAGACTGATAAGTCAGAAAGCACAGCAGCCGTGACACTCAGGTGGTATGTAAATCACGTCAGCAGATTTTTATTATCTCAGGCTGATCTGGCTGTTGTAGGGTATTTGTGAGTATAAATTCATGTGGTTAAGAGAATCAATCATTTATGAGGTTTCATTGGGTGTGCCTACTGTGCGCAAGACACTCCGGGGACTATAAAGATACATGTCACATTGAACTTGTCCTGCTTGTGCAGAGAGCCTACATAAAGTAGGAAATTAAATATTCTGAGTAAATGATTCAGAAACCCTCCAGCTTTGTCTTCTTCATAGGCTAGCTTGGGTTTTACTAGTGATTTTCACAAAAACAGGGGTCTTATCTTACTCACTTTTACTTTTCCAGGGCTTAATACAGAGTTTAGTGCACGATCATTTCCAAGTAAATCAAGGTTATTAAATTTCTTTCTTTTCTGAATTTTCCTTAAAATAATTTTCTCAACCACTCATGTAGTATCTGACAAGTATTGCTTAGATTTCCATTGTGTTTCCTATGTTGATCTACTTCGTTTGCCCACATATTATACAATGTCTAGACATGCATCAGTCACATTAAATGAAATTCCATATACCTAAATACCTAAAGATTATGCTTAGTTGATCCACAGTGACTATTTGTTAATGATTGTGGACATAGCATATTGAGGTACAGCATGTTAGACCACAATACAAGAGATGACAATATAATACTGCCAACTGAGTGAGTGGTCCAAAACTTGAATTCAGAGGAAACATGAATCCCTGGGCTGGAGCAAAAGGAGAAAATATTAATGGTACAACAGTTTGGAGCTAAGGTGGGATTTAAAGGTATTCTACTCAAAAGTCTCCATGTTACAGTTGAGAGAATCTAGCTACTGAAAGAGTAAATGATTCATTTTAAAGGTCCTATGGTTTTATGTTTATATGTACTTTGTTATCTTGAGTTGTTGATAAGATCTTATTAGTTATTGATTTTATTATAAATTTTGTGCACCCTCAGTGGAATGTAATACAGTTGTACCAAATATATTAGAAAGCAAACAGTAAGCATTTATAATTTCTGTCTATGATTGCTTATTTTATTTTTAGATCTATGGGAACACTTTCAAACCTGTGAGAAGCATGAGCAAAATCCATTGAATTTTTCTAAGTTAAATATGTTTTAATAGCATCTATAATTATGAAATATTGCTGATTTATGACAAGCATTTCAACATGAGTTGAAGGAATAAGTATAAATGTTTAACACTGAACACTAACTTATGACATTGTCCCTGTATTATCTCTATAATATGTAAAGTATCAGTTTAACTAGTTTTAATTCTAGGCTTTGAGCCAGGCATTTTGAAAATTAATAAGTTGTGATTAGGCAAAGAAATTGGAATTCACTTCCAGGTTAAAAGGAATGAGGAGAAAAAGAATTTAAAGTGGGGAAAATTGCTAGAAATGTTTGAGGAACCTCTTGACATCCCTCAGCCTGATTCAGCTATGTGCTGTTTTCATAGGTTTAAGAAGTCATGGAGAAGGAAAAAGATAAAATATGCATATTCAAACTTATGACAGTCTGTTAGAAAGCAAATGAGAAAACAGAAAGTGATCCTTGAATAAAATATTTTATTTGTATGAGCATCTTTCACTTTCAAGAGTTATTTTGGCCCAAGCCAAATGAATTTCAAAGGGATATCAAATAAGCATTGAAAAATGCAGACATGGAAATGAGAATATACTGGAGAATGCTGAAGGCTTTAGAACAGATTCCTTTGGGTCTCTCAGCCTCTGGTTTCTGTGTGCATTTTATATTAATTAAAAATAAAAATAAGATTTCTCTACTGCAGGGGAAGATCTTAGTCTCTCTGATGGTTTTGCCTGCCAGGCATACACATCTGTGGTTTTGCAGAGATTATAATGATAGAATGTATTGATTCTAGCTAACAAATAGCAAAACAAAAAATCATTTGGGGCTCCCCTTAATAATAAATGCCCAGACTTTTCTGTGATTTCTGAACCCAACAGAATTATATGGACTGGGTCAGGAAGCAACCAAAGTACGTGGTGTATGAGACAGGGTGTGGTGGTAAACAGAAGGTCTGTAAAAAATTAATAGCTCCATAACAGAGAAGCAAAACCAGGAGGCCAAAGAACTTTTGCAAAGACAAACACTGTGCTTACCTTCCCACTGTGCTTCACTGAGATTTACAGCTGCTTGGGCATGAATTCAAAGAAAAGCAGTGGAAGGAATCAGAAATATTCATGGTGTCATGGCTAGAGACAGGAATTCAGAGGTCTGTTTTAAAGTGGTTGTTCTGCCTCATGGACAGAGAGGATGATCTCATTTCCTAAACTCAGTGTGACCCCGTTAGTTCTAATGGCTAAATCATTTTGAAAATTCATTCCATTTTATATGTAAGCCAGTTGCATGTTCTATGGAGAAAGTTTTCTCAACTTCACCTTTGTCTTCCTCTTCAGTTTGTTTTAAAAAATAAAGAATATGACATCAAGGAGACTCTCTTCTTGATTCTACAAAGAATCAAGCAAAGAACAAGAACAGGCTGAGAAACCCTCAATCAGAGTTGAGTGGATTCCTTAGTATCTGTTCTGTTCAGATAATGACAAGAAGGTGACTGATCACTCATTTACCAATAAGTCATTGGTTCTTTAGGCTCTGATAAATGGATCTTAATGATTTTCTGTTAAGCTTAGGCCTAATCTTTGAAAGTGATTAGAACATATTTCTTCTGTTTTGTATTATTTAACCTGGTTTATAGATAGAGCTTGTTTTAAGAAGCAAATGTGTTCCTGCCAAGTAGTTGATATTTTTGTTTTTAAATAACATCCTTTTAAGATCTTTAGACAATTTTCAAAACTCAAGTGATGGAAACTTTTAAAAAGAAAGATGAATCTAAATTTATAGGATTTAAATGGATGTTAGTATACTACTGAACACAAGTGAAACACATGTCCTGTCTTAATAGATGTCTTATGAATAAAAGTAGATTGTATAGCTGCTAAAATATAAAGGATATTTTTGCAGACTAATGGCATTTTCTTTATGTTGTGAGGGATTTTAGCCTCTGAAATTCCATTGTGTTCTTTCCCACTTGCAAGTGTAACGTGCAGTCCCTGCTTGAAAAGTCATTTGCATCTCAATGAAAGTAACAGTTTGATAAATATTTAGTGTGCATTCATACTCAAGACCATAGCCTTTAGATTGACGCTGGAGCATTATACATGTAGCTAACTATTACGGAGAGAGAGATGTACAACTCGCAGTGTGGTACCTTTTTAGTAGCACATTTTAATATAGATAAGGTGGATGACAATATTGCATTTATGTATGATGTACATGGAATAACAAACCTTATGTAAATTTTCAAGTGTAAAATTACAGTAATTCTGAGAATTGTGTATGAGACAGATCAATGTGGCTTCAAAGTATATTAAGAAGTATAAGAAGTATAACCTGGATTATTTATATAGCATGGAGACTGTATAATAGACATGTTATTCTTGATAACTATGTGCATTTATATGTTATACCCTATTATGTGCTCACTCATTTTATTCAAACAGTCTCTATTATAGACTATCGAGAAGCCTTATTATGTGATAGGTATTCTTAGAGACACTGGATAATGATAAAATTGGAATACAGAAGATGAGGTTTTTGAACCATGAAAGACAATGAGTTATTTTGGTAACCCCTAATATGTTCAGATAAATTTATAGAAACTAATTTGTGATGGGTTCTGTTATTCCAAAAACATTTTCCCATAAAAAGGGAATCCTTTGCCCACTGAACCAAGTTAGTTTAAATGTGCTTAAAATATAGTGCAAATCTTATTATAAAACCTGATTTAAAAAAAACATGTAAAGGTTAAAAATCCTCCTGTATCCCTCAATCCCCTGTTTGAGGGCATATCTCCTTCTGTCCTTTTTTTGTAAAAGGAATTTTTAAAAAACTGGGAGTACAGTGTAAACCCAAGTGCAATAGTCTGATTGAAAGGGAAATGAGGAGGAAATGAAAGTCGCAAGTGCCTGTGAAAAGAAACTAGGACTCCTGGAATCACTGTAACACTGAATCAAATCCAGTGTCCCTGGGTCATCACCTTCTGGAAGCAGACCTTGTAGCTAGGCCTGGCTCATTTAAATTTGGAAACACTTTTATATCAGATTACCAAAATGTATAATAGGTACTTTAAAGCTTTGTATATATTTCCTCACCTCAGTAGCTTAAACATGTTTTTAGAATGTTAAATTATTTCTCTTAATTCTGTTAGGCAAATATAATCATGATGAGGCTTTATATTTTACGTAGGATGCCATCCCTATAGGTTTGAGTCAATTTCCCATTATTTGATAATATTATCTCAAATTGTCAGTGTAACAATGACAAATACTTTTAAACTGCATACAGTAACCCAACAGTGCCTTTATTCTTCCCCTCTGCATGGGGAATTAATCACTTCCTTAAATCAGTCATAGTACTTTGAATGTATTTTTTAAAGTCACTTAGTTGTGAAGTGTCAATTAATGATTAGCATTTCAAATATGGTGCAGCCATTAAACTTATCTTGGGTGAAGCACCCATTGACAGTGTTTTCTCTTTGGAGAGCCATTTCAAATGAGGCATGTTAAATTATTTGATTTTCTTTATGGTGCCCCATAATATAGTTCCCAAGCCACCACTTAATATGGCAAATTATGCCTCCAAATGTCTCAAAAGCTATAGAGCAATTGTTTCTTAACCTTTTCTTGGTCATGAACCATGACTAGACTATAAGCTAAGCATATTCTCCTCAGGAAGTGAGTGAGAGGAGAAGCAGCACGTCCGTGAATTCACATATAATTCCTGGACCCCTGGCTAGCCTCAGGTTAGAAATCCCACTCTGGGGAACAGGATTGGTGTAAATGTTTCCCAAGGGTTGTAAGAACTGCTCTTTATGAAGCCCTTCTGTTTGACCAAGAGCACTGTTGACAAATGGGGGAGGAAGCACAGAAGGATTCAAAAGCTGTGTGAAAGTGCTGGCCTTTGGGAGGAGAAAATTTTGTCTGTTGAAACAGAAGGGAAGGTAAGAGAGAGAAAGCAGTTCCATAAAGTAATAGTAATAACAATAACAAAATAATAATGATACAGTAATAGTTATTATTTATTTAAGCCTATCATGTGGCAGACTCCATTATAAAGCACTTTACATGCATAATTTAATTTGATCCTTGCAACAACTCAATAAAATAGAGACTATTAAAATTTCAATTTTGCAGAGGAAGGAACTGAGGAACTATTTTTCAGAGGATAACTAGCAGGTCAATGCCACCATTAGCAAAGTGTTGTAGATGACCCCAGCTCCAAAGCTCAGTATCTTAATCACTATGCAATATTTATTTTTTTTTAATTTTTACTTTATTTTACTTTACAGTACTGTATTGGTTTTGCCATACATTGACATGAATCCACCACGGGTGTATACAAGCTCCCAATCCTGAATCCCCCTCCTACCTCCCACCCCATATCATACTACGCAATATTTAAAACAATGGCAGCTTTGTTGGTTTGGTAGCAGAAAGTTGAAACTCATGCTGATGTTCTTTCTGATCTGAAGTGTGAGATAAGTTTATATCTGGGAACTAAGGGGTAAGTTTGGTTTGGGAATATTTAAAATGCTTTTATTTTTTGATGGAATATGTGTCTCAGAATTGACTAGGGAAAGTGATATGATTTGCAGAATTTATATGAAGATAAGGATCATGGATTTATAATGAAAATCATGTGGCTGATGAATAGATTTTTTTTTCGGTAATTCTGGGAAACTTCGGTGTAGGTATGGAGAAAGTGAAAGCCACTCCGTCATGTCCAACTCTTTTCAACCCCTGTGTAGCCTGCCAGGCTCCTTGTGCATGGAATTATCTAGGCAAGAATACTGAAGTGAGTAGCCATTAGCTTTTTCAAGGGATATTCCCAACCTAGAGATCGAGTCCAGGTCTCCTGTATTGCAGGCAGATTCATCTTCTGAGCCACCTGGGAAGAGAAAGCATGCAACAAAAAGATGTTAGGGTACTGGTAGGACCACTACTGAAATTATAGGGCACCGTGTCAAAGACAAATAAGGGAAAATGTGAGAAAATCAAAGAAGTAATATACTCATGATGCCAGTGAAGTTGAAAAAAAAATGTTGTAGTGGGTATAGTTGAATAATCTAGTTGTTCAGAAAGCACAATCTCACAATAGAATTGATGATTTTATATGAGGATTGCTTTCTTACTACAGTGTGACTTTGGGGTGATTGGATGAAAGAGATGAAATTCTTTTAGGTGCAAGTGACAGAAAGTATACCTCAACTGATTTAAGCAAAATTAGCACAGATGTGGAGGGTGAGAAAACTCTACATAGTAGGCTAGAGGTCGAACCAGCCACGTGTAACCTTTTGAGGCTCCAAATACCACTGACATGCCCAAGGATCCCTATCTCCTCCCTGCTTTGCCATCAGAGAAATTCAGTCAGAAAGAAACTATACCAAAACAGAAATTCTATTGATTGCCTGTAATCCGTAGTCCCTACGAGGTTAAGTCATTTAAATCATATCTTGTGCATGAATGAGAAGAAAATCTTGTAATTCTGTTAGCAGCAAGACATATTTAGGTATACTAAGGTATGCTGTTATCTGCTCACTATTAACTTACTATGTCTTTAAAATACTGTGTTTCTTATATATCCTTATGTTCAGTTTGAAAATGCTGAGGATTTTGTATTTCAGGCAGCCTAGTGTTATTAAGGGTTGATTAAATCAGACTTATTTAAAGTTTGATTAAAAGTTCAAATAACTTGTTGTAGGTAGAAACTATCTTTTCCCCACTTGTATTAGGGGATCCTAATGAGGATTTCCAGCGCTTTGTTCCTCTCAATTAAATACTTGTTCTGTATGTAGAATTAGTGTAAAGATTGGTTTATGGTTCAAAGATGCCACTAATTAAGTGATAATCTAATATATTCTGAAACCTGTTGTGTTTCCAGCTCAAGTCTATGTTTGTTGCCAATTATACTTCCAATTAATTCCAGCTTCAGTGTGTGAAATGGTTTTTGCTTCACTGCACTGAGTAGAGGGGATGCCTTTAACTGAATCTTCTCTGATCTTCCAACTTTGCTCTTCTTTCAGAAAACATAGGCTTTATGAAGCATGTTAACTTGTTCAGTGCATTTCAGAAGGTCCTTTTGTCCATCAGTGTCCATTTAGTTAGGGCATTAGGAAGATAGAATAGGTATATGTGAAGTCAAAGGTAAACAGAAGGTCAAAGCATAGTCAGACACCACTAGATTTAATTTTAATATTCTCTGAACAAAAATCATTTGAATGAACAATTCATATAAGATATCATACCTGGCACTTTGCTGGCACAGAGTAGTTAATTTTTGTAAACATTTAAGACTACAGATACCTTCAGATAATGACAAGTATTAATTCCAGGAGAATAGCAAGTTTTCAACCATGATTAATGAGGGAGGCAGTACAATAACTGAAAAAACTATGGACATTGGCTATACACTGGCACAGTTTTAATCCTGGTGCTGTCACTTATTGGGTGTGGTGGAATTAATTTTATTTAGTAAAATAAATTATATTTATTCTGAAATGAGATTTATCTGATCCTGTTATTTCTGAATTACAGCAGGAAAAATAACTAATAAGCACAGGTGTGTGTGTGTGTGTGTGTGTGTGCGAGAACTTGAAGCTATTTCTCATAGCTTACAGATGGGCTCCTTTGTCTGTAATTAGCAATTTAACCAGAGAAGGCAATGGCACCCCACTCCAGCACTCTTGCCTGGAAAATCCCATGGACGGAGGAGCCTGGTGGGCTGCAGTCCATGGGGTCGCTAAGAGTCGGACACGACTGAGCGACTTGACTTTCACTTTTCCCTTTCATGCATTGGAGAAGGAAATGGCAACCCACTCCAGTGTTCTTGCCTGGAGAATCCCAGGGACGGGGGAGCCTGCTGGGCTGCCATCTATTGGGTCGCACAGAGTCAGACACGACTGAAGCGACTTAGCAGCAGAAGCAGCAGCAGCAGCAACAGCAGCAGCAGCAGCAATTTAACACAATTTGGGGAAGGGTTTTCTAACTTTTTTGACATGCAAGCTTTGAACACTGCCAGTAAATTTGAATATGTGCAATAGATGGGGAAAAAATGGAAACAGTGTCAGACTTTATTTTGGGGGGCTCCAAAATCACTACAGATGGTGATTGTAACCATGAAATTAAAAGACGCTTATTCCTTGGAAGGAAAGTTATGACCAACCTAGATAGCATATTAAAAAGCAGAGACATTATTTGCCAACAAAGGTCCGTCTCATCAAGGGTATGGTTTTTCCAGTGGTCATGTATGGATGTGAGAGTTTGACTATGAAGAAAGCTGAGCACCGAAGAATGGATGCTTTTGAACTATGGTGTTGGGGAAGACTCTTGAGAGTCCCTTGGACTGCAAGGAGATCCAACCAGTCCATTCTGAAGGAGATCAGTCCTGGGTGTTCATTGGAAGGACTGATGCTAAAGCTGAAACTCCAATACTTTGGCCACCTCATGGGAAGAGTTGACTCATTGGAAAAGACTCTGATGCTGGGAGGGATTGGGGATAGAAGGAGAAGGGGACGACAGAGGATGAGATGGCTGGATGGCATCACTGACTCAATGGACGAGTCTGAGTGAACTCCGGGAGTTGGTAATGGACAGGGAGGCCTGGCGTGCTGCGATTCATGGGGTCACAAAGAGTTGGACACGACTGAGCGACTGAACTGAACAGTGTACATTAGGTTACTAGGGAGGAGTGAGACCAATGAGACAACCATTCAGAGTTTACCTAGAGAAAGGCAATAGCCAAGAGTGCTGTGCATGTCTTCCCTGAGCAGGAATTCTCAGCTTTGAGTATGTCCACTCGAAGAGTTATTTGTGTGTTTGGATTATTTTTTGTTTAAAGGTAGTTGATTTACAATGTTGTGTTAGGTTCAGGTGTACAGCAAAGTGATTCAATTATACACACACACACACACACACACACACATACATACATACATACACTTATGCTATAGGGTCTTTTTTTCAGATTTCATTGTAGGTTATTGCAAGATATTGAATAGACTTCCCCATGCTATATAATAGGTCCTTATTTATCTATTTTATATATAGGAATGTATATATGTTAATTTCACATGTCTAATTTATCCCTCCCCTCACCTTCCCCTTTGGTAACTATAAGCTTGTTTTCTATGTCTAAGAGTCTATTTATGTTTTGTAAAGTTCATTTGTATCTTTTTTAGATGTAAAAAAATGTAGGTATTATCCTATATTGTCTTGATTAATTTCATTCAGTATAATAGTCTCTAGGTCCATCCATGTTGCTGCAAATGGCATTTTGGTTTCCTTTTTTATGACTGATATTCCACTGCAGGTATACACTGCATCTTCTTTATCCATTCCCCTGTCAGTGAACATTTAGGTTGCTTCCATGTCTTGGCTATTGTAAATAGGCTGCTGTGAACATTGCGGTGCATGTATCTTTTTAAATTATGATTTTCTCCAGATAAATGCCCAGAAGTGGGATTTCTGAATCACATGGTAGGTCTATCTTTAGTTTTTTAAGGAACCTCCATACTGGTCTCCTGTATATAACTGTATGTTACAGGAGTTACACATATAACTTCTATATGTAAGAGGATGTAACTATTTACATTCCCACCAAAAGTCCAGGAAGATTTCCTTTCTTCCACACCCTCTCCAGCGTGTATGATCTATAGACTTTGCAATGGTGACCATTCTCACTGGCATGAGATGATACCTCATTATAGTTTTGATTCACATTTCTTTCCTAGTTAGTGACACTGAGCATCTTTTAATGTGCCCGTTGCCTATCTGTATGTTCAAAGAGTTGTTTAATGGAGTGTCTTCTTTGGAGAGTTTCCAGAGGGCTGAGCAGGCATGATTGTATTTTTCTGTCTAGAGAAACTAAGAAGAATTACACTGAGCTAGCCTAGTCCCAGAGCAGAAATAAGTTTGAAGGGGAAAAAAAAGATGTCACTGACCATAATATTGATAGTAATAATTGTAGCTAATAGGTACTGAATGCCTAGCCTGAGACAGATGGTGTTCCAAATGCTTCACATATACTGTAATATTTAAGTGCCAAAAAGATCTTATGAGATAGATATTTATATTATACTCATTTACAAATGAAGGAGCTGAAACATAAAGAATTATTTAATTTGCTCAGGCACAATTTTAAGATGACTCCCCATGATTCCCAGCTCCTAGTTATTCAATCAAACACTAATCTAGATATTGCTATGAAGATATTTTGCAGATGTGATTCAAATTCAAATTCAATTGACATTAAGATATGGAGATTTATCCAGGTGGGCCTGACTGACTGAATCACATGAGCCATTTAAAACAGAGAGTTTTCTTAAACTGATGGCAGAAGTCAGAGATTCAAGCCACAAAAAGGTCTTGAAGTGCCATCACTCCTTTAGTGATGGAGGAAAGATGGGAAAAGACCTGAGAATGACCCCTACCTATAGCTGGCAAGAAACAGGGACCACTGTTTTGCTCTCTAACTCTAATTGTGACATGAAGAGCAACATTACCTGAGAGCTTGTTCAGTTCAGTTCAGTTGCTCAGTGTCCGACTCTTTGCAACCCCATGAATCGCAGCATGCCAGGCCTCCCTGTCCATCACCAACTCCCAGAGTTCACTCAGAGTCACGTCCATCGAGTCAGCGATGCCATCCAGCCATCTCATCCTCTGTCGTCCCCTTCTCCTCCTGCCCCCAATCCCTCCCAGCATCAGAGTCTTTTCCAATGAGTCAACTCTTCGCATGAGGTGGCCAAAGTCCTGGAGTTTCAGCTTTAGCATCAGTCCTTCCAAAGAAATCCCAGGACCGATCTCCTTATAATGGACTGGTTGGATCTCCTTGCAGTCCAAGGGACTCTCAAGAGTCTTCTCCAACACCACAGTTCAAAAGCATCAATTCTTCGGCACTCAGCCTTCTTCACAGTCCAACTCTCACATCTGTACATGACCCCAGGCAAAACCATAGTCTTGACTAGATGGACCTTAGTTGGCAAAGTAATGTCTCTGCTTTTGAATATGCTTTCTTGTTAGAAATGCTGAATATTGTTCCTACCCAAAACGTGGCAAGTCAGAATCTGCATTTTGATGAAGTAGCTTATTTACACAGTCACGTTTTTGAAACAGTGCACTAGGGAAAAAGTAAAACACAATAGTTTCTGCATATCAGTTCCTGTCATTTTCCAAGTAGAGTGTAGCTGAGGAAGATATTAAGGGAATTTGAAATACTTTTCTTCATTTTCTAGTTTTTAGTATCCTTCTAGTGGAGGCTTCCCAGGTGGCTCAGTGGTAAAAAGAAATCCACCTGCCGACGCAGGAGACATGAGTTCAATCCCTGGGATGGGAAAATGCCCTGGAGGAGGAAATGGCAACCCATTCTGGTATTCTTGCCTGGAGAATCCTATGAACAGAGGAACCTGGCAGGCTACAATCCATGGGGTTGTAAAAGAATCAGACACGATTGAGTGACAGAGCACGCATAACACACACACACACATAGAGTGAACTGTAGTGATCTGTATGGCTTAGAAAACATTGTTCAGAATATTCAAAGGATGAAACAGATTGCTAAACTAAGAAGGAAAATAAAAACTCACATCCGTGAGTCTTCAGATGGTTTACATACATCTTCAAAGAAAGATCTGCGGTATTAGCAATCTGTATGCATTGTATATGAAATCCTGATAAGATATTTACTACCTGCTGCTTGCCCTGTCTGATTCATCTGGATATGCAGCATCCTTCATAAAGAAAAGAACCCAAACATTGCATTTATTACCAGTTTGAGTGGTGTGCACGTATTAAAACATACAAGTGGAGTCCTAAAATATTTTACTGAATGTTCAAATTTTAAAGCAAGCATCACTGTTTTAAATCATGCATGCCCCCTTTTTAAGTAGTAAGAATAACAAAAATAATTTTTAAATACCACTATATGAAAGCTATGTTGCTTTTTGTGTTCTTGTAGAATAAAATTAATAATCAAACTGAAGATTGCATCACTAGAGAGGACAGTGCAAACAACCGAGGCATATGGAGTGGATAGCCTAGCCCTCTCCAGCGGATCTTCCCGACCCAGAAATCGACCTGGGGTCTCCTGCATTGCAGGCAGATTCTTTACCAACTGAGCTATCAGGGAAGCCCATAAATTTACATAGAGTTGTTTTAATGTTGCCATTTTTTTTTCCAGTGTGAAGCTGGAATTACTTGTAGATGAAGTCTGTTCTTTTTCCCTGGGTTATGAAGCAATCATGAATACAGAAATACTTTATTAGGTAGATAAGGTCGTGAGAGCAAACAGGCATGAAATCCAGGGCACTATAGTCTCAACGGGAGATTGCCATTAAGATCAAAGTAAATTATTACATTTCCTAGAAATGTTTGTGAGAGAGAATTTAGCCTCTCACCTGCTTTCAGGAAGAACCACATGTAAACAGGCAAAACATAAAAACACTCCAACTACAGTTTTAGCAATAAGATGATTTTTAGTAGAGGCTTTATATGTGAAATTCTTGCCACTTGGTTATACATTGAACTGTTGATTTTTTCTACTGAAGCCAATATATGCACTGTTAATTTGCATTAGTAACCTATGTTAGATTTGAATTTTTTTCTTTTAAGTGGATTTGTTTTTTCAGTTGAGAAAAATAGAATTACATAAAACCCAACTACTTTCCAAAAGTCGTAAGAAATTTCCAATAACATATGGTTGATTGGTATTTGAAATGAGTGCCCTTTACTATGTTTTGCACTATTGTTGTAGAAAAGGAGACTACATTATTGAATCAGTTTCCCTTTAATTATCCCATGAGTTGAAAAGTCTGCCAGAAATTGATCCAGCAAGTACTACCCATTTAACATGATCTACAATCAGGAGAACGTCTGTAAAAGAGTTCACATCTTTTAGCACATTGTATTCCTTGTGGTTTTCAGAAAATAATGATTAAAATAGTGAACCTCCGATAATTATAATTTTAATATGGACTTCTCAGTATGGCTCTACTAGTAAAGAATCCACCTGGCAGTGCAGGTGCCTCCAAAGATGCAGGTCAATTCCTGGGTCAGGAAGATCACCCGGAGAAGGAAATGGCAACCCACTCCAGTTTTCTTGCTTGGAGAATCCCATGGACAGAGGAGCCTGGCAGGCTGCAGTCCATGGGGTCACAAACGTCAGACACGACTGAGCAAGTAAGTACAGCACAGCAAAATAGTTAGAACCTTATAAAATTTTAAACAAATAAATACTATTTCCATATACTTTTAAGAATATTCTTCTTACACACTGTTCTAACTCAGCTTCTAAGTAAGTGAGCAGATTTTGTTTAAGATTTTGTTTAGAGCCACCAGAGACGTATTGGGACAAAGTAACTATCTGGGTGTACATTTTCAGTGCCCTTTTTTGATATTTCTGTCAATACAAATTATAATCACTTTTATAACACATTTTGTTTACGTGAGATCCAAGAAATCATTTATGTGAGACTGTCACACTTAAATTACACAGGTGGAGAAGTGCTGTCATCAAGCAGCAAACCTAGCTTGTTTGGAAATTGTGAGTTTGAAGAACAATAACAATTTTTAACAATTTTAACAATTTTTAAAATGTTACATGCAACATTTATTTATTTAGAATACTTTTTTATCACCATAACTAACTTTGAAGGTAACACACTTGCTCAAATTTACAGAATTCTTTCTGCACTGTGCCTAATTTACTTATAATTCATATATTATTTTTATGCATAATTTAAGTGTGCTGAACTCAGTAATTGTAGTCATAGAATCAGAGAATTTGCAAACTGATGAGAAAATTAAGGACCAGTGATAATAAATAGCTAGACATCTGAAATATACAGTTTACATTAGTACTTTTTACTAGGAAGACATTTCTAGTGGGATTTCTCTTTTCTCTTTCCCAGGGAAAAGGCATTAAAAGGATCATCTAAGTAGAGCAGTATTTTTACAGTATGGGTTTAATTTTACTTAAAGTATAGTCAAGTACTTCATTTTCTCTATGGCAAAAGGACATTAAAAAAAGATGTGTTTTAAAGAGTGAGACTGCATAAAAGTAATTAAATAATTACATCTTCAGCTACATGGATGGACCTAGAGATTATCAAACTAAGTGAAAGTCAGAGAAAGAAAAATATATGATATCTCTTATATGTGGAATCTAAAAAATGTTACAAATAAACTTATTTACGAAACAGAAATAGACTTAGATAATAAACTTATGGTTGCCAAAGGGGAAAGGTGAGAGGAAGTATAAATTAGGAGTTTGGCATTAACATATACATTCACTACTATGTATATAATAACATATAGATACAGTAAAATAGGTAATTGACAAAGACCTTCTGTAAAGCACAGGGAACTATGCTAAATATTCTATAATAACCTATATGGGAAAACAGCTTGAAAAAGAATGGATACATATGTGTGTGTGTATATATATATATAACTCAATTACTTTGCTATGCACCTGAAATCAACATGGTGTTATAAATAATGTAAAATAAAACTTAAATGAAAAAAAAAAAGAGGCTGCAGTGCTTAGATAGAATATGAAATTCCATCCCTCAAGGTCAGCCACAAACTAACCTGAAGTCACACTGTCTTATCAGTATGACAGAAGTTCATTTATTTTCTTGCTGCAAATTTGCTGTATTGGGCTTTTCTGTCTCTTAATTAGTTATCTGCCTCTTAGCAATGTTAAGGAACCTTGACATTGTAAATGCAAAAGCAAAACAATCAGTAACATTTCAAGGCACCTGTGTATAGATATGTTTATTTTTTTAGTCCCTTTATACAAGAAATAAACTTGAGTTACATAGCTGACTCAAAACCTGGTCTGATTCTCTAATTTTAGGTACCTATTTAAAATGATTACAGCTGTTAGTTTCTATAATTAACGTTTCTCTCTCTTGACATTACTATTTCTGAAACTAGCGAATTCCTTAATCTTTGTACTTCCTTTCACTGTTGGATGATTTCCAAGCTGAAGTGTTGTTTTGAACCTAAATAAAATCAGTTCAGAACAGCTCAATGATACATTGAGAAATAAAAGCATCTTTGGAGAGAGAACTTCAAGTGCAAATTAACTTGAAATAATTTAAACTGAGTGTGGAATAATTTGCAGTCTTTCTTCTGTGCAGCTATGGGAACTGCTTGTATAGTCCTGGTTGGGGGAGTTACCCAACTACTTGGAATGTTATCACATCTGTCAGCTGTAGCTAAATGGAAAATATAGTAAAAGCTAACATTACATAGATTTGGAAGGTTCCCTAGAGGGTCTTGTCTCCTTGCAGTGGTGAATAAATTATGTGAGAGCTGAAATGAAATACAATGTTGTTGATTTGCAATTTGAAAGATTGAAAGAGAAATCATTTCTTGGATTCACTGTGTAAATTCTTCACAGTCAGAAGCTCCTGTCTATTGTGATCACATCTTCTAATCCCCAAATCAGCCCAGGATTATCTAGGAAGGTTTTGGTTTTCTTCTGGTTTGTAAATTTTTTATGAAAATATTTTACAGAGAAATAATCATTAGATCATATTTGGATATATACAGTCAGCAAATTTCCATTTTTTGAAAAAAAGTTTACATGAAATCAGACATGCCGGCAGACCTTACAATATTAAGTGTCAGATACCATCAAAGCTAATTTAATATGATTATGCAGTTAAGAAAAACAGTAGCTTTCCAGATCAAGTGGTGGCACTCATACAATGAATATATTAGTTGAAACCCCAGGTTTCAGCAGTAGTCTATTAGAAATTGGCACTGTGAAGTGATTATTTACATGCATTTAATTGGTATTAATTTTAGTGGAGAAACTTTGTGATTTTCAATTCCTAGGAAGGCTCTTAAGTATAGCAACCAGATGACCTTCAGTTTGGTCTTCTTACTATACATGTTACTACATTCCTACACAGAGATCTTTAACTAGATAGGAAATTGATAACAAAAACTTTCTGCATCATCTTGAAGAGTTCTTGTGAAGGTTAATGAGAAGACATTTGAAAGCTATTTATAAACTGTAAAGGATCAATAATGATTATTATTATCTTTTGGGGTTCAATAAGCAGCTGAAGAAAAAGAATTGTGCACTTCTCTTACCTGTGTATTCATATAAAATGTTTAACTCATTACATAATCTCAAGATTTGCCTTGATCATGCAGAAATATTTACTACACATTAAATTTATACCGAATACCACATGAGCTATAAAACTGTGAATCATAAGCATCCTGAAGGGGGTTGTTGTCCAAAAATATGACAACATGTAACAAACATAAAAAGAAAACTATTAGCTGAATTATGGAAAAATAATATTTTGTTTATATTATATAATATTTTGGACAGGGATGCCTGGTGTACTGCAATTCATGGGATCACAAAGAGTCAGACATGACTGAGAGACTGAACTGAACTGAACTGAACTGAATATTTGGTTCTTCCTGAAGGAACCTGTGAGGACTTTTGCACTTAAGTTAGACCTTAAAGAATTAATGAGCAGTCAACTGTCTGAGTAAAGTGGGGATGTTATTGTAGGTATAGGGGATGTCCTGGGATGCAGGATGCAGAAAGGTTTTGGAAGAGTCAAGGCAAAAGATAGATTGGTCAGTGACAATACAGTTAGACCCAAGAATAGGAAAACATTAAACTATTATATATTAGAACACTGGAAATTGCAATGTTTATTTGGAGTTGCTTAGGTGCTGTTGTGTCCAACTCTTGCAACCTCATGTCAGCAGCCTCTGGTGGGCTACAATAACAGCTCCAAATAAATATTGCAATTTCCAGTGTTTTAATGTATAATAGTATATTTGACTTTAAAGTTCATAAATCTTTCATCATAGAATTGTTTTCCTGTTCATCTCTTACTGATCTTAATATACTTCAGAAGAGATACTGGCTAAACAGAGAATATATCAAGAGCAGTCAGGATAATGAATCATCTTAGAAAATATGACAACGTAAAGATGATTAACGTAGAAGTAGTCATTGATTCATTTATTCAATTAACATTTACTGAGTGCCAAGTGTGTGCCAGACTCTCTGCTAGATGTTACAGTTCTAGGAAATTATGAAGATATTGTCTGTATCCTCAATAGACTACTTAGTGTTAGAGAGAGAAAAAAAGAGAAAATACTGATTACCATATAGTGCTAACTACATGCATAAGGTACTATGGAAAGATAAAACCAAGTACCCAATTTGTCTCAAACATGATAGAGCAGAATGGCCTGACCAGGGAGATTTTAACTGAACTCATATTACAGGACCCAAGAGAGTCAGACTGTCAAATGAGATGGGAAAGATATTGAGAGAAGGGTTATTTGATAGATAATATGGGAAACTAACTGTTGGTGTGACAGTATGTTAGAACATAGTAGTAAATAATACTGGAAAGTAAATGGAAACAGATTCAGAATAGCAAGCTAATAGTTTGAACTTCATTTTGAATATGGTGGTACTCCAAGGCATTTCTTTTTTTAATTAGAGGAATAACCACACAAATCCATGTTTTGGAGACACTTTGTGACATCACTGCAAAGAATACACTGAACTGCGAACAACGGGACTAGAAGGCTATCGGATGGTCCGCAGTCTTGAGAAAAGGCTGAACTAAGTTTCAGTGCAGTTTGGTACATGTTGAACAGATATAGACGTGAAGTAATGCAAGGAGTTTAGGAAGACTATAGTTTCTAGCCTGTGCCATTGATGAATACTGGGGTCTATTACTAAACTAGAGAATATAGAAATAAGTAGAACCTGGTTTGGTAGGGAAGATGATAAATTCAGCCTCAGTTCAGACATGTTTTGAACTTCTGTGTGAGACAAAGATGATATTCCATGCTCAAGAAATTGGAATAATTAATGTTAAATTATCCGTACTACCCAAAGCAAGATACAGAAGTCCCTATAAAATTTCCAGTGGCATTTTTCACAGAAATAGAACAATTCAAAAATTTGTATGGAATCGCAAAAGACCCCATATAACCAAAGCAATATTGAGAAAGAATAATGGAAATATCACATTCCTTGATTTCAAACTGTATTGCAGTTCTATAATAACCTAAGTAGTATGATATTGGCATGAAAGCAAACACATAGAATACAGAGCCCAGAAATAAACCTATGAATATATGGTCAATTAACTTACAACACAGGAATCAAGAATGTAAGAAGGGGAAAAGATAGTCTCTCCAATAAATGTTGCTGAGAGCTGACCAGCCACAGGTGAAATAATGAAACTGGACAACTATCTTATACCATACATAAAAGTTAATTCAAAAGGGATTAAAGATGTGAACATAAGGCCTAATACTGTAAAACTCTGAGAAAAGACTATAGATAGCAAGCTCCTTGAGAGGTATTGGTGATGATGTTTTTAAATCTGACATCAAAAGTAAAAGCAACAAAAGAAAAAATTTAAAAAATGGGGCTGTATTAAACTAAAAAGCTTCTGTGCAGCAAGGAAAATCATCAACAAAATGACACAACCTATGGAAAATGGGAGAAAATTTACAAATCGTATATCTAATAAGGGGTTAATATATAAAACATAGAAACTCATATAATTCAATAGTAAAACAGCAATCTTAGTTAAAAATTAGCAGAAGATCTAAGTACAGTTTTTTCAGAGAAGACATAAAGAAGGCCAGCAGGTACATGAAAAGGTGTTCAACACCATTAATCATCAGGGAAGCCAAATCGTAATAAAGTATATCACCTCACACCTATTAGAATGGCTATTATCAATAAAACAAAGGATGACAAGTGTTAGTGAGGATGTGAAGGAAAGGAAGCCCTTGTACCCTGTTGATGGGAACCTAAACTGATGTAGCCACTTTGGAAAACAACCAGGAAGCTCCTCAAAGTTTAAAATATAACTACCATGTGATCCAGTAATCCCACTACTGGGTAAATAGCTAAAGGAAATGAAAACAAGATATTTGAGATATCCATATCCCCCATATTCATTGCAGCATTATCTGCAATAGCTTACACATTGAAACAACCCAAGTATCCACTGATGGATGGATAGATAATAATATTGTAGTGTGTGTATATACACAATAAAATATTATTCAGCCAAAAATGAGTGAAATCTTGCTATTGCAGCATCATTCCGGTTCCTTCAGGGCATTAAACTTATAAGTCAGAGAAAGACAAATATGATATGATCTCTCTTACATGTGGAATATAAGATAAAAAAGGTTAAAGATACAGAGAACAGATTGGTAGTTGTCAGAGGCAGGATATGGGGGTTAGGAAAAAAGAGTGAAGGAAGGCAAAAGTAAAATATGCAATTTAACATTTTTAGAATAGTTACAGTTTTCAACTTATGGCAAAATCTGTTTAACAAAATAGAATGAGTCTAGTGAGCTGTCATGAAACATGGCCAAAAGCATTAACTAAATGTAGTGTGACTTCACTTTCACTTTTCACTTTCATGCATTGGAGAAGGAAATGGCAACCCACTCCAGTGTTCTTGCCTGGAGAATCCCGGGGACGGGGGAGCCTGGTGGGCTGCCGTCTATGGGGTCGCACAGAGTCAGACACAACTGAAGCGACTTAGCAGCAGCAGCAGAAGTGTGAGCTCATTAATACATATATACTTGTTCCCATGCAAATAAATAGCTTTAAAAGATACATATCATTGTTAACTATGGTCACCTCTTAGAACGAGTAGATACATTTTTAAAAGGAAAAAAAAATCATTTCTCTACATTAGGTTTATATTCCAGAATACATCACATCACCACAATATATCAGTTCAGTTCACTTCCATTCAGTCGCTCAGTCGTGTCCTACTCTTTGAGACCCCATGAACCGCAGCACGCCAGGCCTCCTGGTCTATCACCAACTCCCGGAGTCCACTCAAACCCATGTCCATTGAGGCGGTGATGCCATCCAACCATCTCATTCTCTGTCGTCCCCTTCTCCTCCTGCCCTCAATCTTTCCCAGCATCAGGGTCTTTTCCAATGAGTCAGCTCTTCACATCAGGTGGCCAAAGTATTGGAGTTTCAGCTTCAACATCAGTCCTTCCAAGGAACACCCAGGACTGATCTCCTTTAGGCAAACTAAAATTTTTGCCAAATAGTCCCCTAGAAGTAGACTTTGAACTCCCACTCGTACTCCATTATTGATAGGACATTCTCTCCATATTATATTACTGCTGACTCTTCAATTATTGTGCTTCTTATCAAGTTCCTTTAGGTATGTGAGTTAGCAAACCCTTATCTACTAGATCAGGAAATCCCTGTTTGACATTCAGAGCAGTTATACTTATGGAGCCACAAAGATAGCAGTTTAATCTTCTTTCCTGTGGTAAATATTTAAAACAATATGTTATATCTTGATAATTTCATCCTTATTTATGGATTTAATTCCCAACCATGTTGCCAACTCATTATTTTCAGCTGCCTACAAAACACTTGTCAATCTTTGTCTCTTTTGCTAGATAAATAAATGAATTTATATTTCTAAGAAATGAAATATAACAGTTTAATGCATTTAGGTTGAAAAATTGGAGTAGAAAGCCTATTGCATATTTCAGTTCAAATATTGTGGCTATGTTCAGAGTAACACTGCTTAAATAGAAACCACTTGGGCCTTTTCTGGTTGCTATAGACTGTGTTTAACAAACTTCCTGAGCAGTGAGATGAACAAGCCCCACACTTGTGAAAGCTTTACCACCTCATATTCAGTAGTTGGGCTCACAGTCAGCTGCTCTGTCTGCAAACCAGCATCTGTCATTTCAGCTCTTTCATTGGTATTCTGCCCTGTATCTGAAAATGCTCAGTATTCAGCGTAACTAGAAAACTCCACAATGGTAATGTAGTAGAGCTTGAAATTTTGATTTGGAATAGACATAAAAATGCAGGATATTATCTCTGAATCTAATTCTTTGCCAGTGAATATTGGTCCAACTCTGGTTTCTGGTGGCCTGGGAAGAGCCTAGAGTTGGTCTAGTTTTCACCTTTATTTAAAATGTATGGAAGTACATATGAATCCCAAATTCCCTAACTATCCCTCTCCCATCCCCACAGGTAACCGTAAGTTCCTTTTATAAGTCTGCAAGTCTGTTTCATAAACAAGTTTATTTGTGTTATTTCTTTTTAGATTCTACCTATAAGTGATATCATGTACACAGTGCTATATTTAAAATGGATAGCCAACAGGGACCTACTGTACAACGCAGGGAACTGTGTTCAATGTTACATGGCAGTCTGGATGGGAGAGGAGTTTGAGGGAGAGTGGATACATGTATATGGATGGCTGGGTCTCGTCGCTGTGCCCCTGAAACTGTCACAGCACTGTTAATAAGCTGTACTCCAATATCAAATAAAAAGTTTTTTAAAAGTTTGGAGGTAATTGCAGTAACTGAAAATGGCATATCTAGAGTGACATAGAGTCAGGCTTAGAAAGATAGCCAAGAGGTTCAGCCAAATGAGATTCTGGGAATCAATGAGAAATGAAGTAAGCACTTTAGAGTGGCGAAACGTAGCTATGCTAACTTACATCTTTATCAGTTGAGTTCAGTTCAGTCACGCAGTTGTGTCTGACTCTTTGAGAACCCATGAATCACAGCATACCAGGCCTGCCTGTCCATCACCAACTCCGGGAGTTCACCCAAATTCATGTCCATCGAGTCGTCTCATCCTCTGTCATCCCCTTCTCCTCCTGCCTCCAATCCCTCCCAGCATCAGCGTCTTTTCCAAAGAGTCAACTCTTCGCATGAGATGGCCAAAGTATTGGAGTTTCAGCTCTAGCATCATTCCTTCCAATGAACACCCAGGACTGATCTCCTTTAGAATGGACTGGTTGGATCTCCTTGCAGTCCAAGGGACTCTCAAGAGTCTTCTCCAACACCACAGTTCAAAAGCATCAATTCTTCGGCGCTCAGGTTTCTTCACAGTCCAACTCTCACATCCATATGTGACCACTGGAAAAACCATAGTCTTGACTAGACGGACCTTTGTTGGCAAAGTAATGTCTCTGCCTTTCAATATGCTATCTAGGTTGGTCATAACTTTTCTTCCAAGGAGTAAGCGTCTTTTAATTTCATGGCTGCAGTCACCATCTGCAGTGATTTTGGAGACCAAAAATATAAAGTCTGACACTGTTTCCACTGTTTCCCCATCTATTTCCCATGAAGTGATGGGACCAGATTCCATGATCTTTGTTTTCTGAATGTTGAGCTTTAAGCCAACTTTCTCACTCTCCTCTTTCACTTTCATCAAGAGGCTTTTTAGTTCCTCTTCACTTTCTGCCATAAGGGTGGTGTCATCTGCATATCTGAGGTTACTGATATTTCTCCCGGCAATCTTGATTCCAGCTTCTGCTTCTTCCAGTCCAGCGTTTCTCATGATGTACTCTGCATATAAGTTAAATAAGCAGGGTGACAATATACAGCCTTGACGTACCCCTTTTCCTATTTGGAACCAGTCTGTTCCACGTCCAGTTCTAACTGTTGCTTCCTGACCTTCATATAGGTTTCTCAAGAGGCAGGTCAGGTGGTTTGGTATTCCCATCTTTTTCAGAATTTTCCACAGTTTATTGTGATGCACACAGTCAAAGGCTTTGGCATAGTCTATAAAGCAGAAATAGATGTTTTTCTGGAACTCTCCTGCTTTTTCGATGATCTAGCGAATGTTGGCAATTCGATCTCTGGTTCCTCTGCCTTTTCTAAAACCAGCTTAAACATCTGGAAGTTCACGGTTCACATATTGCTGAAGCCTGGCTTGGAGAATTTTGAGCATTCCTTTACTAGCGTGTGAGATGAGTGCAATAAACCTGCATATTTAAAATCTCAAACACAAAAGTTATTTGAGTGCTCCTGTAAACCTAATTACTGAGATGTTTGGGAAAAATAAGGGAAATTTTTCCTCTGAGTTTTATGAAATAAATTACTCCAAAAATAGATATATGGAGCTTTCATGAGATAAGTATAATCGAGAGGCCTTAATGAGTTGCAAATCTGATGTATTTCAGACTGGTTTTTCAAAAATATGCATGTAATAAAAATAACGTGAGCTATATATAAGCAGCTACCATTTATCATGGTACATGAATGAGTACATAGAGTTTCTGTGCACATGAAGTGAAGTTGCTCAGTTGTGTGCAACTGTTTGTGACCCCATGGACTATTGCCTTCCAGGCTCCTCCATCTAGGGGATTTTCCAGGCAAGAGCACTGGAGTGGGTTACCATTTCCTTCTACAGGGTATCTTCCCATCTCAGGGATCGAACCTAGGTCTCCTGCATTGTAGGCAGATGCTTTACCTTCTGAGCCACCAGGGAAGATCTTCTATGCACATATATTTTCTAATTTGTTCCCCTGGAAATATTATTTTCCTTATTTTCAAGATAAGGAAGACAGAAAATAAAGCTTATCAGTAGCAAAGGTATTCCTCTTCGTGGATCACAGCCTCATCATGGCACAGGGGGTTGCATAACTCAATAAAGCTATGAGCCATGCTGTGCGGGGCCACCGAAGATGAACGGGTCATAGTGAAGAGTTCTGATAAAACATGGTCTACTGGAGGGGGCAGGGAATGGCAAACCACTCTCTTGCATCGACAACCCTGTGGACGGTAAGAAAGCACAAAAAGATATGACACCAAAAGATGAGCCCCCCAGGTTGGAAGGTGTTCACTATACTACTGGAGAAGAGAGGAGGGCAATTACTAATGGCTCCAGAAAGAATGAAGTGGCTGGTGCAAAGTGGAAATGTTGTGCAGTTGTGAGTGTTTCTGATGGTGACAGTAAAGTCTGTTGCTGTAAAGAACAGTACTGCATAGGAACCTGCAATGTTAGGTCCATGAATCAAGGTAAGCTGGGTGTGGTCAAGCAGGAGACGGCAAGACTGAATGTCGACATCCGTCTTAGGAATCAGTGAATTAAAGTGGACAGTAATGGGAGAATTTAATACAAATGATCAATATAATGCAAATGATCATTATGTATATTTTTTCCCTAAGGGATATAATGATCCCTTAGAAGAAATGGAGTAGTCTTCATAGTCAACAAAAGAATCTAAAATATAATACTTGAATGCACCTTCAAAAATGACAGAATGAACTCAGTTTGTTTCCAAAACCAACCATTCAACATCATAGTAATCCATGTCTGTGCCCAACCACTGACACTGAAGAAGCTGAAGTTGAATGGTTCTATGAAGACCTATAAGACCTTCTAGAACTGACACACACACACACACACACAAAAAGAAACCCAATGTCCTTTTTCATCAGAGGAGATTGGAATATAAATTTAAAAAGTCAAGAGATACCTGGCATAACAGGCAAGTCTGGCCGTGGAGTACAAAATGAAGCAGGGCAAAGGCTAACAGTTTTTTTATGAGAACACACCGATCATTGCACACAAGCTTTTCCAACAACCCAGGAGGTGACTCTACACATGGAAATCACTATATGGTCAATACGGAAATCAGATTGATTATATTATTTACAGCCAAAGATGGAGAAGCTCTGTAGAGTCAGCAAAAAAAAACAAGAACTGGAGCTGAGCTGACTGTGGCTCAGATCATGAGCTCCTTATTGCAAAATTCAGGCTTACGTTGAAGAAAGTAGGGAAAACCACTGGACCATTCAGATATGACCTAATCAGATCCCTTATGATTACATAGTGGAAGTGATGAATAGATCCAAGAGATTAAAACTGGTCAACAGAGTGCATGAAAAACTATGGAAGGAAGTTCCTAACACTATACAGGAGGCAATAATCTGTATAGAAAATGTAAGAAGGCAAAGTGGATTTCTGAGGAAGCTTTACAAATAGCTGAGGAAATAAGAGAAGCAAAAGGAAAGGGGAAAGGGAAAGATAAACCCTACTGAATGCAGAGTTTCAGAGAATAGCAAAGAGAGATAAAAAAGCCTTCTTAAGTGAGCAATGCAAAGAAATAGAAGAAAACAGTAGAAAGGGAAAGCTAGAGTACTCTTCAAGAATATTGGAGATATCAAGGGAACATTTTATGCAATGATGGGCACAATAAAGGACAGAAATGGTAAGGACTAGAAGAGAATAAGAAGAGGTGGCAAGAATACACAGAAGAACTATGTAAAAAAGATCTTAATGACTGGATAAACAAATGGTGTGGTCACTCACTTAGAGCCAGATGCTGGGAATATAAAGTCAATTGAGTCTTACTAAGTTGGCCTAAAGCTCAACATTCAGAAAACGAAGATCCTGGCATCTGGTCCCATCACCTCATGGAAAATAGATGGAGAAACAGTGGAAACAGTGTCAGACTTTATTTTGGGGGGCTCCAAAATCACTGCAGAAGGTGATTGCAGCCATAAAATTAAAAGACGCTTACTCCCTAGAAGGAAAGTTATGACCAACTTAGATATTATATTCAAAAGCAGAGACATTACTTTGCCGACTAAGGTCTGTCTAGTCAAGGCTATGGTTTGTCCTGAGGTCATGTATGGATGTGAGAGTTGGACTGTGAAGAAGGCTGAGCGCCGAAGAATTGATGCTTTTGAACTGTGGTGTTGGAGAAGACTCTTGAGAGTCCCTTGGACTGCAAGGAGATCCAACCAGTCCATTCTGAAGGAGATCAGTCCTCGGATTTCTTTGGAAGGAATGATGCTAAAGCTGAAACTCCAGTACTTTGGCCACCTCATGCAAAGAGTTGACTCATTGGAAAAGACTCTGATGCTGGGAGGGATTGGGGGCAGGAGGAGAAGGAGAGGACAGAGGATGAGATGGCTGGATGGCATCACTGACTCGATGGACGTGAGTCTGAGTGAACTCCAGGAGATGGTGATGGACAGGGAGGCCTGGCGTGCTGTGATTCAGGGGTTGCAAAGAGTCAGACATGACTGAGCGACTGAACTGAACTGAACTGAAGCATTATTATGAACAAACCTAGTGGAGGTGATGAAATTCCAGCTAAGCTATTTAAAATCCTAAAAGATTATGCTGTTAAAGTGCTGCACTCGGTATGTCAGCAAATTTGGAAAACTCAACAATGGCCACAAGACTGGAAAATGTCCGTTTTTATTCCAATCCCAGTGAAGTACAATGCCAAAGAATGTTCACTACCCTACCATTGAGCTCCTTTCACATGCTAGCAAGGTAATGCTCAAAATTCTTCAAGCTAGGCTTCAGCAGTGTGTGAACTGACAATTTCCAGATGTACAAGCTGGGTTTAGAAAAGGCAGAGGAACCAGAGGTCAAATTGCTAATTTTCATCGGATCAGAGAGAAAACAAGTGAGTTCCAGAGTTTCAGAAAAACATCTACTTCTGCTTCATTGACTATGCTAAGACTTTTGGCCGTGTGGCTCACAAGAAAGTATGGAAATTTTGAAAGAGATGGGAATATCAGACCACCTTGCCTGTCTCCTAAGAAACCTGTGTTTGGATCAAGAAACAACAGTTAGAATCGGCCATGGAACAACTGACTAGTTCAAAATTAGGAAAGGAGTATGCAAAGGCTGTACATAGCTACCCTGGCTATTCAAAGTACATCGGCAAAATGCCAGGCTAGGTGAATCACAAGCTGAAATCAAGGTTTCAGGGAGAAATGTCAATAACCTCAGATATGCAGATGATCCCCCTGTAATAGCAAAAAGTGAAGAGAATCTAAAGAGCTTCTTAAAGAGTGTGAAAGAGGAGAGTGAAATAGCTGGATTGAAACTCAACATTCAAAAGACTAAGATCATGACATTCGGTCCCAGCACTTCATGGCAAAGAGAGAGTAAAGTGTGGAAGCAGTAACATGTTATTTCATGCACTCCAAGGTCAGTGCAGACAGTGACTGTGGGCATGAAATTACAAGATTCTTTCTCCTTGGAAGGAAAGCTATGAGAAGCCTAGACAGTGTGTTAAAGAGCAGAGACAGCACTTTGTTGACAGAGGTCCGTCTAGTCAAAGCTATCATTTTTCCAGTAGTCATGTACAGATGTAAGAGCTGGACCATAAAGAAGGCTGGGTGCCAAATGATTGATGCCTTCTAACTGTGGTGTTGGAGAAGACTCTTGAGAGTCCCTTGGACAGCAAGGAGATGAAACCAGTCAGTCCAAAATGAAATCAACTCTGAATACTCACTGGAAGGACTGATGCTGAAAATGAAACTCCAGTACTGTGGCCACGTGATGGGAAGAGCTGACTCACTGGAAAAGACCCTGATGCTGGGGAAAATGGAAAGCAATAGGAGAAGAGGGTGGAAGAAGATTGAAATGGTTAGATGGCGTCCCTGACCCAATGGACTTGAATTTGAGCAAATGCTAGCAGATAGTCAAGGACAGGGGAGCCTGGCATGCTGCAGTCCATGGGGTTGCAAAGAACTCAACGTGACTTAATGAATTAACAACAGCAGCAGCGTTAGAAAAGGTACTTTTTATTATGGAAACATTACATCTAACTCATTAATCTTCTCTTATGAAAATGAAATGATATGATATCTAAATATGGTTGACCTTTTCATTAATATTCTGACTGGACAGCTCAATGATGCTAATCTTGAACTCAAGATTAAATGTTAGTCTCATTTGATCACCTTCCAACTAACTTGGAGCAATCACTTTAAACTCTGAGTTTACTTGAAAATTACAATATGTAGTGATTATATGTTACTACTATCTATCCTAGGTTATGAGACTCTGTCTAGTTAGTACATCAATTACTCTGAGAGTTGTGAAATGGTATACTTATTTCTGAAAGTGTTCTAGATCAGAAAGTTTGCTAGATTATAAAATTCATCTAGATTTCACATTTCACAAGGCTCTATGTAACCTTTGTTAGAAATGTTTCTTATATGGAAAATTTAAATGTACGACTAAAATAGTTAAAGTCCATTCTCTTTTTCCTACTCTAAATTTTTATTAATGTTTCCTACAAATTTTGACTGGTTTATAGTCTGAAAAGTTCACTAGTTTATGATTGGCTTAAGGACAGAGGCCAAAATTATGAGGAATACATTTAATATTTTAACAGCATACTCTCTTAGAAAAATTGTGATAGCTTGAGATTCCATTTAGTTAGCAAGATATAAGTTAGCACTTGAGAACATGACTCAAATAAAAGCTTCAGTGCTAATCTGGGAGCCATAGACATGATCATAGTTTCTTTTCCTGAAGGAATAAATTATTAGGCTTAAATCATTATTTACAGTATAATATTATTTTTAGTAAAATATTATATAGTACGTGAACTGTGAACTTCCAGGTATTCAAGCTGGATTTAGAAAAGGCAGAGGAACTAGATATCAGATTGCCGACATCCTATGGATCATCAAAAAAGCAAGAGCATTTAAGAAAAACATATATTTTTGCTTTATTGACTATGCCAAAGCCTTTGACTGTGTGGATCACAAACTGTGGAAAATTCTTAAAGAGATGGGAATACCAGACCACCTGACGTGCCTCCTGAGACATCTGTATGCAGGTCAGGAAGCAACAGTTAGAACTGGACATGAAACAACAGAGTGGTTCCAAATCGGAAAAGGAGTACATCAAGGTTGTATATTGTCACCATGCTTATTTAAATTATATGCAGAGTACATCATGTGAAAAGCTGGGCTGGATGAAGCAGAAGCTGGAATCAAGATTGCCGGGAGAAATATCAATAACCTCAGATATGTAGATGATACCACCCTTATGACAGAAATCAAAGAACTAAAGAGCCTCTTGATGAAAGTGAAAGAGGAGAGTGAAAATGTTGGCTTAAAGCTCAACATTCAGAAAACGAAGATCATGGCATCTGGTCCCATCACTTCATGGCAAATAGATGGAGAAACAGTGTCAGACTTTATTTTGGGGGGCTCCAAAATCATTGCAGATGGTGACTGCAGCCATGAAATTCAAAGATGCCTACTCCTTGGAAGAAAAGCTATGACCAACCTAGATAGCATGTTAAAAAGCAGAGACATTACTTTACCAACAAAGGTTCCTCTAGTCAAGGCTATGATTTTTCCAGTAGTCATGTATGGATGTGAGACTTTGGACTATAAAGGAAGCTGAGTGTTGGAGAATTGATGCTTTTGAACTGTGTTATTGGAGAAGACTCTTGAGAGTCCCTTGGACTACAAGGAGATCCAACCAGTCCATCCTAAAGGAGATCAGTCCTGAATACTCATTGGAAGGCCTGATGTTGAAGCTGAAACTCCAATACTTTGGCCACCTGATGCGAAGAGCTGACTCATTGGAAAAGACCCTGAAGCTAGGAAAGATTGAAGTCAGGAGGAGAAGAGGACAGCAGAGGATGAGATGGTTGGATGGCATCACTGATGCGATGGACATGAGTTTGAGTAGGCTTTGAAAGTTGGTGATGGACCGGGAAGCCTGGGATGCTGTAGTCCATGGGGTCACATGCTGTAGTCCAAGAGTCAGACACGACTGAGTGACTGAACTGAGAGTGACTGATACATCTTACAAGATCCTTTGTTTTCAGAGTTCACCTAGACCTAAATATGTCTAGAAATTCATATTGAAAAATTAATTCCAGGGTTCATGTTTCACATGTTCAAAGGTTTACCTCAAGACTATTTCCTAAAATGTTCTTGTAATTTTAAGGGAAGTTGTTTCCCTTGAACTGATTTAAAGCCACCTTATTTAAACTGTTTTGCAAGGATAGCTGAGATACTTGCGTGGAATGGAAGGATGGAGAGGCAGGCAAGAGAGTTTGAGCTAACTGAACTCCAGCATCTTTTTCAAGCTAGTTCAGCTTTATCCTTATTTTTTATGTACATGGTGTGTGTGTGTGCTCTGTTGTTCAGTTGCGTCCAACTCTTTGCGAGCCTACGGACTGTAACCTGCAAGCTCCTCTCCCCATGGGATTTCCCAGGCAAGAATACTCAAGTAGGTAGCCATTCCCTTCTGCAGGGGATCTTCCCATATCAGGGATTGAACTCGTGACAGTGCATCTCTTGCACTGGCATGTGGATTCTTTACCACTGAGCCATTTGCTAAGCCTTTATGTACACTGAGCATCTGCCTAATATTTTAGCTATTTTAAAAAATAAGTACTCAGCTACTGAATCTGAAGAGCTGAATTTCAAAACCAGTGGCCTAAAGTTGTCCTATTTTCCCATGGGAGGTAGAGAATTACTTTTGAAATAATGCACCCATCATATAGTTCTGGAGATTGATCACCTTATTCATTTTATTTATGTAAATTATGATCTTCTTCTTTACATATATCAGAACCACTGGAAGCACACACTTCAGTAGGAACTACATGAAGGTATTGCACAATAGATAGGATTATGCCCAATCCAAGTACTCACTATTTTCAGATTTCAAAGTTTGTAATTATCATTTCTACTCCTACCTTACTGCCACATATTTTGGTTGTTATTCCAAATATCATCATATTTTATTAAGCTAGAATCTTTGGATCCATTTTTCTCTACTCAAGCCTCTCACATGCTACTCCCCTTGACATTGGTAACTCCATCATCAACACAGGCGTTTCTGTGAATTGGGTTTTGTTAACAGAATTTGATTTTAGTTTCTCTGCCTGCTGAATGACAGAATATTTCTCTAATGCTACATGTGATTTTTAAATATTCAGTTTTAGTTAAATTATTCTTTTATGTCTGAATATCATATATTTTGAGAATAGCCTTTAAGCTTAGGAGAAATGTGAACATTTTCTAATATCATGTATATGTTTATATAATATCCCACAGGAAACTATATATAGGAAATTATATCATTTATGGATCACTCTTGCAAAAGGACCTAAAGAGTATGAATTTTGGAAGAGTTTCAAAGGCAGCTGTAACCTAATGGGAAGGGAGATCTCTTTCTGCCAAATTATCCTCTCTTCAGACTTTCTGGCAGCTTGTCCTCTCATTCCATTACGAAGCCTCCACTGACCACCTGGGTCAGATTAAAGACCTCTGTTTTACTCTCTTATTATCATGTACTTTGCTAGTATTTATTACATGTGCAATTTCCATGCATTTTACTATGAACATGTGATTAATGTCTGTTTCCCCATTGGACTGTGAGTTGCTTGAGGACCAAGGGAATCAATCTTTTTGTTCATCATTGTACCTTCAGTGCCCACCCTACTATTGGACCTAGCAGGCTCAAAAAATAAGTGCTGAATAAGTTTAAATAAATTCATCCATGTGAATCATTTCCTTCAGTTGGAATTAGTTTCACCCTAAACTTTAAAGGATATGAAAGTTTAACACATGCACGTTTTGTTCATATGTAAATCATTTCTCCCCAACATATAAAAATTTTCTTTTTTTCCCACTTTTTTAAAGTGAAGAATTGCCTAAGTTTTATGACTCTATGACTTCAATATTCCACTTAAATTTATCGCTGATACCTATCTACCTTAGGTAACATTTTATTACTTAGAAAATACCACTAAGAATGTAAAGGAAAACTGAAGACTGATTGAGTAAATATCATCTGGATATCCCAATATTTGAACACTTGTGTTCAACCCAGCTTGCATTTTAAAAGGGAATATTTCAGCTAAGGAAGGAGGTTTGGTGTATCAGTACGAAAATGCGTATAGTTTTAGTCTCCCCCATACATATATATAAATATGAATATACACACACACACACACACACACACACACATATAAAGGATTCTTATAGGGAAATTGTTGCCTTGTTTTTCCCCTGGGGAAAATTTGAGAAAGCATGAGTTGTTTGGGGAGTGGCATGAATTTGCCTTCAGGGAGCTAATATCTCCCCAAAGGGCACTCAGGGTGGATCAGCCTATCTATCATGGAGCAGGAACCTCAGAAAAACAAATATGTCTCAAACTCCCATCTTCTGAAATACTGGGGAAACTTCCTTAAATAATATAGCTAAAGGGAAAACACAAACACCAGCCTCAGCACAAATTTCATGATAGATCACTAAGAATTTCAGGAGGATATGGAATGCTGTTTGTTTTCTCTGTTCTTAGAAGAATATGTGGTAATATTGACAATTTAGGTTCATATTTGGTATTTAATATGAATTCTTTATTTGCTAGAAGCTAAACAAGTCTCATAATATTCTCCTTGAAATAAAATGAAATGTATAATTGGCAGTATTTTATTAACAGCTGGAGCTTTAAATTTAATGCAGGCAGGTAGAAAACTCTGGAGCCTGGCTTGGCAGCAATGCTCAGTGGTCTTTGTACAAAGCTAAACTTTTTTCTTATTCATTCCAAATGGGTGAGAGATTTCTTAGTTGGAGTAGGTTCCATACATGAAAAGCTATCTTTACTCCATTTGCTACTGATTTCTAAAGGTTTGACCTCTTATATTTTTTGAAATTGTGGGTTAACCTTCTTGCTTCAAGGAAAATGGCACCTGGGAATGACATTTCCATTTTCTAAAGTAATATGAACATAGAGGCAGGACTAAAATGGCTCATGAAATTAACCTGTGACTCTTAAGGGGATAGCATCATTTACCTGGTTTGGTAAAAGAAAAAAGAAAACCATGATTTCGTGTTCAATTGACCAAAAGAAAGAAATGAGCATAGACACTGCTTTTCAAAAAGATCCTCAAAACGTTTTCTCAGTAGGATGTGTCAAGGTCAAGGTTACAGAAGTCATGTCTACTCTCTGCACTGTTAGTTACTCAAGTCATAAGCCTATTCCAGTAAAAGTTACTTCTTTATTCCTATCAAATTAGGGAAAATAACAGTTAAGATAGAAGTATTTTATTGCATACTGAGATATAGAAAGCAGTCATTGAACCGGCAAGTACTTTGACCTGACATAATAGTTTTCATTTTAGCAGCTTTAACCTATTTGGCCATAATTATTGGCCAATAGCTTGTCAAATAAAGAATTTCACAGCTCAGACTCTGTAGCTTAATCTTTTACGACATAGCCCTACCATGGCCAGAGCTTACGTTGTTGTATCTTGAATGATTTCTCCATATTGTATAGAAATTCTTATCCATATTTTAATCTTAGAAAGAAGGAAAGCCTACAAAAACTGATTTCTACTTGAGGGAACATATAGAGGAGAAAGAGACAAAGATCATGGAGGGGTGGGTACTACTTTTAAAACTACTTCTCCTTTCTATGTACATGGCTTCAGTGAATTCTGTCTTTCCTAAATTTCTCTTTGTAGTGGAGCCATTACATATTACTTACTATAGACCTCAAAGTGCTGTTATGTGAATTAACTGGGGTAATGCAAACCAAGCGTGGGGTGGTCAACTCAATGAAGCGTAGGCACCCAAAACTATTGTCTCCTGGCCACTTTCCTTCTCCAGCACCCCCATTTCATACCCGCCTGACTTCCCATCTTGTCTGTCTCCCATCACTGCTCTGTAATCCTACACAGGCGCTCCTCCTTTCCCATGAAGGGTATTTGCTCATGTTTCTGGCTGCCTGAAACGTCCTATCCTTGCCTGCTTACATGGCTGCCGCCTCATCATCTGTCTGTGTTTAGGTTTTACCTCTCAGGAAGGTCTGTCTGTGCATCCCGTGCAGTAGTCCCTCTGCTTTGCTAAAGCAGTATCCCTTTGTTCTCTAATGGCATCTTGTCATTTTCAATGTACGGGTGAGTGATAGTGTGCAATGCTTGTATTCTCGCCATTAGACTGTGTGCCAGTGAGTTCCAGTTCAGTTGCCCGTTAATGTGTCTGGGGAGCATGGAAACAGTGTTGGTACTTGGGCTTCATCTTCTTGAAATTTCCAGTAATTGATCTTGAGTAAGACCCAAGTATCAGTATTGTTTAGAAGTTCCCCAGATGATTCTAACCCACAGCGGAGGTAAGGAGATCTGCCCTGCACTGCAGAAAAGCACTGGTTAACTTCCCTGGTCACTAGAGGAGACCCATTCTGACCAACTATAGAAAGACATCTTAGAATTAATGTCTGGCTATCACTGGCATTCTAGTTCTCTTTGTCTGTCAGAATATTCTTTGGAGATGATAAAAATATTCTCAAGCAGTGATATTCTAAAAGTTGAAAAGAAAAAGATATCTGCAAGTATAAGAAACTCTTCTGAACTTCAGAATACTAATTAATCCTGTTTTCCCTTCCAGTGATGAAAAGGAAATGTTTTCCTTCAGTTTTTTTTTCACACTGAGAAGAATGTTTTAAGAAAGTCTGCTATAAAATGTGACGATAATCTGTGTGTATGTATATTTAATTTTTCTTTCTTTTGAGAATCTATCCATAGATCTCTAGAGCCATAAACCAGTATCTTTATCATAGGACAGTCATTCTGACTTATTTTGATAAAAATGATTAAATTTTAAATGTATAGACTTCTTTGAATTACTGCTTATTAGGAAAATTCATTTTGTTTTTAAACTATTATCTGTATTTTACTGCACATTTTATTCACAGATGATGATTTCCTTATATAATCAAAGCCAGAAATGGAGTAAGGCAAGTGAGGCATTTTTCTCACTGCAAAATTTAAGTGAGGGAGTCCCACTCAGTAATCAAAATAGTAACATTTTAATGTAATACATTTAGAAATGCAAATTAATGCAAAAAATTTATCATGAAGAAAATATCAAAATTGTAAAGGAAGATTACTGCCATATTGAGCCATAACACAATTTGAGGCAAAAGGAAAAATGTGCAGCTCTAGATATATAGTTTGATGTATTTTTAAATAGATAATTTTTTCAGAACATTATAATTGAAAAATGTTTAAATGATATTTATGCTGAATATTTAATATAAAATTATTATAATTTTAATTCAGCTGAAGCTAAAATCATTTTAGGTTGTCTTTTGGTCAAGAGAAATTGTCAAATGTGACAATGTTATCGATTCAGTAAAAGCTAGAGTTGACATATTTCCTTTTGCTTCCTATATGTCTCCTCCACCCTGCATAGTGACTCATATAATGACTTTTCATTTATAAAATAATTTAACTGTCCACCAAAGGTAAATATGTGGCACTATTAAACCAAATTAAAATTGTTACAAAAGTTAAAAGTCAAACGAAGATGATTGTTCTGTATTAATAATGAAGATTTAACATTTATGCCCTTTGAAATGTAACAATATGGTACAAGCATAAATATGCAATATTGGTTCAAAATGGAAGGGTAATAGAACCATTTATAATTTTAGGATTAACACCTTAATTTAGTCTAAGATAGTACAAAATACAGAGAGAGAATTTTAATAATAGAGTATAAGGTACATTTACTGGCTAGATATCAGCTTGACCATTTTATTTAAAACAGGGCATCTTAAATAACAGTTGTACTTGCTATCAATTCAGTTCAGTTCAGTCGCTCAGTCGTGTCCGATTCTTTGCAACCCCATGGACTGCAGCATGCCAGGCATCCCTGTCCATCACCAACTCCCAGAGCCTACCCAAACTCATGTCCATCGAGTCGGTGATGCTATCCAACCATCTCATCCTCTGTCGTCCCCTTCTCCTCCTGCCTTCAATCTTTCTCAGCATCAGGGTCTTTTCAAATGAGTCAGCTCTTTGCATCAAGTGGCCAGAGTATTGGAGTTTCAGCTTCAGCATCAGTCCTGCCAATGAACACTCAGGTCTGATGGACGGTTGGATCTCCTTCCAGTCCAAGGGACTCTCAAGAGTCTTCTCCAACACCACAGTTCAAAAGCACCAATTCTTCAGCACTCAGCTTTCTTTATGGTCCAACTGTCACATCCATACATGACTGCTGGAAAAACCATAGCCTTGAATAGATGGGCCTTTGTTGGTAAAGTAATGTCTCTGCTTTTTAACATGCCATCTAGGTTGGTCATAGCTTTTCTTCCAAGGAGTAAGCGTCTTTTAATTTCATGGCTGCAGTCACCATCTGCAGTGATTTTGGAGCCCCAAAATAAAGTTTGTCACTGTTTCCATTGTTTCCCCATCTATTTGCCATGAAGTGATGGGAATGGATGCCATGATCTTAGTTTTCTCAATGTTGAGCTTTCAGCCAACTTTTTCACTCTCCTCTTTCACTTTCATCAAGAGGCTTTTTAGTTCTTCTTCTCTTTCTGCCATAAGGGTGGTGTCATTTGCAAACCTGAGGTTATTGATATTTCTCCCGGCAATCTTGATTCCAGCTTGTGTTTCTTCTAGCCCAGTGTTTCTCATAATGTACTCTGCATAGAAGTTAAATAAGCAGGGTGACAATATACAGCTTTGATGTACTCCTTTTCCTATTTGGAACCAGTCTGTTGTTCCATGTCCAGTTCGAACTATTGCTTCTCCACCTGCATACAGATTTCTCAAGAGGCAGGTCAGGTGGTCTGGTATTCCCATCTCTTTCAGAATTTTCCACAGTTTACTGTGATCCACAGTCAAAGGTTTTGGCATGTTCCCTTTAGGAATCTGTTAAATATACAACCACAGAATGAAAAAAAATTAAATTGCTATAGAAATTTCTGATCAGCCTTACTTGGATTACATGTGTTAAGATGAAATTAGTATTTTGTGTTTCATTGACCCAGTAAGATTTCATGATAATCCAAAACACATTCTTAATTGAACCTTTTCCTTGTTTGTTTTTTAATGTTATATGCATTATATATGTCTGGTCATTTACCTGTAAAGCTAAGCATCGCAATTTAGAAAATTAAAAGCAACGACAACAAAAAAGATTTTATGTGATCATCTTTTGAAAGGTTGTGTAAAACTGTAAATGGGTTTTGCAGCTATTCAGCACATTGGAAATTACAATGAATAATAAATGAACGAAAGGTGGCTCTATGGGATTATTTCTAAACATGAGAAATGTTTTCTAAGCTTCAAAAACTCATGCCTATAAAATCATTTTACTGTTGTTTTTACAGTTTAAATAGTCAGGTATTTGATTATTACTAATAAACTGTTTGTAGCTCAGAATTGCATCTGGAACCGAAAAGTAAACTGTTTTATCCTATGAGTTTGTAATGTCTAGTAAATAAAAGCATTTCATGCTACGGGCACAACCAGAGGCTATCAGTGGAGCTGGTTTCCTTCTCACTTTGAAAACTGATTTCACTAGTACTGGACGCATCAGAAAGGCAACTAAAAGCATTTGCTACTTTCCCTTCCCACTGTTTACCACTGAAGGTCCATTAATGTTCCTTTGTAGCCTTTAGATATTCCATAGACAGGACAGAAGAACTCTTCATTATCTGCTGCTGCTGCTAAGTTGCTTCATGTGACCCTGTAGACGGCAACCCACCACGCTTCTCTGTCCCTGGGATTCTCCAGGCAAGAATACTGGAGTGGGTCGCCATTTCCTTCTCCATTCATTATCTGTTCTTAATCTATAAAGCTGCACACATGAAAATCACCTATCAAACATCTTAGGAAACTTGTTAAATCTTATGAAAAGTAGCATTATTTTTATAGACATCAGGGAGTCTTACCATCTAAGACCAGTTGTATGCAGTGTGTTGGACTATTAGGAAAATGTGAGCATTTAAGAAGAGATTTCAGTTTAACATCATTGTAGTAAACAGGGAGAATTATTGAAGAGGGGATAATTTTGAGTATTAGGACCCAGTTTTCTTAAGATATTCTGAAAGCAGCATGTTCTTCAAAAAGATAGGATTGAATCCCTGTGAAAAATAAATTTCTACAAAGGCCTTTGAAATATATGAGTCCTGTGCTTTTTCTGAAAAAGTTAAGGCTTCCCTGGTGGCTCAGATAGTAAAGAATCTGACAGCAGTCCAAGGGATTCTCAAGAGTTTTCTCCAACACCACAGTTCAAAAGCATCAATTCTTTGGCACTCAGCTTTCTTTATAGTCCAACTCTCACATCCATACATGACTACTGGAAAACACATAGCCTTGACTAGATGGACCTTTGTTGACAAAGTAATATCTCTGCTTTTTAATATGCTGTCTAAGTTGGTCATAACTTTTCTTCCAAGGAGCAAGCGTCTCTTAATTTCATGGCTGCAGTCACCATCTGCAGTGATTTTGGAGCCCAATAAAATAAAGTCAGACACTGTTTCCACTGTATCCCCATCTATTTCCCATGAAGTGATGGGATCAGATGCCATGATCTTCATTTTCTGAATGTTGAGCTTTAAGCCAACTTTTTCAGTCTCCTCTTTCACTTGCATCAAGAGGCTCTTTAGTTCTTCACAGTCAAAGGCTTTGGCATAGTCAATAAAGCAATGTCTGTGTACTAATTTCTGGGAAACTGTACTGATAATAGATAAGTTTAGAGGTGGTATATCTCTGAAGGGAGATCATAGATTCTGGTTATGACTTGTTTACTTATATTAATTTATATTCATAAATCTTCAGCTATAATAAGCCTTTTTAAAAGTCAAACATTTTACTTCTTTTTAAAGAACCAATAGTTTATCTAGAATAATGACAATTACAACCAACAATAAAGTGGTCTGATCGTTAATTTCCTGAAGAATTTTGACTATTCATTTATTTGGGGATCGTGTAACATTTTGTACATTTAAGTTACAGTATTCCAGTTTCAAAGTGTCTGTTTCAAAGAGTTCTCTCACATTGGTTATTGTATTACTCAAGGAAAGGCCAAGCATCTTATTATTTTGTGTCTCTACACATGGTATAGCTAAAAGAAAAAGAAATCTTTAATTACTTAAAATACGGATTTTTGAAAACCACCTTTTAAGTGTTATATTTTTATCACACAAGTATTTCTAGTTGGTCAGAGGAAAAGAGGTATTTCTTCTCTAGTGAGATAGGTTGGGTGTGCATATTAACAATAATTAGTTATTTATGTTATAAATCAATGAATTGATATTTTATTCTGTTCTTTCATATTCCATGTGGGATTTCTACAGCAGAGACCCTCTATGTACATAATGGCTTGTGGATTAGTGAAATAGAAATATTAATTGATAAATAGCTTGAACTGGGAAAAATGTTAAACGCTGACTCTAGGGGAAATGCTGGGGCGTCCCAGGTGGCACTACTGGTAGAGAACCTGCTGCTAATGCAGGAGATGTGAGAGATGTGGGTTCAATCCCTGAGTTGGGAAGATTCCCTGGACTCACGCACATGCCATAGACATAGAGGAGAACTACTCATCTAAATTGATGCTTTTGAACTGTGGTGTTGGAGAAGACTCCTGAGAGTCCCTTGGACTGCAAGGAGATCCAACCAGTCCATCCTAAAGGAGATCAGTCCTGAATATTCACTGGAAGGACTGATGTTGAAGCTGGAACTCCAATACTTTGGCCACCTGATGTGAAGAACTGACTCGTTTGAAAAGACCCTGATGTTGGAAAAGATTGAAGACAGGAGGAGAAGGGGACAACAGAGGATTAGGTGGTTGGATGACATCACTGACCCAAAGGACATGAGTTTGAGTAAACTCCAGGAGCTCGTGGTGGACAGGGGGGCCTGGCGTGCTTTAGTCCATGATGTTGCAAACAGTCGGCCATGACTGAGTGACTGAACTGAACTGAAATCATCTAAAAATACTATCCCAGCTCACTTTTCTTAAAACTTGGATTTAATTAGATGGAGAATTCAGAACAGTGGGGAAAATATGCATACTTACACCATATATATAATAACCAGTCATGCCCAGGCTCTGATTTTGCTTGAGATGTAAATGTTTATCTTAATGAAATAATTGGACCATTCAGGACAGAAGGCTGAATTACATGTGCCTTGCTCTGTGTTCCACTTTCCTTGATCTGTGCCTCTATTTTAAGACTTGACATTTATAGACATCATAAAATTGTGGGGCTTCCTGATAGCTCAGTTGGTAAAGAATCTACCTGCAAAGCAGGAGACTGTGGTTTGATTCCTGGGTCGGGAAGATCCGCTGGAGTAGGGATAGGCCACCTACTCCAGAATTCTTGGACTTTCCTTGTGGTTCAGCTGGTAAAGAATCTGCCCACAATGCGGGAGACCTGGGTTTGATCCCTGGGTTGGGAAGATCCCCTGGAGAAGGGAAAGGCTACCCACTCCAGTATTTTGGCCTGGAGAATTCCATGGACTGTATGGAATTCTGAGTCCATGGGGTCACAAAGAGTTGGACATGACTGAGTGACTTTCACTTTCTTGGGCAGCTCTTTAACTCTTAGTTGTGTCTTCTAAAGATATACTGTTTGTTTGATTCATTTATTCTTGTTTAATTATGCTGGTGTATTGTGAGGTTAAAAGCAATACTTCCATTTCTTATGGGAAAGAATGGACTTCACATCCAGAATAGAACACTGCACTGAATTCAAAGACCTATACTTCTTGGTCCAATTTGCTATCATGACTTCCACCTTGATCTTGGAAATACCACTTCAGCATTCTAATTTCACTATACTCAAAGTGAAGCATTTGAGTTCAGGGGTCTCTGAAGCCTCTTTTAACTTTAAAAGAATATGCATTTATTTAGCTCTTAATATTAAAATTTTACATATTGTTTTCTCCTAATTCACATACTTTTATTTAATGTATGTCTTGAAAAGTTTTTCTGAATGCTTTTAATAAAGCAAATGAACAATTCCTTTCACATTTTTTTCAAGGTTGTTTTATGTAATTCCGTTAAAGTAATTCATAGAGAGTTATTTTTAAAAAATAGGGTAGATTACTCTGTGTCATACATTGATTTATGAATGAGTTACTGGTAACAAAATATTTATTTAATCATTTATATTTTTGGGCATTTACACTGTGGGCCCATAGGGAACATCATTTTTTTGTTTTTTTCAGGAGTATGTTTATTGTAGTGTGGCTGTAATCTAGGACCAGTGCAGTTGCATTGGAGAGGAAAGATGTCTTTCCTCTCTCCATTTTGCCCTGCTTTTAGTATTAATTTAAAACATTAGTATATAACTGGTCCTATTTGGAAGCTAAGTTTTTGATAAAAAATGGTCCATGATTAATAATGACTATTAAGAAGAAAGGGGAAGCATAAGAAACACTACAAATGTTCATGTTTGTCAGTTAAAACAATATTGATTTCATAGCAAAATGTAAACAGAATTGTTAGCAAAGCTGAGAATACCTCCTATATTGTTCAATCACTAGACCTATATCAATTCAGACAATTAACACTTAATATAAAACCTGCTTTTTAAAGTAAGAGTACCATTTAGCTTCTATAGTATATTAGTATTTTAGTTTTTCTGACTTAATATGCTTGTATTAAAGTAGATACCATTTTTAAATGAAGCAATCAGTAATGAAATTTCAAATGTTTTAATCCCTCCTTTTCCTGAATTGTTAGCTAATTCCTCCTATAAAATAGAGTATCATTTTTCATAGTTTTGAAAAGAAAACTTTATTTTATATTCTTTTTGATATACTTTGTAAAATATAACTTTAAGTATTTTTAGCAGAACGTTGCACTATAGATTAGCGTAATATTTAAAGGAATAAAGTTTCATCACTACTGGACAGCCAAATGTACTATGTGTTCCTTGATAATAACTTCATAAAAATAATATTCAATAAAATTGATCTCTAATATATACTAGTTGTTGTAATAGGCAGTATGTAATAGGCAGAATATAAATTATAATAATATTAATTATTTCCTGCTATCCATCTGAAAACCCACAAGAACTACCCAGGATAATTTATAAGTGTGTGTGTGTGTGTGTGTTTTTCACCCATTCCTTGCAGCCTTTTGAGGTCCAAATAATTAATTAAGAATCAATGAGGTAAATAACCTGGTCATCTTAGCTGGCTAATTAGAGGAGGGTTTACTTTGAAGAGAATAAAGCCTTTCAGTTGCAAAAGACCTCCTAAAGCCCTAGATAGTCAAGTAATTTTTAACATTTGTTGTCTGCTTTCTCATTCTGTATAAAAATTTACTCCTGGGGCTTATTTTGTGCCTGTAATTTTGTATTCTTTTTCTTTAGCAAGGGTTCCCAAATTGTACAAGCTTCAGATCCCACAAAACCTGGATCTGTTCCTGCAGCTATAAGTGTCTGAAGTGGGTTGCTTGTCTTTAAGACTCTCAAGACTGCTTTTTTAAATTGGACCCCATTATCTAATTTACTGGACCTTGCCCCTCTAGTAAAGTAAAATTCCCTTTACACAGGGAGTTTTATCTGCAAACAGCTTGAGATTACAAAAAGAGGTGAGGTCTCCGAACCCCTACATCCCAATATTTTGAGGAGGGGGATTGTAATGGCACATTACAGAAAGTTTTGTTGAAAAGAGATGAGAACAGCTTTTAAATGTGGGATATGTGTAGCTGACCAAGAAAGGTTCAATTGAGGACACAATAGAAACCCAACTCACATTTGCCTTATTTTCCTCTGAGGTTTTAGGTCTCAACCTTAGCACTTACTGGTTCTCATCATACCATATTTATTGAATTTATATGCCTGCAAAGCTGTTCTAGCTGGCAGGGTCTGAAAATTATTGGTAATTAACATTAATGGGCAGGAACAATTTCAGTGGAAATTGGCATCATAGCATAATAACTAGTTCAGAGGGTTGGCCCTTCCACTATTCACATTTCCTCCTTAGAAATAAGCTTTGTTGCATCATCTTATATATGCAGAGACAACTGGGGATTTTTCCTTCCTTTTATTTGAAATCTAAACGTGCTTATGCATCAAGGAACAGTCAAGTAAACTCTGCTTGACATCACAGACAAAGCCTTTGATGCTACTTTACCTGTGGATCAGTATTGATGGCTCCTGAATTGTGAAATTCTGCTACAAGTAATAGACCCGTCAATTTGATGCCTAAGTCACCCTTTTCTTTTTCTTTGATTTGCATCCATCTTATTAGAAAGCGACACTCTTATTGATTCTATTCAACCCTTGAGAGAGGAGATAAGAAAAATGAAAATGTGACAGAGATAAGAGGCCGTCAAGGTGATCCATGGGTAGAGTCTAAAGGGAAGAATTGTTCCTGAGGAAAATTGGGATCTTAGTAAATGCTATTAAGGGTACAATATTTAGAAGTTAGAAAAAGCCCTTTAAAGGTTACCATCATGTACTAAAGAGTCAGTTCTGCTCTTCTATCCTTGGTTGTAATTTAAGTGCATCAGAAAGCATGTATCTCTTTTATGTTTCTACGTGCAAAGGTGTTTAAAAGGTACATTGATAGCCATATGCAACCAGGCATCAGGTTCAGTGGCTATTTGCTACTCATTGCTGAGTAACCAAAATGTCAAAATATGTCTCTGAAACTTAGACAAATATAATTTCTGATCTCTAGGTTTTTACTTCTCAGTAATAATAATGCTAAGTGATCAATTTAATACTCATAGCATCCCAATGAGTTGTATCTTCTTACTGTCCTCTATATAAAAATGAGGAAACAGATGCTGACAGATTAAGTAATACAAAAGAAATATAAGACAAGCATCTACACAAACACAAATTAAACTGAAACCATGTGTACTATTAGCACTCAGTTCTTCTGACTGCCACAGATTGTATTTTGTTATAAATGACTGCTTTGAGGTACTTCAAACTACTATGACTCCAAAACTCTATTGTCTTAGCTAATTTCTTTACCTTAAATTAGAAAAAAATTTGAGTCTCTTCTCAAATTTTCTTATCATTTGAATTCTCTTGAATTCAATGTTAATTATTTATTTTTATTCATATATTTTTGTTATATATATATATATATATCTTAATGTCATCTGTGATACATTTTCTGTTTTTCTAGGAATTCAGTTCAGTTCAGTCGCTTAGTAGTGTCCAACTCTTTGAGACCCCATGAACCACAGCACGCCAGGTCTCCCTGTCCATCACCAACTCCCGGAGCCTACCCAAACTCATGTCCATCAAGTCGGTGATGCCATCCAACCATCTCATTCTCTGTTGCCCCCTTCTCCTCCTGTCTTTAATCTTTCCCAGCATCAGAGTCTTTTCAAAAGAGTCAGCTCTTCTCATCAGGTGCCCAAAGTATTGGAGTGTCAGCTTTAACATCAGTCCTTCCAATGAACACCCAGGACTGATCTCCTTTAGGATGGACTATTTGGATCTCCTTGAAGTCCAAGGGACTCTCAAGAGTCTTCTCCAATACCACAGTTCAAAAGCATCAGTTCTTCAGTGCTCAGCTTTCTTTATAGTCCAACTCTCACATCCATACATGATTACTGGAAAAACCATAGGTTTTACTAGATAGACCTTTGCTACTTTATTCTTTTCACCTTTGATTTAGCAGACAAATCTCCAACTACCTATTCTGCGCTTCATTTTTGTCTGGGATATTGGTCCTTTAGGCTCTTGCTGCATTCATATTTTTCTGATGACATCAAACAGATTTGTTTTTAAAATTAGCTTTTTTAATTGTTCTCATTGGAAAGATTGGTCAGACAGAAGCAAATATGTAAGGGTCAGTGACAGAAGATGTATTTCTTTGTTTCAACAATTTGCACATATTTTTCTCAATTCTGTTTATAATGGTTTCTTTTCTTTTTTTCCTTCTTTTTCTTTATTTTTTTAATTTTAAAATCTTTAATTCTTACATGTGTTCCCAAACATGAACCCCCCTCCCACCTCCCTCCCCATAACATCTCTCTGGGTCATCCCCATGCACCAGCCCCAAGCATGCTGTATCCTGCATCAGACATAGACTGGCGATTCGATTCTTACATGATAGTATACATGTTAGAATGCCATTCTCCCAAATCATCCCCCCACCCCGAGTCCAAAAGTCCGTTATACACATCTGTGTCTTTTTTGCTGTCTTGCATACAGGGTTGTCATTGCCATCTTTCTAAATTCCATATATATGTGTTAGTATACTGTATTGGTGTTTTTCTTTCTGGCTTACTTCACTCTGTATGATCGGCTCCAGTTTCATCCATCTCATCAGAACTGATTCAAATGAATTCTTTTTAATGGCTGAGTATTACTCCATTGTGTATATGTACCACAGCCTTCTTATCCATTCATCTGCTGATGGACATCTAGGTTGCTTCCATGTCCTGGCTATTATAAACAGTGCTGCGATGAACATTGGGGTACATGTGTCTCTTTCAATTCTGGTTTCCTTGGTGTGTATGCCCAGCAGTGGGTATAACGGTTTTCTTATTTTTATACTGAACTCTGAGATTTAGCTTCTTTTGTCAAGAGTTCAATGTTACTTATTATTTATTTTTATTCATATGTTTTTATTATGTACTATTAATGTAAAATGCCCCTTCATTATATTTTATTTGCATATATTTGCTTCTGAATATTATACTATGTTCGGCTGAACTATTCTTCAGTTCTTACTTGTCTGTCATTTATTTGTTTTTACATCATGTTGTGACAATATAAAAGCAGACAAGTCCCAATAGCATTGCTTGTATTCATGTTTATTTTACATAGAGTTGATTATTTAAAACAATATGAAGTTTGGAATCATTTTCCCTTTCAAAATTGTTTCGTTAGTGTTTTTATTTGACATATGTTAACCTGAATATCCTGTTAGCCTTTGCTCTACTTGTAAATGTATGATAGTTTTTGTGTGCTTTGTATAAGCTGATCTTTTGAGTAGATGCAATGCTACATGAGGGCAGGAAATTCATTACTTGGAAACATCATGGTATATCCAGATCTGGCACACAACTTAGCAGATGGTTGGCTACTCATTATCTCTTCAATGAAAGCATGAGTGAATTTATGAATTATTCTTGGAAAAAAACCTGACTTTTTTCCATATTAATTCTTCATACCTAGGAGCACATGCCTCTCTGCCTTGACTAATATAAAGTTCTCTTTTATAAATTGGTATAAAATAATTAGTGATCTGTACCTTCCGAATCTTAATATACATACAAATTATCTAAGCATCTCCTAAAAATGTAGATTCTGAGTAAGTAGGTTTTGGTTTGGGTTTGCACATTCTGAATTTAGATGGGGAAACAGTGGAAACAATGGCTGACTTTATTTTTGGGCGCTCCAAAATCACTGCAGATGGTGACTGCAGCCATGAAATTAAAAGATGCTTACTCCTTGGAAGGAAAGTTATGACCAACCTAGACAGCATATTCAAAAGCAGAGACATTACTTTGTCAACAAAGGTCCGTGTAGTCAAGGCTATGGTTTTTCCTGTGGTCATGTATGGATGTGAGAGTTGGACTGTAAAGAAAGCTGAGTGCCGAAGAATTGATCCTTTTGAACTATGGTGTTGGAGAAGACTCTTGAGAGTCCCTTGGACTACAAGGAGATCCAACCAGTCCATCCTAAAGGAGATCAGTCCTGGGGTGTTCATTGGAAGGACTGATGTTGAAGCTGAAACTCCAATACTTGAGCCACCTGATGCGAAGAGTTGACTCATTGGAAAAGACCCTGAAGCTAGGAAAGATTGAGGGCGGGAGGAGAAGGGGACAGCAGAGGATGAGATGGTTGGATGGCATCACCGACTCAATGGACATGGGTTTGGGTGGACTCTGGGAGCTGGTGATGGACAGGGAGGCCTGGTGTGCAGGGGTCACAGACTCGGACATGATTGAGTGACTGAACTAAACCCAGGCATTACTGATATTCCCGTATCCTAGGTCGCATACTCTAAGTAGAAAGGGTCTAAACTCTTAAATATGACTTATGTGAAAATTTGTATTTTAACTGAATTAAGGTGTTGTGCTCATTAGGATAAGTTTCTCCTCACTAAAGTATAAATAGTAATAAATCTTTCTAATTAGGCAGCTGAAATTTTATTCATTAGTACGTATTCATTATACAAGTATTCATATAGTAGCAATTAATGTGATATGCATTATCTGAAGCATCGGGGATAAAAAAATTAAAAAGAGAACAGTTAGAAGTGTTCCAAGTAGACTTTTAGAATTCCAGGTGTGACTGTAGGTTGCTTCAGTGCCTTTAAGTACATTATAAGCCCCTCTAATGTAATGGACATATGCAGATTGTGACTGCAGCCATGAAATTAAAAGACACTTACTCCTTGGAAGAAAAGTTATGACCAGCCTAGATAGCATATTCAAAAGCAGAGACGTTATTTTGCCAACTAAGATCCATCTAGTCAAGGCTATGGTTTTTCCTGTGGTCATGTATGGATGTGAGAGTTGGACTGTGAAGAAGGCTGAGTGCCGAAGAATTGATGCTTTTGAACTGTGGTGTTGGAGAAGACTCTTGAGAGTCCCTTGGACTGCAAGGAGATCCAACCAGTCCATTCTGAAGGAGATCGGTCCTGGGTGTTCTTTGGAAGGAATGATGCTAAAGCTGAAACTCCAATACTTTGGCCACCTCATGCGAAGAGTTGACTCATTGGAAAAGACTCTGATGCTGGGAGGGATTGGGGGCAGTTGGAGAAGGGGACGACCGAGGATGAGATGGCTGGATGGCATCACGGACTCGATGGACGTGAGTCTGAGTGAACTCCGGGAGTTGGTGATGGAGAGGGAGGCCTGGCGTGCTGCGATTCATGGGGTCGCAAAGAGTAGGACACAACTGAGTGACTGAACTGAACTGAATGTAATGGATAGCTACTGTAATAAATGGGATCTAAGTTACTCATATCCAGTCACTTACACAGTAAGGGAATCAACAACAAATAACCAGCAGAAAAGTCAAAGTGTTAGTCACTGAGTCATGTTGAACTCTTTGCCGGCCATATGGACTGTAGCCTGCCAGGGTCCCCTGCCCATGGAATTCTCCAGGAAGGAATCTGGAGTGGGTAGCCATTCCCTTCTCCAGGGGATCTTCCCGACTCAGGGATTGAACTCAAGTCTCTCTCATTGCAGGCAGATGCTATACTGCCTGAGCCACCAGGGAAACCAAACCAGAAGAGCTAGAGGTAAATGAAAGACACGTTTTCTGCTGTTATTGTTTTTCAATTTGAGTAAATTCAAAACCCCAAATGTGTCAAATGTTTTTCCTTTGGAATACTTTCAAAAAGTGCAGTTGAAGTCCTAAGAAATATACCTTTTCTTGATCAAATTCCCATTTTTTTTTCCCACTCATCCTCTTAGGCATCTAGCATTCTATGGAACTCTGCTGAGAATCTTAAAATATTTTCCAGCGCATCTTACATGTGTTCATTTTCTTTTCAAAACAAGCAAAAATTATCATGTTTTTCGGGAGCTACCAAGAAGTCAGAGATAAAGGAATTCCCTCACCGGTATAATTCCTTATGTCATGGAAACTGCAAGATATCAAATAACAATTCAATTTTTATGGCATAAAATTCTGAAAACTGCTTACGTACAGTTAAAAAAATTCAGCCATTGGCAAATGAGTTTAAAAAACGTCTACAAGATGGATATTTCTTGTAAGAACTGTGACTCTCAAATCTAAGGGGTAGTGTTTGTCACATTGAGAAATCAGAATGCTTGGGGAAGACAGCAATTATGAAAATGTAACAGATCCTCAGAGAGACTTCTGACATTGAAGAAAATGCCATTGAAATAATGAGTCAACTATTAACACCATTAGGGTGAAAGCAAGCCTATGTGAAGAAAATAATTTGAATTCCATCACTTCTTGTCCTTATCGTCACAAGCATATTAGCAAGTGACAAATAAGACTAAAATAAGATACACATGATAAACACGCATCTTTCTGATGGCAGTCTCAGGGGAAAAAAATAGAACAGAAGGCAGAAGGTTAATAATGGTCAAGTTTACTGAGTAAAATCTCATTTTCGACAATCCTGGGTGGCTCGCTCTTAAAAAGAAATAGTCATGCTTTACAATTTAACTGTCTAATGTTCTTGAGGCTTGAGTCAGCTTTTAGGCACAAATTTTCTTAAGCTATGTTTATTTTACTCACCTATTAGGCCTGCAATTAATGAATTTTTGATGTTGAAATCACAGACTGCAGGTCCCCTGTTGATGCCGGCAGGGTGGCTATCCCATCTAGTGCTTGACTTTCATTAGTGTCACTTTCTGAGTGTAAGATAACCTTGACCTCCATAGTCAGGGTAGTCTATTTTCTAGCCTCTTAATAATTCACATAGGATGTCAAACTATTTATTTTAATTCAGAATCTTTTCCTTTGAGGATTTCTAGAAACAGCCATCCTCTGCTAGCTCTTACAGCTCACCAAGCATATATTTAGGAGGAAACCCAGTTATGTCTTAAGTAAATGTGTGCTGAAAAAAACTTTCTTATCAGTTTTTATTGGCAGTCTTGCATTATAGTGGGAACTACAAAATGAGTGGGCTTCCTAGGTAGGGAAAAAAAAAAAATTCACCTACCAGTGCAGGAGACGCAAGTTTGATCCCTGGGTCGGGAAGATCCTTAGGGGAGGAAATGGCAACCCATATCAATATTTCTTTCCCGGAACATTCCATGGACAGAGGAGCCTGGCAGGCTGAACTCCATAGGGTCACAGAGTCAAACATGACTGAGCACACTCACAAAAGTAACATAACGAAGCTCCTGTCCTTGAGTAGTTTAAAATCTTATTGGAGAAGTAGTTGTACATAGGCAAAATGCTTTGTAAGTAAAATAGGACCCAAGGTAACAATAGGTTAGGACATGTGAGACAGATAATGTAAGAAATTCATGCAATTAAAGCATATTTTTGAAAGGAAGTTGAGATTCATTAATACCTGTAGTAAAGTTTTGTAAGCTATATTAAGCTAGGATACACTTATGGAAAAGTTGCCCGGGACTCCCCAACCTGGCCCCAAGCTCCCCTTCCTTTTCAGACCTATGTCCCATGTCCTTATTTATTTATACAGTCTTCATTTCCTGGTTTTGTTCATGCTGTCCCCTATTCCTGGCACTCTCTTCTCCCACAGTAGTATCTGTCCAACCTTATGTCCTGTGATTGCCATTTCTATCTCTCCAACTGAAATATCACTGTTTCCGTCAAACTTCGTGTTCCCCAATAGGAGTAGAATATCCTTCTTTAGGCCCCCGGTGAACTCATTCCCTCTCTGATTGTAATAATAAAATTCACTCTACTATTTAAAAGAATTCAGTGTTAACTTATGATATATGACAAGGAACTGGGATTTAAAGCCCGTCATTAAGGCTATTTTGCTAACGTGTGTGTCTCCACAGCCCCACTCTTTGAAATAATACCAGCAGATTACATAAATTTATTGCATGGTGGTTTTAACAATTGTGTCATACTGAACTTCAGAATTTGTTACAAAAAGTCAATAGTTGATTCTTTTTTCTCCATCATATTTTAAAAAGAAGATAATAATGTTCATTTATGTTTTCTACATTAAAAACTACTTGAATTTTCCAATAATGACTTTTCAATAATGTGAAAGAAAATTCCTGAATATCCATCAATATATGAATGAATAAACAAAATGTGATTCACAATGGGCTTATCTAAAATAGTTAAACTCGTAGAAGCAGAGTGTAAAAATGCTGGTTTCCAGAGGCTGGGAGGGGGGAAAATATTAATCCATGGGCATGTTTTAAAAAGTTCTAATGATCTGCTATACAACATTATACCTATAGTCGATAACGTACGCTTAAAACTTTGAGTGTATATCTCATGATAAGTGCCCCTACCACAGAAAACTGAAATTTTAAAAATTTAAGATTAAACCCTGCTAAGGAGGAACACAGTCTAAGTAATCCGAATGCAAGTTTCCTCTATCCTGCTGGTGTGTCCTATTTAGCCTAGAGACCATCTGTGATCTGTGAGCCCCTGTGACCTTTGTACTCTAGCAAATAATGAGCATTCAGTATAGAATGCTCAGAACATTTTTAGCACTGGAATTGCTTCCTATAATGAGAATTTCATTTATGAGTGTAATTTCTATTTAAATAATCCTTATTTTTTCCACCAAAAGAATACTGAATTGATGCAGATAGATGTGTGAAGTGTTTGCCTGGTAATTAGCCTTTATTTCTTTGTAGCATTATATGTACACCATATCAAAGCATGCAGACATATATTATGAACACTAACCTTCAAATGTAAACTAAAAGGTTACCAGTTCTGGGTAATGCAGGGGAATTACAGCCTTCTGAGGGTAACCTCTCATGCATAACTGCATGCATGGCACCTCAAGAACCTGAATCAGAGTTGCTGATCAAGGAATCTGGAAGAGCTCAGAGGTAAAACGTACCTCTAGTTCCTTGAGTCAGCCTCTGGGTAAGTCTTCACTGAATAAATAGGTGTTCAGGGACAGGAGTTTCAATGTGCATCTGTCTTAATGGGGCTGAGTTAGCCAAGCAATTACCAAAGGAATTGCCATAGTGAGTAAATTCATTACATAGCATGGTATAAACTGAAAAAGTCTAAATGTTGACAGACCATGCGTGAGATGAGTTAGCAGAGTTAAGAGGCTTGGTAAAGACTCATCATGTTGAAATGGATATGAGGTTATTATTTTTTATCTCAATTAGAATAAAAGATATGTGGATGTTGTCAGATATTCTATTTGTCTAGTCTGTTTTGTTTTCTTTACTAGTTTCCAGATTGCTCTATCGTACTATGGCACAATCTAACAATGCCACCAAAAAGCTACAAGCCTAGTGACCAGACCAGATGTCTTATTAGGAATAAGGAGGGGAAAGCAAGCAGATTAGTATTTAGTTTGGAGTCTTAGAATATTTGGAAAGTCATCAGGGAGAGTTTAGCTTAGAATTCTTAGATTCTTTTATAGAAATATTGGGAAGAAATCTCTAATAAATAAAGCTCTCTACCAGCAGAATGAGTGACATTGCTAAATGATGAGCTCTTGTCACCAGAAGTATTCCACCTGAGGCTAAAAGAACCAAAAAAAGATTATATTACAGGATCTCCATGGATCCTTCCAAGCCACAGATTCCAAGATAATGATACTTTTCGTTTGTAAATTAATGAATTATTTCTGAAGCCTGAAGTCACTTTGATAATTTACTAAATAGAGTTTAAGAAATAGAGTCCCACTGTGAGCTGTTCATGTGAGATGCAGTCTCCCATGGTAGAGTGTGAGAGTAGAAAGTCAGGGAATGTGAGCTGGGAAGTTGGGACACCCGGGTTCTGACCCAGGCTTGGATGATAGCTGTGTAAGCTGCACTTAACTACTGATGGTTTGAAGATCCCTGGCTACAAAATGCTGTGCTGTTTATCACCGCGGTGTCCTCAGTTTGAAATTTTACGATTTCCATGAATGCGCAGCTGTCAGCTCTCGTATTCCTCATCTAACCATCTGCCTTAGTTGATTCACTATCATCCTCTTGGAACCAATTAATCAGTGAAGCCATGTGAAATTATGCCCTGAGTTAATTTCAATTGATACATATATTTTTAAATGCATCCTTACTGTGATTTTTAATCAAGCAAAAGAAGTATCACATCTACATGTGTCTTCAAGAAGACTAATGATGTGTCTTAAAGTATAGATTGGCCTGATAACACTGGTATTAATGTAATAGATTTTTAAATTATAGTTATTTAATACTTATGGAATTTGTCAGCCATGGAAATTTAATAATCAAAGAGAAATGTATACCCAAACACAAAAATGTGCATAGAAACAAAAATCAGAAAATGGATGTTTATTTCTGACTCCCTAATTCTGAATAAGATCTTAATGTTTTAGGGTAAAATTAACACTTCCTAAAGATGTAATGTTCACAGTTATTAAAAAACAATTAATGGAACTATATGCATCTTCAACAGTGCCTTATTGGTCATATTTCTTTGAAGATAAAACTGAATATCTGATTTTTTTAGGAAATGACATGAATTGTGTGTGTGTGAATCGCTCAGTAGTGTCCAACTCTTTGTGACCCCATGGACTGGAGCCTGCCAGACTCCTCTTTCCTCGGAATTCTCCAGGCAAGAATACTGGAGTGGGTTGCCACTTCCTTCTCCAGGGGATCTTCCCGGCCCAGGGTTTGACCCTGGCTCTCCTGCATTGCAGACGGATGCTTTACTGTCTGAGCTATTAGATAATTAGAAATACTCCACATTGATCAAATCCCGTTATGGCTCTGCTTTATACTTAATTTGGGGCTGTCTTACATGTGCTGTATTTTACAAAATGAAATTATTATGTGAAAGATATTGATCAACTCTAATTTTTGAGAAATTTGTGCATGTTTATGGATAACATTTTATTGTCAGAGTTGGGAAGATCCTTCTAAAAAATCAAGATATTCTTCATTTCTTTTTTGGGAAACTTAAGCTTTTACATTCAAATCTTTAATTACATACTGATTATTTTTCATTGCATCTTATAATTTTGGACTCGTGCTTAACTTGATAAATTCACTTGACTTTATCCATTATGGAAATAATAATAGAAGGTCTCCTAGACATTTCCAAGTCACTGATATTGCAAATTACTGCCCTAAACTATAAACTCAAGTTCATTGGTTATATAGGGTTTGGAAAGATTAACTTGGCTTCAGAGGAAATATTCTGGTAGCAAAAATTTGATGTTTCAGGTACTTGAATTGCTTACTTTTCTTAATTACAACATTTAGTGCAATGGCAATTATGTGGAAATTATGAAAATATACAGCAATGCATATGGACATTGATTAAAAGGTAACCATGAAGGAAAGCTTCAAGTCTCTTTTAAAAAGTAATACTTCCCAGTTTCCTAAATGTATAACATTTTAAGTAAGAAGATAAAAACTGAATTTATTGTTATCATTAATAATTGCTTGTAATTAGTCCTGCCCCAGTGAGCAAGAGAAAGAAATTAATACTTATTGCGTGTGAGCCTTATTAATTGCTATATTATATTAAAGGGAAAATCTACTTTGGTCTTGTTTTCCTAGAGTGGTTTATTATATGCAGAAGAATAGTAAACTGTAAAGTAAACCTAAAATATGCTTTACAAGAAAGTAACAGACATGCCGTCTAAGGGGTCGCACAGAGTCAGACACAACTGATACAACTTAGCAGCAGCAGCAGCAGCAACAGACATGCATATATTTGTTAATCAAAGTAGGGGCAAAACATATCCTAAATAATCAAAGAATAAAATGTTTCTAGATGAATAATGAAAACAGCTCTGATGCCAAAAGGTTATTACTTCCATTCATTTTGATCTTTACATTTTGTGAAGATCATATCCATAATCTCACATGAATGGCTAAAACTGTATTGTAATTATTGTATGTAGTTAATAGTGTAACATCATCAGAAGAATGTGAAATATATTTTAATGATAGCTATGTATTTAATATGCTAGGCACTAGACCTAAGATAATAATGGTGGCGTTTGTGAGCTACTGTCTCTTTTCAGTGTTTAATAAAACAAGGAAAAGTCTATTCAATCTAAAATTGCCTCTTCCCTTTTTGCTTGACGGTTTCAAATAAATTGCCTCTAGGCCCAAGGAATTTAAGAATTCCCCAGTGCTTTGAACTGGACAGTAACTTCCTAGAACCTTGACACTATGCTGCTATATCCAGAAGTGTCTCGAAGTTTCATAAGATTATAGATTGAATATAAAAAGTGTGGGCTGAAGTTTGTTGTAACATTTTTTTTTGAGGCAAAATGTACATAATATAAAATTTGCCATTTTGCCATTTTCAATTGAACAGTTCAATGACCCTAAGTATATTCATATTGTTACACAATTATTACCAGTGACCATCCCCACATTTTCCTTATCCCAAAAAGAATGCACGCATCTCTGCACGCATCAAACAATAATTCCCCATTTGCTTCTCCCTTTAGTCTCTGGTAACATAATTTGGCCACCTCAGTGCCTCATATAAGTGAAGGCATACAACATTTGTCTTTTGTGTCTTACCTACCTCACTTAGCCTGTTTTCAAGGCTCATATATCTTGTAGCACATATCACAATTCCATTCTTTTTTAAGGATGAATACTATTCCCTTCTATTTATATGCCATATTTTCTTTACTCTTCCATTTCTGATGTTTCCACCTTTTGTAGTGCTTTCTTAATGAATGTCTACTTTCTCGCCTATCACAGCACCTAGCACATTGTAGGCCCACTAAACACTAAATATTTATTGAATGAATAAACATGATAAAAGTTCAGGTATCTTCAGCCTTCAGCAATTTTGTCCTGAAGGTATACTGTTCTTAGACAGATGTTTTTCATTTGGCATTTTTAGAAGAAAAACAACACAGCCAAAAAAATCCCCATCAGTTGCTAAGCATGAGATGCCACTTATATGCCATCTGAAATCCCCATGGCTCCGCCTCCACCTCTAGTTACTCCTGTGACTTCAAATTATGCACAACTTTAACTAGATTTCTGTGACTTCAGCTCCCCAACATCTGAGCAGCCTGATTTCCCAGAGCTTCTCTGAGAATGCGTGTAGAAACCCACTTGGCACTCACTCATGAACAACTTGACATTGGGAGAGGGTTACCAATCATGGGGTCATTCTTGACCAGTTGGGAAAAGGGGCAAGAGAATATTTATTTTGTAATATCAAAATATCACCTGCTTTGTGATATCATCTGCTAGGCTGACATACAGTAGCTTACTACTGAGTGTTATTAAGACTCTGACTATCTGAAAGATTGAGATGAACTGTAGATAGGAAGTGAAGCATTTTATGTTATCTAATATCCTTGGAGGAATTAGGACCACATTAAACATTCAAAAAACACTGGAGACATGGCTCACATCATATTCCTGTCTAATTGGTTGGTTATGTTTCTAAAAAAAGGTAGAACTTAATGGATTGTAGAAGATGACAGCAAGTTGCTCTAAACTAAACCACATGTTAGGCCCATTTGCAGAGGGTATGAGATATGTGGTATTTAAACTACAACAAATCAACAGGACCTTGGTAGTCAGATACTGATCTAAAAAAGGTGTTTTCCTCAATTCTCATTAGTAAAATGAATCAAAAGATCTTTGCTTTTACCTGAGTCTATATAACAGACACAATCACTCCCTCATCCTGGAGACAACATTTATGCATTTAAGAAAATCCCACTCAGTTTAGTTCAGTCGCTCAGTCATGTCCGACTCTTTGTGACACCAGGCTTCCCTATCCATCACCAATTCCTGGACCTTACTAAAACTCATGTCCATTGAGTTGGTGATGCCATCCAACCATCTCATTCTCTGTCATCCCCTTCTCCTCCTTCCTTCAATCTTTCCCATCATCAGGGTCTTTTCCAATGAGTCAGTTCTTTGTATCAGATGGCCAAAGTATTGGAATTTCAGTTTCAGTATCAGTCCTTCCAATGAATATTCAGGACTGATTTCCTTTAGGATAGACTGGTTGGATCTCCTTGCTGTCCAAGGGACTCTCAAGGGTCTTCTCCAACACCACAGTTCAAAAGCAGCAGTTCTTCAGTGCTCAACTTTCTTTATAGTCCAACTCTCACATCCATACATGACTGCTGGAAAAACCATAGCTTTGACTGGATGGACTTTGGTTGGCAAAATAATGTCTCTGCTTTTTAATATGCTGTCTAGTTTGGTCATAGCTTTTCTTCCAAGGAGCAAGTATCTTTTAATTTCATGGCTGCAGTCACCATCTGCAGTGACTTTGGAGCCCCCAAAAATAAAGTCTCTCACTGTTTCCATTATTTCCCCATTTGTTTCCCATGAAGTGAATACCACTATATTCATGACATTGCTAGTTGGATTTGGTGACTAGGAAGTGACAATTAGATATATCCTAATTAAAAAAAAAAAAACAAAACAGGTGGCACCCTCAAAACTCTGACTGGGAATCTTAGATTACCGAGTTCATAAGGTGTATTTTCTACTTTATATTACTACAGGTGACAGTATTGCTTAAACTCTCTGTCATGATATAAGAATCCCCTTTCCTCAATCTCCATAAGATTCTCGCTTCTTCTTCTTTTTTTTTTTTAATCTTTACTGGAGTATAGTTGCTTTATAACGTTGTTGGTTTCTCCTGTAGAGCAAAGTAAATCCATTATACATACACGTGTATCCACTCTTTATAGATTCTTGTCCCATTATAGGCCATTCCAGAATATTGAGCAGAGTACAGAGTTGGACACGACTGAAGTGACTTAGCAGCAGCAGCAGCAGTGTGCATATGTCTAACCCAAACTCCCAATTTATCCCTTCCTCCACTTTCTCCCTTGGTAAACGTAAGTTTTCTATATCTGTGACTCTGTTTCTATTTTGTAAATAAGTTCATTTGAACCATTGTTTTAGATCCCACATTTAAGTGATATCATATGATATTTTTCTTTCCTCTTTCTGACCTACTTCACTCAGCATGGCAGTCTCTAAGTCCATCATGTTGTTGCCTTAGTTCATTTTTTTTATAGTTGAATAGTATTCCATTGCATATATTACCACATCTTTACTGTTCCTCTGTTGATGAACATTTAGATTACTTCCAGGTTCTGGCTATTATAAATAGTACTGCAATGAACATCAGTTCAGTTCAGTTCAGTTGCTCAGTCGTGTCCGACTCTTTGCGATGCCATGAATCGCAGCACGCCAGGCCTCCCTTTCTGTCACCAACTCCTAGAGTTAGTACTTATATCTGTTTAAAAGTATAGTTTTCTCAGGTATATGCCTGGTAGTGGAATTGCTAGGTCATATGGGATTTCTGCTTTATTTACTATGCCAAAGCCTTTGACTGTGTGCATCACAATAAACTGTGGAAAATTCTGAAAGAGATGGGAATACCAGACCACCTGACCTGCCTCTTGAGAAACCTATATGCAGATCAGGAAGCAACCATTATAACTGGACATGGAACAACAGACTGATTCCAAACAGGAAAAGGAGTACGTCAAGGCTGTGTATTGTCACCCTGCTTATTTAACTTATATGCAGAGTACATCATAAGAAATGCTGGGCTGGAAGAAACACAGGCTGGAATCAAGATTGCCAGGAGAAATTTCAATAACCTCAGATATGCAGATGACACTACCCTTATGGCAGAAAGTGAAGAGGAACTAAAAAGCTTCTTGATGAAAGTGAAAGAGGAGAGTGAAAAAGTTGGCTTAAAGCTCAACATTCAGAAAACGAAGATCATAGCATCTGGTCCCATCACTTCATAGGAAATAGATGGGGAAACAGTGTCAGACTTTATTTTTGGGGGGCTCCCAAATCACTGCAGATGGTGACTGCAGCCATGAAATTCAAAGACACTTACTCCTTGGAAGGAAAGTTATGACCAACTTAGATAGCATATTCAAAAGCTGAGACATTACTTTGCCAACAAAGGTCTGTCTAGTGAAGGTGATGGTTTTTCCAGTGATCATGTATGGATGTGAGAGCTGGACTGTGAAGAAAGCTGAGTGCCGAAGAATTGATGCTTTTGAACTGTGGTGTTGGAGAAGACTCTTGAGAGTCCCTTGGACTGCAAGGAGATCCAACCAGTCCATCCTAAAGATCAGTCCTGGGTGTTCATTGGAAGGACTGATGCTAAAGCTGAAACTCCAATACTTTGGCCACCTGATGCGAAGAGTTGACTCATTGGAAAAGACTCTGATACTGGGAGGGATTGGGGACAGGAGGAGAAGGGGATGACAGAGGATGAGATGGCTGGATGGCATCACCGACTTGATGGACATGAGTTTGAGTGAACTCCTGGAGTTGATTATGGACAGGGAGGCCTGGCATTCTGAGATTCATGGGATCACAAATAGTCGGACACGACTAAGCGACTGAACTGAACTGAGCTGATGGTAGTTCTATTTTTAGCTTTTTAAGGAAGGTCCACACTATTCTCCATAGTAACAGAACAAGTTTGCATTCATTTGTAGGAGGGTTCCCTTTTCTCCACACTCTCTCCCGCATTTATTGTTTGCGGATTTTTTTGGTGATAGCTGTTCCTCTTGCTGTGAGATGCTATCTCATTATAGTTTTGATTTGCATTACTCTAATAATTAGTGACGTTGCACATTTCTCCATGTGCATCTTGGCCATCTGCATATTCTTTTAAGATCTTCTCATTTCTTTTTCTTACTGGCAGCTGCCATTGGGCTTCTTACAACAGCCTTTTTAAAAAAGCACCTTTGGCTTTTACTAACACTTTCCTCATTGCCCTTTTAACTCTGGCCACTGCCTGGTCCCAGCATTCCATTCCCATGTTTTGGCTTTTTGGTTTTGGCAGTATATGTCTTTTAGGACCATAGTCTGTGTTAGATATCTATTACTACATAACTAATCGCCTCAAAATTTAGCTGATTATAATCAATAAAATTATCTTAGTTTCCATGTTTCAAATTCCAGTTTCAAATTTCCATGAAATCTGGAAGCAGCTTAGCTTGGTAGCTCTGACTGAGTCTCTTATATGGCTGTGGTCAACACTGGCCAGGCCTGCAATTTTCTAAATATTGACTGGTGCTGAAGAGACTGCTTCCAGGGAGATCATGGGTCAATGGCCTTTCAAGGAGTCTAGCCTAAAGAAATCATCTCTGATGCATGCAGAATTTAAAAGATTGTCACACAAAAATGAAATCTTTCTGTGTGAGAAAAAAGAATTTCACAACTTTATCACAAATTTTCCTCATAATGTTGGGTCTCAGCTTATTATTTCCAATAGTGATATGAGATGATGGAAGTTAATGACATGGTACATATTATATTATGTTTTACAAAGGGAAGAAATCAAGATTCAAAGAGGTTAAGTAATTTTCATAAGAGAGATCAAATTGATAGGGCCTGAAAATAGATTGCTATATTTGGTAACTGTGAAATCAGCTTTCCTAGTCACTGATTCATCATTCATTGTCTCATCAGATTTAAAGAGCTTGTTCTAATTTTCGTACACTTAATTTGATACTCTTATATAACTTCTTATTAAAGTTTAATTACTTATTGAAGATGAAAGCTCAGCTTGACTTCACAGTGATCTTTCCTTATCCACCAAACTGATTTGTCATTTGAGAGTTATATTTTAAATTACAATGAAATTAAAACTCAAATCAAAAAAGTTATGAGCGCTCCTATTTTTTTCCTTTAAAAGGGAAATGTAATCAGTTTTAGGTCAATAAATATTCAAAATTTAATTGTTTATGCTCATAAATGCACACAAAGGGGTCCTCTTGACAGAGTGCATACTTATAATTAAGTCAATTAATATAATATAGAGTGGCACGATATGCCAGGCATTTGAATTACCAATCTGTGGGATTATTTCAAGACAGACATTTAAGATCACATGTTGGCTTCTATCCACGGAAAAAAAAATCCCTTGAAATGACCAAATCAATACAAAATAAGCAAAATTATTTTTCAGTGTTGGAAAAAAGGAAAGACACTAGAATTCTTCAAAAGCTTTGAGGTCTTTCATCGACCACAGTACACAAAGGATTGGATTTAAGGGAATAAAGACTATCTGCATGTTACAATAGTCAAAGGATGGACTCTGAGGAAATAAGCACATAACATTCCCCTAGTAGGAGCCCAGATTTAAAAACAATAGCAGTCTGTAAATTATCAGGAAAGTGTGTATATTCATAAATGGCTGTCTGGAGGACAAACTGGTATATTTGGATGGACACATCTGCAATACTGATGTATCAAAAGCTTGAAATTTTGAAAAGCTTTTGACTAAATTACCTGACCAATATAAAACAGTTAATGTTTACTGTAACATTCTTATAGTTTGGAAACAATTTTTTTAAAAACTTAAATTTCCACAAATAGAATATCAATTAGATAAATTGCTGTAAATTGATACAACTTGCCACACAACCAGAGTATAAATCTAACTGGGCAAATATGAAGAGTATCTGACTTTAAGTATTTAGTAGGATCAGTCTTTGTATTTCTGTGTGTGTGTATGTGTATGTGTGTGTGTGTACCTAAGCCTGCCCACCATCAATTGAAATGGAGTGACTTTTATAGCAGATTGTAAAGTAAAAATAGCAGATTATAAAACAAATTATAGCATGACCTTAAATTTATTTCAATATAATTTTAATTGCCTAATAGAATGATAGCAAAATACGAAGACTAGTTACCTTTAGTTTATGGGAGTTAAAAGAATTTTTTGATAGTTGGCAGTCATTTCTAGTTATTTTTTCCCTATGTATTTACTCAAGTATAAACAAATAGAATTTTTTTTAATTCTATGACTTGTATATTTCAAAAATAAAATATAGTGCAGCAGTCATGAGACAGAATACAGTATACTACAAAGCTGTGCACTCCTTGATCTTGGTAAACGAGGACACGCTGTTCCATAACCAAATCCAGGAGGGAAAATGCACCATCTCATCTGAAGGATACAAACATATTTAGTCAAACAAGAAACTGGCTCATTTGAGAGTTTTATAGCAAACAAGGACAGAAAGTAGTTTGCATAATTTTCTTATGCTCCTTTTATAGTGTTTATCTTTTATAAGACTCTTTGGAACAGTTGCTAGCCACCTGTCAATAATGTGGCCTTTTATAGACTCAACCTTTTATTGTTCTCATGCCCTTGACATATTAAAAAAAACAACCTTAGAAGGAGTCCGTGTTTAATATGGTGGGCAACATACTAATTTTAAATTTAAAAGACTGTCTTTTGTAGACTGAAATAAAGAGAGAGTTTTGAATGGCATGAAGAAAATAGGCATGCTATGAAATCCTCTTTAGCAGGAATAAAAATAAATTCATTATTTTATAAACATTTTTTGAAAGTTAGTTAAGAATCATATTTAAAGCACTAGCCAGTGGAAAACTAAGCTACATAGAATTCATTTAAAGTTGTTGTAACAAATTTTGCATAATTTTGCATCAGTTCCAAGTGAAAATATTTGGATTGTGAATCCAACAATTACATAAATATTTTGTATATGTAAACAGTTGTTGAAACTTCTTTTTGCTGAAATAAGACATCCAGTGTTTTTTCTCAATTTACATAAAATCTGTCAAGCTAAATTTTCTACATATATTTATTGACTTGCATCCTAAAAGCACTTTGCATGATACTGAATGAACACAGTCCTATAAATCTGTATGCAGGAATACATTTCCATTCATAAAGGAATATTATCCAAGCCCTTAAGTAAAAAGCTACCTACTTTTTATTTTGTACAATTAGATTCCTAGTTCTCTGATTATAATCATGAACAAGAGCAATAAATGAAGCAAGTTTCAAACCAATGTAAATTCTTTCTACTCTTGTTAAAAAATAAAAAACCAAACATCCTGATACACAAACACAACATTTCCAATACCACCATTTCCCACTCTTAGTAATATAAGATGTGGGGCTACAATTTAATACTTATGCAGAGACATATGAATTAAAAATATCACATCTCATATTGTATTTGGGAGACAACTTCATGTTCTCCTGGATAGAATTTGAATGTCGTGCTTTCAAATTGCACTTCAAAATATTTGTAGTTCTTAAAACAGGATAGCTAACTGGGCTGACAGTTCTTAGCTGCCAAGAACAATTTTAGATGTGGTCCCCTTTCTGTGCAATGTGTGATTATTTTAATAGTACATGGAGGACAGAGGTAGATAGCTCTTTATCAGGTATACATTGGTGAAGATCTGGTTTTTCAATTGGACACAAGTGTAATACCCAAGGTGCAATGAGAAGATAAGAAAACAGATAAGATAGCCTGGAAAGTGAATGAGCTTTATTTAAGTTCAATTGTGATTACATCACCACCTCTACTTTCACTGCTACCCTCATGCATTTATTTTCCTTTAGCCTAGTGAGTATTTTTATAGATCTTTAGAATTTTCTTTGGGTACCTCCTGGTTCTCAGTGTAAATATACATGGAATAAAAGAAACCCAACAGTGCTATCTATAACTAAATGATTAATAGGAATCTATGATAATATTTTTGGAATAAAAATTGAATTTGTATATAGAATATATGCTGTTTCTAGTTATCTAAGTAAACTTTAGTAATACTTGAGCATGTCCGACCCTTAGCATGGACTGCAGCCTACCAGGCTCCTCCGTCCATGGGATTTTCCAGGCAAGAGTACTGGAGTGGGGTGCCATTGCCTTCTCCTTTTCATTATCAGTATGTATGAGATAGTGTAGACATTTTCTTGAACTCAATTCTTTTCCTGCTGGCATTGATATTAAGCATGTATTGCTAAGTCATTTCAGTCACGTTCAACTCTTTGTAGTGCTATGGACTGTAGATCACCAGGCTCCTCTGTCTATAGGATTCTTCAGGCAAGAATACTTCAATGGGTCACCTTGCCCTTCTCTAGGGGATCTTCCCAACCCAGGAATTGAATCCATGTTGCTTAAGTCTCCTACATTGGCAACTGGGTTTTTTACCACTGGCGCCACCTAGGAAGCCCTAAGCATGTAACTAATGCCTTGAATAAAAAGATCTACAAAACAAATTCTCTCTTTCCTGAACAAAATAATTGAGGAAATTCATTCAGAAGCCAGCCATAAAAATTAAAAAGATATGATCAAGCCAAATTTTACAAAAATATGCAGAGTTCTATTGTTAAGGGGCCATAGAACCAGTCTAATGTGATAAACAAATATTGCCAAACTATTATTTAGTAAATTAACTGAAATTGTAGTAAACATGATGTGAGAAACATGCAGGGCTTCACCCATCTTTATTTATCCTAGAGTAACTTTCAAACTTAATAGTAAACTGCTCCTGCTGCTGCTAAGTCACTTCAGTCGTGTCTGACTCTATGTGACCCCATAGATGGCAGCCCACCAGGCTCCCCCGTCCCTGGGATTTCAGGCAAGAACTCTGGAGTGGGTTGCCATTTCTTTCTCCAATGCGTGAAAGTGAAGTCGCTCAATCGTGTCAGACTCTTAGCAACCCCATGGGCTGCAGCCTACCAGGCTCCTCCGTCCATGGGATTTTCCAGGCAAGAGTACTGGAGTGGGGTGCCATCGCCTTCTCCTTATAGTTAACTAGCAGTGTATATTTCTGCTTCCGAAGTTCAGATGGTTTGTTTTTTAGTATGTGTGTTTGCTTACTCAATAATCACATACAAACTTAAAGCCAGTTAACATTTTGTATAATCAGATGTCTGTAATAAAATATTTTCATCAATTAGTTGAAGCATACCCATTACTAGTAGTGCAACCTACCTAAGGAGTACAATTAAATATTCTTAAGTGGCAAATCTGAAACTTCTATATTTACTTGGAGGATAAAAGACTAACTTCTTAATAGTCTTAATCTGATTTGGTCTATTCAATCTAATTTCATATTTATATCAAGAATTAGAAAACAATGACTTATTAAGAAGTTCTCCTGAATTATACCCGGATTTTATACTTTGAGTTAGTTCAAGACTCTTACATTTTGAAATTTAGATTTAATAGTATATAACATTTTGACTGTGTGGATCACAATAAACTGTGGAAAATTCTGAAAAGATTGGAATACCAGACCACCTGACCTGCCTCTTGAGAAACCTATATGCAGGTCAGGAAGCAACAGTTAGAACTGGACATGGAACAACAGAATGGTTCCAAACAGGGAAAGTTGTACGTCAAGGCTTGTATATTGTCACCCTGCTTATTTAACTTCTATGCAGGGTACATCATGAGAAACGCTGGGCTGGAAGAAGCACAAGCTGGAATCAAGATTGCCGGGAGAAATATCAATAACCTCAGATATGCAGATGACACCACCCTTATGGCAGAAAGTGAAGAGGAGCTAAAAAGCCTCATGATGAAAATGAAAGAGGAGAGTGAAAAAGTTGGCTTAAAGCTCAACATTCAGAAAACTAAGATCGCGGTATCTAGTCCCATCACTTCATGGGAAATAGACGGGGAATCAGTGTCAGACTTTATTTTTTGGGGCTCCCAAATCACTGCAGATGGTGACTGTAGCCATGAAATTAAAAGATGCTTACTACTTGGAAGGAAAGTTATGACCAACCTAGATAGCATATTCAAAAGCAGAGACATTACTTTGCCAACCAAGGTCCGTCTAGTCAAGGCTATGGTTTTTCCAGTGGTCATATAAGGATGTAAGAGTTGGACTGTGAAGAAAGCTGAGTGCCAAAGAATTGATGCTTTTGAACTGTGGTGCTGGAGAAGACTCTTGAGAGTCCTTTGGACTGCAAGGAGGTCCAACCAGTCCATCCTAAAGGAGATCAATCCTGGGTGTTCATTGGAAGGACTGATGCTAAAGCTGAAACTCCAATACTTTGGCCACCTCATGTGAAGAGTTGACTCATTGGAAAAGACCCTGTTGCTGGGAGGGATTGGGGGTAGGAGGAGAAGGGGATGACAGAGCATGAGATGGCTGGTTGGCATCACCGACTCGATAGACATGAGTTTGAGTAGACTTCGGGAGTTGGTAATGGACAGGGAAGCCTGGCGTGCTGCGATTCATGGGGTTGCAAAGAGTCGGACATGACTGAGCAACTGAACTGAATTGAAATGAACTCATAACTTGATGGTCCAACATAAATGTGTTTTTATGTGCTGTGTTTAGGTTGAGAAAGAAAGATTACTGTTGTTCAGCTACAATAAGGACTTCCCTGGTGGCTCAGACAGTATAGCATCTGTCTACCATGCGGGAGACCCGGGGTCAGGAAGATCCCCTGGAGAAGGAAATGGCAACCCACTCCAGTACTATTGCCTGGAAAATCCCATGGACAGAGGAGCCTGGTAGGCTACAGTCCATGGGGTCACAAAGAGTCGGACACAACTGAGTGACTTCACTTCTACTTCAGGTACAATAAAGAAAATGAGTAGATAGCAAAGATGTATGTAAGTAACTAAAATTATATATATATACACATATATATATATATATCACTATGTTCCCTTGAGAGAGTCTCAGATTCTGATTCTCAAACTGGTTATTTAGAAAATCTCCAAGTGAGCATCAACAGGTTTCTAAATACATATTTTCCTTTGATAAGTTGAAAGTAATATTAAAACACTATCAGGTAGTCTGTGTTTAAAAATGTAATAAATTCATTGACCTTCTTGGCTCATAAAGTTTTGACATCAGTACTGTGGAAGGACTGTTTCCATAAATGCATTTTAAGCCCCTTATGACTTATTACATATGCATATGAAGTTCATAAAGTAATGATATGGGTATGCCACAGATCAAATTCTTATTTTCATGCAACTGTGATTAGTTAGCATAATATTTTCAGTCACTCTCTTCTCTATTTACAACTCCACTATTCCATTTGTAATGAAGTTAACATCTTCCCAAGTTGTAAACATCTTCCTAGTTAAAAAAATTGAACATTTAAATAGAAGCACATTCTTCATATCTCATTCTTTGTAGATTGATTTTGTACAGGAGTATTTAAGTCTCAAGCTCTAAAATCTAGGATAAATCATAAAAATAAAAGTCAGAACTGGAATCTGAAATCCAAGATGGTTTACTCATTCATTTAAGATGTGAACTTGGCAAGTGACTTCTCCTTGGCACTGTTTTCTTCATCCATAGAGTGAACCTGCTGGCCTAGTTTAGTGGTCTTTCACTTTTCAGACAGAAGTCTCTTCTCAAAGAAAAAATATATATAATCTCAACCTGCATAAAAATGAATGATAATAGTGGAGCTTTTCTTAGGGAAGAAGCCATGAGGAAGGAGGACAGTGGGGTGGGGCTGAGTGACCTGAGTCCAACCCTGTATGCTGCCTGTCCCCTTCCCATATAACCTACTGAAGATGCTCTCAGTTCAGTTCAGTTCAGTTGCTCAGTCATGTCCAACTCTTTCCGACCCCATGAATCACAGCACGCCAGGCCTCTCTGTCCATCACTAACTCCCAGAGTCCACCCAAACCCATATCCATTGAGTCGGTGATGCCATCCAACCATCTCATCCTCTGTCGTCCCCTTCTCCTCCTGCCCTCAATCTTTCCCAGCATCAGGGTCTTTTCAAATAAGTCAGCTCTCTGCATCAGGTGGCCAAAGTACTGGAGTTTAAGCTTCAACTTCAGTCCCTCTAAGGAACACCCAGGACTGATCTCCTTTAGGATGGACTGGTTGGATCTCTTTGCAGTCCAAGGGACTCTCAAGAGTCTTCTCCAACACCACAGTTCAAAAGCATCAATTCTTTGGCACTCAGCTTTCTTTATAGTCTAACTCTCGCATCCATACATGACCACTGGAAAAACCATAGCCTTGACTAGATGGACTTTGGTGGCAAAGTAATATCTCTCCTTCTTAATATGCTGTCCAGGTTGGTTATAACTTTCCTCCAAGAAGCAAGTGTCTTTTAATTTCATGGCTGCAATCACCATCTGCAGTGATTTTGGAGTCCCCAAAAAATAAAGTCAGCCACTGTTTCCACTGTCTCCCCATCTATTTGCCAAGAAGTGACGGGACCGGATGCCATGATCTTAGTTTTTTGAGTGTTGAGCTTTAAGCCAACTTTTTCAATCCCCTCTTTCACTTTCATCAAGAGGCTCTTTAGTTCTTCTCTTTCTGCCATAAGGGTGGTATCATCTGCATATCTGAGGTTATTGATACTTCTCCCTGCAATCTTGATTCCAGCTTGTGCTTCTTCCAGCCCAGTGTTTCTCATAATGTACTCTGCATAGAAGTTAAATAAGCAGGGTGACAATATACAGCCTTGATGTAGACCTTTTCCTATTTGGAACCAGTCTGTTGTTCCATGTCCATTTCTAACTGTTGCTTCCTGACCTTCATATAGGTTTCTCAAGAGGCAGGTCAGGTGGTCTGGTATTCCCATCTCTTTCAGAATTTTCCACAATTTATTGTCATCCACACAAGCTTTGGCATAGTCAATAAAGCAGAAATAGATGTTTTTCTGGAACTCTCTTCCTTTTTCGATGACCAGCGGATGTTGGCAATTTGATCTCTGGATCCTCTGCCTTTTCAAAAACCAGCTTGAACATCAGGAAGTTCACAATGGATGTATTGCTGAAGCCTGGCTTGTAGAATTTTGAGCATTACTTTACTAGTGTATGAGATGAGTGCAATTGTGCAGTAGTTTGAGCATTCTTTGGCATTGCCTTTCTTTGGGATTGGAATGAAAACTGACCTTTTTCCAGTCCTGTGACCACTGCTGAGTTTTCCAAATGTGCTGGCATATTGAGTGCAGCACTTTCACAGCATCATCTTTCAGGATTTGAAATAGCTCCACTGGAATGCCATCACCTCCACTAGCTTTGTTTGTAGTGATGCTTCCTAAGGCCCACCTGACTTCACATTCCAGGATGTCTGGCTCTAGGTGAGTATGAGTGATCATACCTTTGTAATTATCTGGGTCATGAAGATCTTTTTGTACAGTTCTTCTGTGAATTCTTGCCACCTCTTCTTAATATCTTCTGCTTCTGTTAGGTCCATACAATTTCTGTCCTTTATTGAGCCCGTCTTTGCATGAAATGTTCCCTTGGTATCTCTGATTTTCTTGAAGAGATCTCTAGTCTTTCCCATTTTGTTGTTTTCCTGTATTTATTTGCATTGATCACTGAGGAAGGCTTTCTTATCTCTCCTTGCTATTCTTTGGAACTCTGCATTCAAATGGGTATATCTTTCCTTTTCTCCTTTGCTTTCGCTTCTCTACTTTTCACAGCTATTTGTAAGGCATCTTCAGACAGCCATTTTGCTTTTTTGCATTTCTTTTCCATGGGGATAATCTTGGTCCCTTTCTCCTGTACAATGTCATGAACCTCCGTCCATAGATCATCAGTCATTCTCTCTATCAGATCTAGTCCCTTAAATCTATTCTCACTTCCACTGTATAGTCATAAGGAATTTGATTTAGGTCATATATGAATGGTCTAGTCTACATCAAATAGTTCCTCAGATGCCATGGATGGATTTTGAAAATAATGTGATTGTATGATTTTTACATTTCTTTAAAATTCCAAAATAATGTAATCTCAATTACATAAATTGATATTTGTCTGGTAAAGCCCTGAGAATCCTGTCTTTAAAAAACAAATGATATATCCAAATATAAGTTGGTTTTAATCTATGATAAGAAGGATTTTAAGGTTAAGAGCCCACATTTCTTATTAAATCCTCTGACTTATATATTCCATAAACTTGCTCCATAATGTCACCATAGTTCATATTTAAGAAATGAATACATTGATAAAATGCAAAGTAACCCTTTAAGATGCAGAAAATTAGAAAAGTCTTTTAGTTAAATTTTTATTTTTTTGTCCATCTGTACATTTTACTGTGGAGATGAGAAAGAAAATTTTTTTTGGTAAACCTAAGGGCAGATTGTGCTATAAAATGAAGAAGATTCTTCACTCCCCAGCTTTGGTTACCAGAAAGAGGACACTTCTGTCAACACATGTGTACAACTAATAGATTGTTGAGGTCATAGGAGGTAGAGCAATGGAGAATGAGGGAGAAGAGAGCACACTGTACAAAATAGTTAATTACTCAGGAAAAAAAAAAAAAAAAGCCTGCAGGAGACAGAGTTCTTCACAAGATGTCATTTTCTTTGCCAGTTTGTGAAATGAATGTGATGGATGTAAGGCAAGGGGAACAGGTTTTCACTGTGACTAGTTTCTGGTGACCTTTATGAGCAAGGGTTCTCTTCTACCTCACATTAAGACAATTCATAAAATTAAGTTTTCAGTAATCCCAAAAGGACTCAGTTAACCTGTCCCAGCAGTTACCTTATATAAATTCTGTGGCACAGTTCACCTTCCGCAAGAATAGAGTTTAGATCATTACTTTCCATCAGCCCTGTAAAGAGACCTACTTTACCACACTTCAGGGAAGTTAACATTCTAGATCCTGAAGTGTCTTTCTGAGACATGAAATAATTTGTGGTTTTCTTCTAGCAGCGCTGTTAACTCTCGTATTTCTTTTTAGGTCCGTGGGGCCGATGCATGGGAGACGGATGTGGCCCAGGAGGCATTCAGACCCGAGCTGTGTGGTGTGCACATGTGGAAGGATGGACAACGTTGCATACAAACTGCAAGCCGGCCGAGAGACCAAGTAACCAGCAGAATTGTTTCAAAGTCTGTGATTGGCACAAAGAGTTGTACGACTGGAGGCTGGGGCCGTGGAATCAGTGTCAGCCGGTGATTTCAAAAAGCCTGGAGAAACCCCTGGAGTGCGTTAAGGGAGAGGAAGGCATTCAGGTGCGGGAGATAACGTGCGTCGAGAAAGAGAAAGATGTCCCTGCGGAGGATATCATCTGTGAGTACTTCGAGCCCAAGCCGCTGCTGGAGCAGGCCTGCCTCATCCCCTGCCGGCAGGACTGCATCGTGTCCGAGTTTTCCGCCTGGTCCGAATGCTCCAAGACGTGCGGCAGCGGGCTCCAGCACCGGACGCGTCATGTGGTGGCGCCCCCCCAGTTCGGTGGCTCGGGGTGCCCGAACCTGACGGAGTTTCAGGTGTGCCAGTCCGGCCCCTGCGAGGCCGAGGAGCGCATGTACAGCTTGCAGGTCGGGCCCTGGAGCACGTGCTCAATGCCCCACTCGAGACAAGTGAGACAGGCCAGGAGACGGGGGAAGAGTAAAGAGCGGGACAAGGACCGAGGGAAAGGGGTAAAGGATCCAGAGGCCCGTGAACTGATCAAGAAGAAGAGAAACAGAAACAGGCAGAACCGCCAAGAGAACAAATACTGGGACATCCAGATTGGATACCAGACCAGAGAGGTTATGTGCGTGAACAAGACGGGGAAAGCTGCTGATTTGAGGTAAGGTATCTCTCTGTCAAGACCACGCGTTAGAGTATTTATGACCTGTGGTTGGAAGTCCTGAAATTCGTATATGTATCCATCCAGGGTGAGCCACCCCCAAGGGGGGCATTTTTCATTTTAAAGCACTTAAATGTTTGTGGGTTTCCTGAAGTTATTTTTGTTTTGTTCATACTTAGGCACTCTACCACTAGAGTTCATTTAAATGTTCCTGTCAAAATCTAAAGCTTAAGAGATTCTCTATGAGATGATACTGCTGCTTTAAGTCAGCAATGCTGTTTTCCACCTATAAGAAGGAGGAAAAAAAAAAAGACTTACATAAAGGGCTGGAATTTAGGAATGTTCAATTCAGGTACTTATTTTAGTGAGACTAAGGCACACTTGCAATTTCTAAGTTCATAGCATTTTCAGAGTTACCCTATAAACAAAATCTAAACCACCACCCAGGGAGCTATTTGTAAGAATAATTCCTTTCACATTTTATAAAATGGAATAACTTTCCCCAGAGAAGAAAAGGGGGAACCAGCATAAAATAAGGTAAGTAAAAGTTATTTAATCCTGAGTAGCTTAGTTTAGAAAACATGTAATTAATTGGCTGCATTGTCTAGACAGAAATTATTTGTCAAATTATCTCTGGGTAAACAAGTACTGTATTATGAAATACTTTCTCATGTGTGATTTATTTCTTGTGAAAATATTCATTGAGGATTATCTGAAGGATATGAGGTTCTCTGGATATTCTAAATTTTGCTCTTGGATAAGCCAGACCATCTGGAAGTGGCTTATCTGAATCATTTGCATAATTGCTTCTTCTGAAATATTTACGAAGCTATGATTTGGAGTGAACTGAGAGAAATTATGGTAACATCACTCGGAATTTTATATCATATTTATTGTAGAAATGACATTGAAAGTGTCATCTCCTCCATCACACAGTCTGTTCTCTTGATTAAAAACACGTAAGATAAATTTCACAGAAGTCTCAATCCATGTGCTTTTGGTGAGCATCTGGATCATTTTCCTTATGGCCCCTGGAAATCTTGTAATATATCATGTTTTCCTGTTTACTTTGGCTCTTGAGAATATAAATAGAACTGTGTGCATGCCTGTTATTTACTACCCACTGCCCCCGCCCCCGCCACTGGCTTCTTTTTCTTCTCATCCTGATTATTTTCCTTCATTCATTCCTGTCTAATGATTTTACCGTCTATGGATTTTGAAAGCTGACTGAAAGCCTTTTTGAAGCAGGATACAATTGCAATAAGTGAGAAAACAGACAACTGATATATCTGCCTAAGACAATTTCTTTCATCATAGTGTTGCTCTGGTTGCTATTTTTAGCATATTGGCACTCCCTTTTTTTACTTACACAGCACAGTTGTATTTTCTTTCAGCCGTATAGTAATTTGCTCTTTCTGTCTATTCAGAAGTTGTTTGTCCAACTATTTTTCTGGTCTTACTAAAGTATACTTCTCTTGCCTTCATAGCTCAGGTTCCCTATAACCCCGTGTGTGTGCGTGTGTGTGTGTGTGTGTGTGTGTGTGTGTGTGTGTTTACCTCTGACGCTGTGTCATGTACATTTTCATTTCAATCTCTGTTTTTTCTTTTCTGACTGACCTTTTCCTGGTGATTTCCTGATCTCTTTTCCTAAAGTATTAGTTATATTAGTTATTTGGCTCCCACCATTTAATTGAATGAGCCTCCAAGGCAACTTGAGTTTTCTCCTGTCACTGGGCTAATATACTGTAGACATTTGATTTCATGTTGACTACTGAATTAAAAGTATAATTAGAATAGTAGCTACCACTGCATGGAACCTGGTATTCCCAACCAGTTATTTGGAAGTAAATAGATTTAAAAATCTGTAGATCTGTCAGGTTCTTATTTCATTAGACACATCATATCTATTCCAATAAAATGACAGCTGCATGTATGCTACAACTTACTTAGTTTATACTAGGGTATAAATTAAACTTTATGTTGAAACAAATTGCTTCATAATATTTCTCTTTTGAAGACTATACAGACTATATGAATATCTCTGGATAAGAGAGTTAGTTTTAGTAAAGAACAGACAACAATTAGCTATTTTGCCTCCATTTTTCTCAAGTATTACACAATATCAGTGAAGCTAATAAAGTGTAAAGAGTAGATGGATAACACCAACAAAGAACAAGGTCACAGGTGCAAGACTTGATGATTAAAGTGATTTATTTTATATCAAATTCAGAAACAGTTTTATTATGTAAGAGAATAAAAAGTTATTTAGTAAAGCTAAAAAGACCTATTATAAAACCTAAATAAACTTAGCTAAGTAAATCTAAGAATCTTGGGTAAGCCGTGATAGTGAAAATAAAAATTTTAGTAGAATTGCTGCTAGAAATTCAAAGCTAAAGAAGATAGATTTGCTTTCTGCTTCAAACAGATTAAAATTAATAAGGATGAAAAAAGGAATGAAAGTACATCTTTTATGACAATAGGAAATAATCACAGTCCCAAACGATAATTGATAGAGAAGATTTGGCCAATGCAGAGAAATTAGATCTAATTGACAGAGGACTTTCCAGGCCCCTATAATGAAAAGGACATCTTTTTGGGTATTAGTTCTAAAATGTCTTGTAGATCTTCATAGACCGTTCAACTTCAGCTTCTTCAGCGTTATTAGTTGTGGCGTGGGCTTGGATTACCATGATATTGCAAAAGTAGTAAGTCAAGAAACACCTGGAGTAACAGGCAAATTTGGCCTTGGAGTATGGAATGAAGCAGGGCAAAGGCTAATAGAGTTTTGCCAACAGAATGCATTGGTCATAGTAAACACCCTCTTCCAACAACACAAGAGAAGACTCTACACATGGACATCATGAGATGGTCAACACCAAATCAGATTGATTATATTCTTTACAACCAAAGATGGAGAAGCTCTATACAGTCAGCAAAAACAGGACCGGGGGCTGACTGTGGCTCAGATCATGAACTCTTTATTGCCAAATTCAGACCTAAATTGAAGAAAGTAGGGAAAACCACTAGACCATTCAGGTATGACCTAAATCAAATCCCTTGTGGTTTTACACTGGAAGTGAGAAATAGATTTAAGGGACTAGATCTGATAGACAGAGTGCCTGATGAAGTATGGATGGAAGTTCGTGACACTGTACAGGAGACAGGGATCAAGACCATCCCCATGGAAAAGAAATGCAAAAAAGCAAAATGGCTGTCTGAGCATAGCTGTGAAAAGAAGAGAAGCGAAAGCAAAGGAGAAAAGGAAAGATATACCCATTTGAATGCAGAGTTCCAAAGAATAGCAAGGAGTGATAAGAAAGCCATCTTCAGTGATCAATGCAAAGAAATAGAGGAAAACAACAGAATGGGAAAGACTAGAGATCTCTTCAAGAAAATTAGAGATACCAAGGGAACATTTCATGCAAAGATGGGCTCGATAAAGGACAGAAATGGTATGGACCAAACAGAAGCGGAAGATATTAAGAAGAGGTGGCAAGAATACACAGAAGTCCTGTCCAGAAAAGATCTTCATGACCCAGATAATCACAATGGTGTGATCACTCACCTAGAGCCAGACACCCTGGAATGTGAAGTCCAGTGGGCCTCAGAAAGCATCACTACGAGCAAAGCTAGTGGAGGTGATAGAGTTCCAGTGGAGCTATTTCAAATCCTGAAAGATGATGCTGTGAAAGTGCTGCACTCAATATGCCAGCAAATTTGGAAAACTCAGCAGTGGCCACAGGACTGGAAAAAGGTCAGTTTTCATTCCAATCCCAAAGAAAGGCAATGCCAAAGAATGCTCAAACTACCACACAGTTGCACTCATCTCACACACTAGTAAAGTAATGCTTAAAATTCTCCAAGTCAGGTTTCAGCAATACATGAACTGTGAACTTCCAGATGTTCAAGCTGGTTCTAGAAAAGGCAGAGGAACCAGAAATCAAATTGCCAACATCTGCTGGATCATCGAAAAGGAAGAGAGTTCCAGAAAACATCTATTTCTGCTTTATTGACTATGCCAAAGCCTTTGACTGTGTGGATCACAATCAACTGTGGAAGATTCTGAGAGAGATGGGAATACCAGAGCACCTGACCTGCCTCTTGAGAAATCTGTATGCAGGTCAGGAAGCAACAGTTAGAACTGGACATGAAACAACGGACTGGCTCCAAATAGGAAAAGGAGTACTTCAAGGCTGTATATTGTCACCCTGCTCATTTAACTTCTATGCAGAGTACATCATGAGAAACGCTGGGCTGGAAGAAGCACAAGCTGGAATCAAGATTGCAGGGAGAAGTATCAATAACCTCAGATATGCAGATGACACCACCCTTATGGCAGAAAGTGAAGAGGAACTAAAAGCCTCTTGATGAAAGTGAAAGAGGAGAGTGAGAAAGTTGGCTTAAAGCTCCACATTCAAAAAACTAAGATCATGGCATCTGGTCCCATCACTTCATGGGAAATAGATGGGGAAATAGTGGAAGCAATGTCAGACTTTAATTTGGGGGCTCCAAAATCACTGCAGATGGTGACTGTAGCCATGAAATTAAAAGACGTTACTCCTTGGAAGGAAAGTTATGACCAACCTAGATAGCATATTCAAAAGCAGAGACATTACATTGCCACCAAAGTCCGTCTAGTCAAGACTATGGTTTTTCCAGTGGTCATGTATGGATGTGAGAGTTGGACTGTGAAGAAAGCTGAGTGCCAAAGAAATGATGCTTTTGAACTGTGGTGTTGGAGAAGACTCTTGAGAGTCCCTTGGACTGCAAGGAGATCCAACCAGTCCATCCTAAAGGAGATCAATCCTAGGTGTTCATTGGAAGGACTGATGCTGCAGCTGAAACTCCAGTACTGAAACTTCAGTACTTTGGCCACCTCATGCGAAGAGTTGACTCATTGGAAAAGATCCTGATTCTCAGAGGGATTGGGGGCAGGAGGAGAAGGGGATGACAGAGGATGAGATGGCTGGATGGGATCACCAACTCTATGGACATGAGTTTGGGTGAACTCCGGGAGTTGGTGATGAACAGAGAGACCTGGCATGCTGTGATTCATGGGGTTGCAAAGAGTCAGACACGACTGTGCAACTGAACTGAACTGTACTGGGAGAGGACAATAAGAGGGACGTCATGTTTTTTACATCTTGCATATGCACTTGAAATCTCCAAGAGTAGCTTGAAATTTCTGAGGTGCCAAGTGAGCGGCACATCTTACAATGGCATGAACTGTGTTGGTCAAAGGGCTGCTGGGGCATCCTTGGGTTCCCCTTGAAAACAGAATGACATAATAGAAGGACTGGAGGAAACTCAGTATGCTATTAGTTTGATGGACTAGGGGATTAAAATTTTGATGACCAGTAGGCAATGGCACCCCACTCCCGTACTCTTGCCTGGAAAATCCCATGGACGGAGGAGCCTGGTAGGCTTCAGTCCATGGGGTCGTGAAGAGTCGCACACGACTGAGCAACTTCACTTTCCCTTTTCGCTTTCAGGCATTGGAGAAGGAAATGGTGACCCACCCTAAGTGTTCTTGCCTGCAGAATCCCAGGGATGGCAGAGCCTGGTGGTCTGCCGTCTGTGGGGTCGCACAGAGTCAGACATGACTGAAGCAACTTAGCAGCAGCAGCAGAAGAGAGTTATAAAGCATTACATACACTATGACGTAAGGGGCTTCCTTGTGAACCTGTGATTTCCAGCCAGGCTTGAATAGAGTCTTAACCTAGGTAAAGAATTGTTAGAAAAGTATTGACAAACAGTTCTTCAAGAAACCAAACATATTAAAGGAAATATGGTCTTCTGAATCAAAACCAGAGTTTAGTGATCAAAGAAGAGTCAAGAAAATAGAATTTTAAAACTGACTTGTCAGAGCTCAGAAAAGAATTATAAAACGAGAAAGTCAAGTTTATATTGCATACATCAGTAAGTAGAAGATATTCCATGGTATAAGGTGTCAGTGAGATGGAAAACAGTTTTAAGACCATCAAGTAAGTTGCAATTAAAAAATGGATCTGAGACTAATGTCACAATATAATTAAATGCATTTTGTTCATTGAATAATAATAACAATTTTATGTTAGTTCATGAACAGTCAGGTCAGAAAATAGTCTAGAAAAAAAGATCCTCAAAACCCTACAACATGGTGCCTGTGGTGAAGGAGCATTTCCAAGCTGGAGGAAAAGATACAATGTAATATTTGTTTTGTTTGTGGGCAATTGCTGCCCCATGTAAAGAAGTGGAACAGGGCAGAAAAATCCTATCCCCTTTTCCGTTGTATACCAAACAAAGTCCAGATTCATTTAATATTTAAAAATGTTGTCTTTTTAAGTACTTGAAGAAAGGATGGAATTTTTAAATCTTAAAATAAGGAAGGATGCCTTAGGCCACAGAATCCAGAGGGTGTACAGGAAAAGATTGATCTATCCTTTTGATTGGAATAAAGAAAACTTTGCTTAGGAAAAATTGTTATCAATTAATATACAAATAGATAAACCAAAAAAAAAATATTTGTGATATGTAAAACTGACACAGAGCTAGTTTTCTTAATGCTAAAGAACTCCTACAAATCATTAGGGGAAAAGTCCAAAATCTAATGTGGAAATCGACAAAAGTTCAAGAGAACAAAAAGACAAACCACACTGAGGACAACATCTGCAAGACACATTTGATAAAGGGCTGCTATCCAAAATATATGAAGAACTCTTAACACTCAGCAGTAAGAAAACAAATTACTGGATTAAAAAATGCACTGGAAACCTTTAAGAAACACCTCACCAAAGAAGACATACAAATGGCCGATAAGCATATGAAAGATGCTGTATGTCATATGTCATCCAGGAGATGCAAGTGAAAGCAGTAATGTGATACCACCACAGACGGATTAGAATGGCCAAAGCCCAACACACGGACACCACCAAAAGCCGGTGAAGATGTGGGGCAACAGGAACTTTCCTACATTGCTGGCAGGAATACAGAGTGGCACAGCCATGTTGGAAGACAGATTGGCAGTTTCTTACAAAACTAAGTCTACTCTTACCAAATGATTATGCTTCTTGGTATTTACCCAAAGGAACTGAAAACATATGTCTACACAGAAATCTACACATGTGCCGGGGTCCAGCCCCGGTGGATCCAGGGAATCAAAGTAGTCTGGAAAAACTTGTTTATTTATTAAAGTAAGATTAGATTAAGAAATTATAGTGTAGTAAGAAGATTAAGTGGAGGAAGAGGGCTGAATAGCTTGGTTTACGCGGAAGGCCAATAAAATTCCAGACAAGGAATTTGCACCATCTACGTTGGGCCACCGGCGCCGCTTGAATATCTAAGGGTGCCCCGCCTTAAGCTCCCTTTCTCGCGGATCTTAACAGCCAGGGCAAGTAAGTAGACATGGAGAGCCTCCGCGCTCCAGGTGGAAATTCAGCCCGAAATTAAAGTAAAGAGCAGAGAGAGGGAAAGAGAGAGAAGAAGAAAGAGAGAGAGACACGGGGGAGCCAGAGTGTCAAGAAACCAGGCCGGAGACTAGTTAAGCTGGAAGAAGGAAGGCCTGGCCTTGGCCCCCAATCCGGAAGCTGGCTGGAGCTGGCCCCTGGAGCTGGCCCCATCCTTTATTGTTCAGAAGGCCTTTTATACTTTTGATAAAAAACAGAGATCAATGGGCAACACAAGATTATGTAGCGTTCGCAGCTCAAGCTCTTTCTATACATCATTTGGTATACAAAAGGTCTCAGGTGATTTACATTATCTTCTGGCCAAGAGGCTTGTTAACACTTTTGGCTCTCTTCCTTAATGAATGTTAATTTTGTTTCCCCTGAAGTGTTTTTCTTTAATCTACATCTCCTTAAAGCATTAACATTAAAGTTACATCTCTATAGAACAAAGGTGCAGTGGGACACAACAAAGAGGGTACTTAACTCAAAGATCTAATGTTGCTAACACAAGGTCTACTACTTGTTTTTCTAACTATATCTACAACTAAAGGATGTGAAAATTTGGCAGCAAATATTGACTCAACAAATGAAACCTTTAATCAGTCCTATTCTAAATATTTTGACTCCTCGGAAGCTCCTACATTCCTAGGATGTTTTAAGCTTCCTGTGCCTCCTGCGGTCAGGAGGCCTCAAACAATCACATGCGCAGCTGTAGGAGTCCTGCAGGCAGGCTAGAAAGCCATCAGAGGGTTTTTTGGTTTGAAACACTCTTTCAAATGCAGAAGACTAAAGCCCTGAATTGACTTTTTCCAGAAAATGTCAGAAGAGTGGAAAAGCAGAGCACAAAAGCCGGCAGATTTTTGTTGGGGTACTTGCTTAGGAATTTCCAGAGGGGTCCCTGAAGTCTGAGCACGCCTTGCGTATGTCAGCTTCCTTCCTCATGACCTTGTCACGGGCGGGATTCCTCACACTGGCTCCCAGCACACATGGATGTGTATAACAGCTTTATTCATAATTAGCAAAATCTGCAGGCATCCAAGATGTCCTTCAGTAGGTGAATGGGTAAAGAAACTGTGTTACAGTCAGACGACAGAGTATTTTTCAGTGCTTAAAAAGAAATACACTAGCAAGCCTTGAAAACACATGGAGGAAACTTAAATGCATATATTACTTTGTGAAAGAAGCCAGTCTGAAGAGGCTGCATAGTGTATGCTTCCAACCATGTGGCATCCTGGAAATGGCAAAACTACGGAGACAATAAAGAGATCAGTGTTGCAGGGGTTAGATGGAAGGGTAGGGTATATAGGCAGGTCACAGAGAATTTTTAGGGCAACAGAACTACTCATTGGTATCATGTAATCCTGTGATGACTGACAAATGTCCAAACCCATCGAATGTACAACACCAAGAATGAGCCATAATATAAACTACAGGTTGTGGGTGATAATGATGTGTCAAGTAGGTTCATCAGTACCACTGTGATGGGGGATGATGATAATGGGTGAGGGTATGCATGTGTCGAGGCAGAGGGTATATGGCAACCCTTTGTGTTTTTCACTCAATTTTACTGTGAACTTAAAACTGCTCTTAAAATCATGTGTATTAAATTCAGCAAAGGACAGGATCAGGTCAGAGAAAATATGCTAATCCTCAATCATAATTAAGAAGTATAAAACATTGTTCCATCTCATTTTCACCTGTCAGATTAGCAAATAAAAATGTTTGGTGGTGTATCAGGAATTATAGCCTCCAGGTTTGGTGATTCATTAAAAGGACCCACAGGAATCAGCATATAACTGCATTCCTGGGTAAGATTTATTACAGTGAAAGGATACAGAGCAAAATTAGCCAAGGAAAATGTGCATGCAGAGAAGATGAGAGGAAACCAAGAGGCAAGCTTCCAGGGTCCACTCTCTGAGGAGTTTCAGCCTGTGCCCCTCCAGCACAGAACTGCAACAACATGGGCAAGGTGGTGTCCCCTGGGGAAGCTCACTAGAGACTCAGGGCCCCCAAGTTTTAATTGGAGTTGATCACATAGGCACTCTCTACCTAGCATGTACAAAACTTGCAAACTCCCAGAGGGAAAACAGTGTTCTCCATAAATCAAATTGTAGACAAACAAATTAGTCACTGAGAGCCACTTTATAATTTAGAGCAGTTTTATCATTTAGACAAAATTTGATATCAGTGTAGGGAACTGCTTACAAGTTAAGTTACCAGATGCCAGCTAATGGCCAGTCCTGCAAACAAGGCCTTTGTTTGGATAGACGCCTGAGACTTGCTGTTGTATCACCAGTAGTATTTAATCAGGGAAAGAAACCCTCTTATACACTGTTGGTGGGGGAAAAAATTGGTAAAAAGTATCTGAAAATAATTTATAAAATGTGTCAAAATTTAAAATACATGTTCCCTTTGGCAGTGATTTTATTTCTAGAATTTAAAAAAAATGCGTCTGTGTGTAAATATATGTATAGCTCATTATACCATGATTTGTTACAGAAAAACAACCTAAAACCCACCAGTAAAGGGCTGCTTAAATCATGGTGCTCTCACATGTAGAGGGTTTCCAAGGTGGCATCTGTGGTAAAGAACCCGCTTGCAAATCAAGAGACACAGAAGATACGGGTTTGATCTGCTGGGTTGGAAAGGTCCCTTGGAGGAGGGCACCACAATCTACTCCAGTCCTCTTGCCTGGAGATTCCCATGGACAGAGGAACCTGGTGGGCTATACCCCGTAGGGTCTCAAAGAGTCAAACATGGCTAAAGCAACTTGGCAGGAATGCCTCATACGGAATGCCATTGCCGTTATTACCAAGTGAGGTTATGTATCTCAACGCAGACTGCTATAACAAAGTATCATAGACTAGGTGCCTTATGAATAACAGAAAAGATTTTTTTCTCACAGTTCTGGAGGCTGAGAAGTCCAGGATCAAAGCATCAGCAAATCTGGTGTATGATCAGAGTTCTCTTCCTGCGTGCAGGCTCCTGACTTCTCACTGTATCTTCTCATGGCAGAATCGGGGAGAGAGCTCTCTCTAGGGTTCCTTTATGAGGGCACTAATGCCATTCATGAGAGCTCCATCTTCATGATTATCTCGCAAGGTGCCAACTCATACAATCACATGGAGGGTTAAGGTTTTCATCATCTGAATTTTAGGGGGACACAAGCATTCGGTCCATTGCAGTATGTGACTTCTCTTTAAACTTAAATAAGAGAGTAAGGGGTTAGGGTTTTAATTTCCTGCCTTGAAATTAGCCAGAAACACCAATAAAAGAAATAGTCACTTTTATTTATAGTATTAAATAAAAGGAAGTTGAAAAAGTATCTGCATGAAAATTCTAGATGTAAAGGAAGGAGGAATCTTGGACTTAGAGGTGGGAAGGAGATTCCTTTAATTAGAACCCCATCCAGGAAGATCCACTCAAGAATCTTTTCCTCTGAAGTATCTCAGTCCTGCTAGGTGGGCATGGCCCGTCCACAGAGGAGAGGGGGAAAGTCCCTTAGGAGCCAATTCCACATCCATGTACCACAGGCGAAGTGTAACCCTAACCCCTCATCTCCTGGCTGAGTTACGTTGTCAAAAGTTAAGTGGAGAAGAAGGGGGTATAGGAGGCAGACATTTCTAGATTGTTGCAAGCATAGTTTTAAATCTCTTAAGATTTAAGCCTTGGCTGTAGGTCACGCTCACCTCTGGAAATCTTTTAGCTGTCCCAGTTTACCAGTTCCTGGGTCTGCATTTCAAAGGCATATATTTCGGGAAGAACTATGAAATCTTCTATATGTAATACAAAGTATTTAGTCAAAGTGGGACCTACTTTTGAAAATATCTTCCATCTGAACATGGCTTGTTTCATTGTGTTGTCCAACAAAGGCGATTGGTTGCAAGTATAAATCCAATAGAAGCAATGCTAAGAAGTGTGGGAAATTCAGCCCAGTAAATTCCTGAGGAAATAAGATTTAGGGTTTAAAATTTCTGTTGGCTAAGCCAAGAAAAAGTAGATTTATCAAGCTTCTAGATAACTCCATATATCAGATATCTTAGGCACAAATATAGAGGATTAAAAAAAAATCTCAATCCATAAATATAGTCAACTCATCTCTGACAAAGCAGCAAAAGCAATACACTGGAGTAAGGATAGTCTCTTCAACAAATGGTGCTGGAACAACTGAATATCCAAGTGAAAAAAAAAAAATTCTAGACATAGACTTTTTACACCCTTCACAAAAATTAATTCAGCCTCCAACAAACAAGATTCCCTTTCATAGGTGAATGGATGAGCAAACTTGTTTACATTCAGACAATGGAACATTATTCAGGGCTAAAAAGAAATGAGCTATCAAGTCATGAAAATACATGGAGGAAACTTAAATGCATATTACTAAGTGAAGGAAGCCCATCTGAAAAGGCTACATACTATGTGATTTTAACTGCATATGTCATATTCTGGAAAAGGCAAAACTGGAGACAAGGAAAAGATCAGTGTTGCCAGGAGTTAGATGGGAGAAAGAGATGAAAAGGGAAGGCTTTTAGGGCAGTGAAAATACTGTGCATAATATGATAGTGATAGCCATTATAGTGAAAGCCATTATGCTTTCATCCAGACCCATAGAATGTACACCACCATGAGTGAACCGTAATGTAAACTACGGACTTTGAGTGATAATGATGTGTCAAAGTAGGTTCATCCTTGGTTAAAAAAATAATGTACCTTTCTAGTGAGTGATTTGATAATGGGAGAGGCCTTGCATGTGTGGGGGCAGGGAGTACATAAGAAATTTCTGTGACTTCCTCTCAATTTGTGGTAAATTTAAAACTGCTCTAAAATAAGTAATCTTTTTTAAAAAGAAAAACTGCCTAATACATGAAGAAGAAAATAGTAACTCCCAGAAATACTGACACATTGGAGTATTTTTCTCTGAGTTTGTTACCAATTTTCTTTTTTTTAGTCTCTGTATAAATGCATCTTAGCATTTCAGTAGTGATGAATCATGCTCAAATGACTGATTTTTTTTTTCTAAAGTCATGCTTTTTTTTACATACCCTCTCAACTTCAAAATTAAATCTTATTGAGCAGGAAATTGTATTTCTTCTCAACACAGTCTCTTTCTGCGTGTTTCCTGTTTTACGTTAGAATATTTGTTAACTACTCCATCCTTCTCTTTTAGGCTTGCTGTCTAGAATGGTCATATAAAAGCTACTGGTTTTACAACAGTCTGAACATTGCAAAATTTAAGTAATGGATAATTAAGAGAAATATGTACTTAATAAGAATAGGGAAAACTATGCCCTCATGGCTACACACCATTGCACAAGTCATTTAAAACTTTGTGGGACTTAAATTTTTTCCCCCATAAACCATATGTGTGGACATTGTTAGGCAGTGATGAGTGAAAGAAGGAGGGATATTAAAAATTCTCCAATAGCCTTCCAAGTTTTGTGATGACAATGAACCTTGAACCAAAATCATGCCTAAATTGTGGGTGTCAAACCGTATATATCTTTCTTAGCAGAAAGTTAATTTTCAACATGTTCCACAAATCACTTGATCGTGAAACATGGAAATGAGTATCTATGCAGGGCTTGTGGAATAAGACAGCTGTCCTGTCTTGAAAGTATCTGCGTGGCTTTTACTTGGTTGGTGTGCTATGTGGTTCCTGAGGCCTGTTCCCAAGCTGTGAATCAGTGAAATTGAAAATCTTATCCTAAGCTTACCAAAAAGGAGGTAGTAAATTGCCCACTTTTTAAAAGTAATACTGACTATTTTTAGGTTACTCAGAATCCATTTATAAAATTACCACTTTTCATGCATAAATATCAGGCTTTTAGATTAAAAAACTTTCTGTAATATCCCATGTTGATTTGCCTGCCAGATACTCACCAGTATTTCTCTCTATCTTGCCTCAGCTGCATTCTGGCCACATCTTACTAAAGAAATAGTTGATGTGTCCACATTCTTTTGTAGATAATATATGGCTAACCAGAAAACCTTGACTTTTCTCAAGCCGACCAGGTATAGATTATATTTACTCTCAGAGAGTCACTCTTAACCCTTGCAGATCCCACTTAGGTGCCTGGAGATTCATCTCTGAGCAGCATATTAATAAGACTTCCCAGTGTTCTTCTGGTTGAACTCGACCCACAGGAGTAAGTGAGGTCTATCAGAAAGTGGGAAGAGAGGATGATTGGGGTATTCATTCTGCCGTCTTGGGTCAGCAGTGGCTGAGTTTTTCTAAAAAAATACTTCAGCCTTTGCCTAGCAGCCCTTTCCTACGGCTCTCCATCTGTCTCAGTGCTGCTAAAATCCTTTTCTTGGTCTCTTGATAAACCTTGGGATGATAAATTTCTTCGTTGTTTAAGCCCCAGGGTGCTTCACCATGCCTTGACAATATAACACTGCCATGCTGTTGTTAATAATCCTTGTATTGAACTCTTATTAACTCCTTTAAGTCTGCAGTTTGCTTTCTTGCTACCCCTGAATACACTGAAATATAGTATCAGAGCCAGAGAACTACTTCTGTGTCTTTGCTGATTTACTTGTTAATTAACTTAGTCTTTATTTACTCCCATTCAACTAAGTGCCTGGCCAATAATCAGCCTCCAATACATGTTTGTCAAATATTAAAATTTAAGTAAGTATTCAGTCTTAGAACATGAGCCTTTTAGTGGATAGTAGGGAGTCAAGTAAGGCCAATAGGAAAATGGAAACTTCTGCAGATTGTTGAAGAAAATAACCAAAATATTCAACTAAGAGAATATAGAATATATATAATATAGAATATAGATATTAGGCCATTCAGGTGACATCCCTTAGGATATATTTCAATATCATTGTGCCTGTTCAACAGCAAAGAATTACTGTTGCATAGCTAGATAAAATATATTTCTATAAAAGTTTTAAAATGTACCATTCCTAATACTGTAAATGTATTCCTATAGGTTATAGGCATTAGTATATTTAGCTTAATCTTTAGTCCACTTATTAGCATCTTTACTTATACTATAAGCATATTATTTCTGTTTACATCTTGAAGCCACTAAGCTATTTAAACTTATTCTTACCTATCAATTAGTTGGTGTTGATAACAGCAAACTAAAAGGCTGATATAGTCAATATCTGCATATATCAGATTCAAAAATAGCAATGTGGCCCTTAGGGTCACTTCTCATATCCTAAGGTACCACTGTCTCATCATGCCTGGGTATCTTCACCTCTTGTACACCTATCTTTGTTACCTCCCAGGAGTGTTTTTTTATTTAAATGATGATCCTATCATGGGAAAAAAAAATTTTTTTTTTTAAGGCAACTCTTAGGTAGCTTTTAAAATACGTTTAACTTAAAGGAAAGCATTTAAGGCCAGGGGCTAACCTTAAGCCACGTTGTAGACATCACTGCCTCATGCTCCTTCATATAAACTTTACATAAAGTTCATTCCAAATGCCCTTCCTCAGAGCTTTGTTAATATCTCTCATTTGATTGTTCTAAGTTTAGCTTTCTCCCTTGAGCTGGTGTGAGAGCTTGTTTCCTTGTGAAACTTCCTGGAGCGGGCACTTCCTAGGCAGCATGGCCACGGATTGGCAGTGACCTTGTGTCTCCTTGGCAGCAATTTTGATTTCAACCATTGTTCTCTTTTATTTGCTGGAATTCTACCAGCTTTATATGGGTAGTATTGAATCCCTCTCTGACTGGAATATAACAAGAATTTCAATGGGAGGAAATAACTTTCAAAGGAAAAAAAAATCCATGTGGGATAAAGATTTTAGCAAACCATTAACGCCATTATTTGAATAACCTAATTAAGAATATGCTCACTCTTAGAATCTACTAACACATTGTGTTAGTAACTTCATGTTTATATCTTATTTCCTCCTTAAAATTGTTGCTTACATACTAGGCATTATTTTAGGCCTCTTATCACACTTTCACCTTGCTATGTTCTTTATTGTTCTAATTTTATATTATTTTATTACAGTGCAGCTATCCAATTTTACCCCAAAGATTTTTTGACAACTGATTTTTTCTCTATGTAGTATAAGTATCTGGTTATTGATATTACATTTTGAAAGAATGTCATCATGGAAACTTTGTTTGGGTACTGTTTACCAGGATAGCGATTGAATTGTAAATGAACAAAATCACTGCACTGTGCTTAATACAAATAGCCATTGTAGTCTGAAGATCTTGAAATGTTGGTACAATTATATTCAGTATAAAGAGCTGGAACAAAGAAACATGTTTTTGATTTTAAAAAATCAATCTTGACCACTGATAGACAAGAATGCATTAAATTTTGCTTTGATATTACCAAAAAAGTAATAAATAAAGCTTTAAAAAGGCCTCTAATATCTTAAAGTCAGATTACTAATTGACGTATATCATATATGTAGTGTTGTTCAATTGCTAAGTCATGTCCAACTCTTTGCTGTGCCATGAACTGCAGCTTCCCTGTCCTTTGCTGTCTCCCTAAGTTTGCTCAGACTCATGTCCATTGAGTCAGTGATGCCATCCAACCATCTCATCCTCTGTCACCCCCTTCTCCTCTTGCCCTCAATCTTTCCCAGCATCAAGGTCTTTTCCAATGAGTCAGCTCTTTGCATCAGGTGGCCAAATGTGTGTGTATATAGACAGATAGATAGATAGCACTCCTCTTGACAGATGGATATAGATAGAAATCAAGAATAATTATTAATTTATCAGAAATTTTTTTCAATAGTACAAAATTTGTATACTTTCAGATTTCATACAAGAAATGATATACTGATACATTTTGGATTTTACATAGAATTTTAGAAAGCTCATCTCTAGCAATTTTAGAAAGCTGTTCTCTAGCAAGTTCACATCAATCAAGGATCCTGTAGAGTAAAAATTAAAAAAGAAATAGGTGAACTAAAATATGGTGGACACTATATAGTTCCAACTCTATGTAAAGCATTGTCCTTTACTTGATATCTGGACTTTACGCATGAGAAACAAGAAAAAAGTAAAAAACGAAGCAAAATTATTTTAAGTTACTATAACTCAATAAAGACTCGAGACATTTCTGTCCTTTATGAGTTGTGTAATATATAGATCATAGTGGCTAAAAAAAACACCTGATGGAAAGATAAATCTGAGATAAAATGACTATAGTTTTCAAGAGAAAGCTGCATCTATATTGACTAGAATAATTTGATAAGACAACAAAACTTAACAAAGTTCCCCAGAATGAATTGTGTTTATCTAGGTTTGGTGTGATGAGAAAAGTGAGCATTCTAAGTAAAGCATAGTTTTTTGAAAAAAAATCTCAGAACTGGGAAGGAACAGATCATCTCTAGAGGGTGAAGATAGTAAGACAAAAAATTTGAAGGGCTTTTTTAGTAAGCAGGAGCAGAATTATATTCACAGACATAAGTGGCATGCAGAATGGATTGGAGGGCCCAGGTGTTAGTCTATAGGAGGCCTTGACTAGGTCATGTTAATAATCCAAGAAGGGTGAGGAATGTCTGAATCATGGTATCAGTGCTGGTGATACTGAGGTCAAACAGATAGCACAGAATTGGTTTAGGAGGAATTCAGTCTTGGCAGTTTCAACTGAAAAGTCTGATTGTATCTTCGATCTCTGCCTTCTACGAGCCTCTGATTTCCACAACTCTGAACAATAAATAATAACATGCTAGGATAGCTAGGTTAGCTAAAATGAAAACACTGGCAAGTAGTAGAAACAGGAAGAAAAGAAATTACCTTTACTGTTTTGGTGGTCAGCTATTTCATGCTCCTCAAATAATATATGGAGAAGGCAATGGCACCCCACTCCAGTACTCTTGCCTGGAAAACCCCATGGACGGAGGAGCCTGGTAGGCTCCATGCAGTCCATGGAGTCGATAAGAGACGGACATGACTGAGCGACTTCACTTTCACTTTTCACTTTCCTGCATTGGAGCAGGAAATGGCAACCCACTCCACTGTTCTTGCCTGGAGAATCCCAGGGATGGGGGAGCCTGGTTGGCTGCCGTCTATGGGATCTCATAGAGTCGGACACGACTGCAGCAACTTAGCAGCAGCAGCAGCAAATAATATATAGGCTTTAAACTGGCCATAGTATTTGAGGTACCACCTGCAAAATAGATCATAGCCAAGAATGCTATGGTTGATGCCAAACCACTGAAGCTGATCCCTAACTGTCCCTGTGCATAAATTTTCATGATGATGATAAGTAAGGTTTTCCTCCACTTATCTTTGTTCAATATGTCCATGTCAACATGTCACTTTGATCCTTATAATTATGTATGCTAGCCAAATTCTACCTTCTGCAGGCTCAGTCCTTTCAGAAAGGAAGAGAAAGGGATGCAAAGAGATTCCTTTTAAATAATTACTTCATTCTACTTATTCAGTTCAGTTCAGTCACTCAGTTCGACTCTTTGCAACCCCGTGGACTGCAGCACACCAGGCTTCACTGTCATTCACCAACTCCTGGAGCTTGCTCAAACTCATGTCCATCGAGTCAGTGATGCCATCCAACTATCTTATCCTCTGTCGTCCCCTTCTCCTGCCTTCAGTCTTTCCGAGCATCAGGGTCTTGTCAAATGAGTCAGTTCTTTGCATCAGGTGGCCAAAGTATTGGAGTTTCAGTTTTAGCATCAGTCCTTCCAATGAATATTCAGGACTGATTTCCTTTAGGATGATCTGGTTGGATCTCCTTGCAGTCCAAGGGACTCTCAAGAGTTTTCTCCAACACCACAGTTCAAAAGCATCAATTCTTTGGTGCTTAGCTTTCTTTATACTCCAACTCTCACATCCATACATGACTACTGGAAAAACCATAGCTTTGACTAGACAGACTTTTGTTGGCAAAGTAATGTCTCTGCTTTTAATGTGTTGTCTAATTTGGTCACAGCTTTTCTTCCAAGGAGCAAGCGTCTTTTAATTTCATGGCTGCAGTCACCATCTGCAGTGATTTTGGAACCCAAGAAAATCAAGTCTCACTGTTTCCATTGTTTCCCCAATTATTTGCCATGGAGGGATGGTACCAGATTCCACAGTTTTCTGAATGTTGTTTTAAGCCAGCTTTTTCACTCTCTTCTTTCACTTTCATCAAGAGGCTTTTTAGTTCTTCTTTGCTTTCTGCCGTAAAGGTGGTGTCATCTGCATATGTGAGGTTATTGATATTTCTTCCAGCAATCCTGATTCGAGCTTGTGCTTCATCTAGCCTGGCATTTCCCATGATATACTCTTAATATAAGTTAAATAAGCAGGGTGACAAAACACAGCCTTGACTTATTCTTTTCTCAGTTTGGAACCAGTCTGTTGTTCTGTGTCTGACTCTAATTGTTGCTTCTTGGCCTGCGCACAGGTTTCTCAGGAGGCAGCTAAAGTGGTCTCGTATTCCCATGTTTTTACAAATTTTCCGCAGTTTGTTGTGATCCACATAGTCAAAGGCTTTGGTGTAATCAATAAAACAGAAGTAGATGTTTTTCTGGAATTCTCTTGCTTTTTCTATGATCCAGCGGATGTTGCTAATTTGATCTCTGGTTCTTCTGCCTTTTCTAATTCCAGCTTGAACATCTGGAAAGTTCATGGTTCACATACTGTTGAAGATAGTTTGGAGAATTTTGAGCATTACTTTGCTAGCATGTGAGATGGGTGCAATTGTGTGGTACTTTGAGCATTCTTTGGCATTGCCTTTCTTTTGGATTGGAATGAAAGCTGACCTTTTCCAGTCCTGTGACCACTGCTGAGTTTTCCAAATTTGCTGGCATATTGAGTGCAGTACGTTCACAGTATCATCCTTTAGGATTTGAACTAGCTGAACCGAAATTCCATCACCTCCACTAGCTGTGTTCATAGTGATTCTTCCTAAGGCCCACTTGACTTCACATTCCAGGATGTCTGGCTCTAGGTGAGTGATCACACCATCGTGGTTATCTGAGTCATGAAGATCTTTTTTATATAGTTATTTTGTGTATTCTTGCCACCTTTCCTTAATATTTTCTGCTTCTGTTAGGTCCATACAGAAGGACCCTTTCCTTTATTGTGCCCATCTTTGCATGAAATGTTCCCTGGGTATCTCTAATTTTCTTGAGGAGATCGCAAGTCTTTTCCATTCTATTGTTTTCCTCTATTTCTTTGCACTGATTGCTGAGGAAGGCTTTCTTATCTCTCCTTGCTATTCTTTGGAACTCTGCATTCAGATGGGTATATCTTTCCTTTTCTCCTTTCCCTTTATCTTCAACTGATTCCCCACCCTAAGTCTGCCAAAGAGTGTGACTTGGCTATTTTTATGAGTGAGAATGAAGGACTTCAATCAAGGCATAATAGACTAGTGGGAATGGAGACAGGACCAAGCCAGCAGGAGGCAAGAGAGACTCCTGAGGCACAAAATTTGAGGATACCCTCACTTCCAGAGTCCTGCCAGCGTCCTTCAGTTTTGCTCCATAGGTCCTCAGCCTGACCTTGCCTCACCCTTCATGAGTCGGGGATGAATTGACTAATGGACCAACTGCTGTCTTCCAAAGGCTGATCATCATCTGCATCTGTATATTTATTCAGCAAATGAGTCCCTATTATGGGCTTGGTTTTCCCTGGTGGCTCAGCAGTAAAGAATCTGCCTGCCGATACAGGAGATGTGGGTTCGATCCTTGGGTTGGAAAGATCCCCTGGAGAAGGAAATGGCAGCCTACTCCAGTATTCTTGCCTGGAGAATCCCATGGACAGAGGAACCTGGCGGTTTAGAGTCCATAGGGTTGCAATAGCCCATAAGGTCACAAAAGAGTTGGGCACAACTTAGTGACTAAACAACAATTATGTGCTTAATCTTTCTATTTGAAAAGTAGTTTTACTAGCTTTGACCTTGGGTATCCCTCCCTTATAACTTAGCTGTTGTAGAAATCTAGCAGAATTTTAGGAAGGTGCAAGGCACTGTGGAATAAAGTTTGAACTGATGCAAAATTATGAATTACTTTTTATTTGAGCCAAAGGGTCTTCCTTTGTGAGAGGCCTTTTGAGTCTATTTTTGCTTTGTGTCTTTCTTCTCTTCTGTAATTAAGTGCGTATATCTAAAGCCTTTCTAAACAGATCCATGTGATGGCATTTTGGAGACTTTCTCTACTCAGTCTCATTTCATCTGGCTTTGATTTTGTTCCTCTACAGATACTGATTATTTAACGTAACATACAACTCATAGAAGCTGTTCATAATAACACATGGCTCTTCACTCTGTTATTAGAAAAGAATAGTGAGGGGAAAATTTTAGGTATTCAGACAGGTTATTAAAAGAGAGAAGTTAAGGTAGATGAGTCTTTGGTGGACCTTTTAAAGGAAACACCTTTCTCTTTTGGTTAGTTTGAAAAAAGGAGGTGGTGTCACCATCTGCTAGGAGCATACAAACTAACTAGTATTATACGTTCAATGAATAGTTTAATGGGGGGAAAAGAAATCATTTTATGCAACTGATGTAACTGACAGAACACCAGCATCAAACTTGGACTGCCTGGATGTAAGTCAGAATTCTATCATTTATTTTCTGATTCCAAAATGGGGATAATATTCCTGCATTATATATGTATAAGGATTTTTGTGAATATATTAAAAGCTATCTATGTAAAGTTGCAGTGTAAATTGAAGTGGCTGAGCAAAATCTGAATTTTTATTAATAGTTAAGTATGGCTTTAAAATAATCAGATGGCAAAGATCACTGAAAACAAAACAAAACAAAACTGAAAAGAACCACAGCTCTTTCCATCTTAGATTCTTAAAATCCCTTTCAAAAGGGCAGAGTTATATTACATAAGAAGAAAGAAATTAATAAACAATGATTTACAAAATAAACACCTTTTAACGTTTATTTGTCTTTAGTATGGTAGGATAAGACCAATATTCACGGTAATATTTACTTTGTAAATTACACACATTTTACTGTGAATATGTTTTTCTGATAAATTCACGGAATCTTGGGTTCTACTTATACATGACAAAAAAACTAATTTAAAATCTAGAAGGATCCAAAATATAATTAGTAAGATATTACCTTTAGCTATATCCTACTAAGCATGAAATAAAACTATTTTTGTAAAAATTATAAGATTATAGATAGCCATACTACAAAGGATATTTAAAGATAATTTTTGTATGATTTGTGATATTCAACAAATGTTATATATATATATATATATATATATATATATATATGTATATATGTGATAGCTAATGTCATTGACTATTTTGGTCTTCAAATAAATCCATGATTTCTGGATTTACTGCATCACAGATTTCCACTGAAAAATATTTTAGTGACCCACCATTTCTTAATTATTTTGTCTTTGTTTCCTAAGACACTGCATTCAACATAAAGCTAGATATAAAAAAGGTACTACATTTATGTATTGTATTGCTAAATGTCAGGGGTTAATGTCTTCAGCAACCTGTCCATAGAGACAAAGTCTGGGTATTAGTTCAGAACGCTGTGGGATTTTTCTATATAATACAGATAAATCAAGGAAAGCAAATTAAAATAAATCTGCAATTAAAAATTAAAGTATGAAAGTAAGGATTGTGTTAGAAAATTGTGAAGAAACAGTTACTAAAGCTATGTCATAATTAGAATCATATAAAGTTTATATCTTAGCAGGAGGAAAGGAAGGGGTAGTAAAGAACTGAAAGAAATGGAAGCATTAAAGTGAATCAAAACTAGTTTTAACTGAATTTGTCATGATTTGGATGAGACAGTATTGAGTGAAACACATAATAGATCATGTCATGTAATGTTAATTTTGACAACTGTAAATCAGACTGAGAAATACTGTGAAATCATCATGAATGATGCATATACTCTGCTGTGGCATCTCAGTTTTAGACTTGCAAATTTGATTTCTGGAACTGTTTGCATTTGCACAACCAAAGCAGAGTGTTGAGAAATAAATCCATTTGAAAAGAAAACATTTCCTAATGTGATTTGCGGAGTTTCTTGGTAAGAGTGCACTGCTGACATATTTTGCATAGCTTCATTCTCTCTTTCATTATGAAGCTGACAGCCTGGAGTCCAGGGGAGCCAAAGGAACAGGAGAAGCTGAGAATGAGTTGGGAGTAGGGTCAGGGTTGGGGAGTAGGTCCTATTTTGTTGCTAGGGTCAGGGCTGTATAATCCACAGTGAGCATTTATTGCTTGTCAGGGACATTTGTGGAGAATGGAAAGATGGAAAGGTGTAGGTTGTATGAACAGTAATGACGAAAAAGGTCTGGTTCTCTCTTCTTGAGTCTGAATGAAGTACCTCAGTTGTGCTGTACATTAATTTGCCTTTGATGATAAGAACGTGTTTTGTATCATTCACGTGCTGTGTTTTGTCAGCTATAATGTGGACTACTTGAGAGTGTTACTCTGATTGTTGTCCCCTATCCCTCTACTGTGAGAGGGCTTTGAGGAGGTGCTTAGTACTTGACAGCTTCCAAAAGATGAGGGAGTGTAATAATCATTAACCTAGTAAATGCAGCCCCTGAAACTGCGTCCATTGTTCTGCATGGATCCTCTCTATTAGAAATGACCACGTTGGCAGCATCAGTTTTAAAAGTTGAAATTTAAGATATGTCTTATGCCTGTAATCTCTTTATATGCATTATATTTATTTTATTAGTATGTAAATGCATGACAATACTTATGTAAATTAAATACATTAATCTAGGACAGTAACCTTAATACCATAGGTATTTCATTGATTTAAAAAAAGTTTCTGATGAATAAAGTCCAGAAACTTTTTAAAAGGGAAGATGAAATTTTAAAACTTTTAGACATCTTAAAAACACAATATTATAACTATCCTACAATTAAAAATAAAATAGTAGAAAAACTTTTAAAAGTACCATTAATAATTTTATAACATACTTCAATAAAAGAAGATGTTGAGCACTTATTGGAATTACGATTTTAAGGTATGCATGGAAGAAGAAAGGCATGAAGTACAGATAGAATCGTTTTGCTTAGATAACTAGTTTCATTGAGAAAAATCATCACATAATTGATCAGAGGTTTGTCATCCCCATGGTTTGCTGTTACCAACTTAGTCTCTTATTGCAGTCCATGGGGTCGCAAAGAGTCGGACATAACTGAGCGACATCACAACTTCACACACCGTCATTGCCTAATTGGGATGTGCTGTGTCAGTAACTCTAGCTTATACAAAGGTGCGAATAATGTGAGAGCAGCACAAATAGAGTATTATAAAATTGTCACATTATTCCAGGCAGACAACAGAGATAAATATTAATTATATAATCAGAATTTCATAAATATTTAAACTGGACAAATTAGGATCACTTGATACTCCTATTTCCTCGTGCCTTTCTCCGTATCCCCTACGTCCTTGAGAATACAAAGACTGTAAAATAAAGAAAAAAAAGTTCTTCTTTATTCACATGGCTATTTTAATTTAAAAATCTAGATATTCTGTATTACATAAATATTCAATATTATATAAATCATATCAAAATTTATCTTTGAAACTTAGTTGTTAATGCCTAGATATGGCATTCAGTTCAGTTCAGTCGCTCAGTCGTGTCCGACTCTTTGCGACCCCATGGATCGCAGCACACCAGGCCTCCCTGTCCATCACCAACTCCCGGAGTTCACTCAGACTCACTTCTTTCGAGTCAGTGATGCCATCCAGCCATCTCATCCTCTGTCATCCCCTTCTCCTCCTGCCCCCAATCCCTCCCAGCATCAGGGTCTTTTCCAGTGAGTCAGCTCTTCGCATGAGGTGGCCAAAGTACTGGAGTTTCAGCTTTAGCATTATTCCTTCCAAAGAAATCCCAGGGCTGATCTCCTTCAGAATGGACTGGCTGGATCTCCTTGCAGTCCAAGGGACTCTCAAGAGTCTTCTCCAACACCACAGTTCAAAAGCATCGATTCTTCGACACTCAGCTTTCTTCACAGTCCAACTCTCACATCCATACATGACCACTGGAAAAACCACAGCCTTGACTAGATGGACCTTAGTCGGCAAAGTAATGTCTCTGCTTTTGAATATGCCATCTAGGTTGGTCATAACTTTCCTTCCAATGAGTAAGCGTCTTTTAATTTCATGGCTGCAATCACCATCCGCAGTGATTTTGGAGCCCCCCAAAATAAAGTCTGCCACTGTTTCCACTGTTTCCCCATCTATTTCCCATGAAGTGATGGGACTAGATACCATGATCTTCGTTTTCTGAATGTTGAGCTTTAAGCCAACTTTCTCACTCTCCTCTTTCACTTTCATCAAGAGGCTTTTTAGCTCCTCTTCACTTTCTGCCATAAGGGTGGTGTCATCTGCATATCTGAGGTTATTGATACTTCTCCCTGCAATCTTGATTCCAGCTTGTGCTTCTTCCAGCCCAGCGTTTCTCATGATGTACTCTGCATATAAGTTAAATAAGCAGGGTGACAATATACAGCCTTGACGTATTCCTTTTCCTGTTTGGAACCAGTCTGTTGTTCCATGTCCAGTTCTAACTGTTGCTTCCTGACCTGCATACAGATTTCTCAAGAGGCAGGTCAGGTGGTCTGGTATTCCCATTTCTTTCAGAATTTTCCACAGTTTATTGTGATCCATACAGTCAAAGGCTTTGACATGGTCAGTAAAGCAGAAATAGATGTTCTTCTGGAACTCTCTTGCTTTTTCCATGATCCAGCAGATATTGGCAATTTGATCTCTGGTTCCTCTGCCTTTTCTAAAACCAGCTTGAACATCTGGAAGTACACGGTTCACGTATTGCTGAAGCCTGGCTTGGAGAATTTTGAGCATTACTTTGCTAGCATGTGAGATGAGTGCAATTGTGCGCTAGGTAATTGGCATTGCCTTTCTTTGGGATTGGAATGAAAACTGACCTTTTCCAGTCCTGTGGCCAGTGCTGAGTTTTCCAAATTTGCTGGCAAATTGAGTGCAACACTTTCACAGCGTCATCCCTCAGGATTTGAAATAGCTCCACTGGAATTCCTTCACCTCCACTAGCTTTGTTCGTAGTGATGCTTTCTAAGGCCCACTTGACTTCACATTCCACATGTCTGGCTCTAGGTGAGTGATCACACCATCATGATTTTCTGGGTCATGAAGATCTTTTTTGTACAGTTCTTCTGTGAATTCTTGCCACCTCTTCTTAATATCTTCTGTTTCTGTTAGTGAACTAAAATTGAGTGGAATGGGTGAATTTAACTCAGATGACCATTATATCTACTACTGCGAGCAGGAATCCCTCAGAAGAAATGGAGTAACCATCACAGTCAACAAAAGAGTCCGAAATGCAGTACCTGGATGCAATATCAAAAATGACAGAATGATCTCTGTTCGTTTCCAAGGCAAACCATTCAATATCACAGTTATCCAAGTCTATGCCCCAACCAGTAACACTGAAGAAACTGAAGTTGAATGGTTCTATGAAGACCTACAAGACCTTTTAGAACTAACTCTCAAAAAAGATGTCCTTTTCATTATAGGGGACTGGAATGCAAAAGTAGGAAGTCAAGAAACACCTGGAGTAACAGGCAAATTTGGCCCTGGAATGCAGAATGAAGCAGGGCAAAGACTAATAGAGTTTTGCCAAGAAAATGCACTGGTCATAGCAAACACCCTCTTCCAACAATACAAGAGAAGACTCTACACACGGACATCACCAGATGGTCAACACCAAAATCAGATTGATTCTATTCTTTGCAGCCAAAGATGGAGAAGCTCTATACAGTCAATAGAAACAAGACCAGGAGCTGACTGTGGCTCAGACCATGAACTCCTTATTACCAAATTCAGACTTAAATTGAAGAAAGTAGGGAAAACTGCTAGACCATTCAGGTATGACCTAAATCAAATCCCTTATGATTATACAGTGGAACTGAGAAATAGATTTAAGGGCCTAGATCTGATAGATAGAGTGCCTGCTGAACTATGGAATAAGGTTCGTGACATTGTACAGGAGACAAGGATCAGGACCATCTCTATGGAAAAGAAATGCAAAAAGCAAAATGGCTGTCTGGGGAGGCCTTACAAATAGCTGTGAAAAGAAGAGAGGTGAAAAACAAAGGAGAAAGGAAAGATATAAGCATCTGAATGCAGATATGGCATTAACAACTGGCAAAAAAAACATAGTTTAATGGCAAAAATCATAGTTTATGGCAAAAAACCATAGTTTAATCACTTGTAAGCATGTTTTTCAGATGTCAGAATTATAAAATTACATTGAAGTTTATATCTCAAAGTTTTCAAAATCTAGTATATTTCAGTAACAGTAAATAGAACCATCTTTTTGTTTCTTATTTGCTGATCATGTTCCCTTGCTTAGTGTCCTCTTACTTACATATTAATATTGCATAATGTGATTACTTTAAAAAATTATTTTTATTACTCTTCATACACAATTCAGTTCAGTTCAGTCATTCAATCGTGTCTGACTTTTTGCGACCCCATGGACTGCAGCTTGCCAGGCTTCCCTGTCCATCACCAATTCCTGGAGCTTGCTAAACTCATGTCCTTTGAGTTGCTGATGCCATCCAACCATCTCATCTTCTGTCATCCCCTTCTCCTCCTGCCTTCAGTCTTTCCCAGCATCAGGGTCTTTTCTAATGTCAGCTCTTCACATCAGATGGCCAAAGTATTGGATGTTTAGCTTTACCATCAGTCCTTCCAATGAATATTCAGGACTGATTTCCTTCAGGATGGACTATTTGGATCTCCTTGCAGTCCAAGGGACTCTCAAGAGTTTTCTCCAATACCACAGTTCAAAAGCATCAGTTCTTCAGTGGTCACCTTTCATTATGGTCCAACTCTCACATCCATAGCTGACTACTGTAAAAACCATAGATTTGACTAGACGGACTTTAGTCAGCAAAATAATGTCTCTGGTTTTTAATATGCTGTCTAGGTTGGTCATAGCTTTTCTTCCAAGGAGCAAGCAGCTTTTAATTTCATGGCTGCAGTCACCATCTGCAGTGATTTTGCAACCCAAGAAAATCAAGTCTGTCACTGTTTCCGTTGTTTCCCATCTACTTGCCATAAAATGGAACCAGATGCCATGAAATTCATTTTTTGAATGTTGAGTTTTAAGCCAGCTTTTTCACTCTCTTCTTTCACTTTCATCAAGAGGCTCTTTAGTTCCTTTTTGCTTTCTGCCATAAGGATGGTGTCATCTGCATATCTACTGCTGCTGCTAAGGCGCTTCAGTAGTGTCCGACTCTGTGCGACCCCAGAGACGGCAGCCCACCAGGCTCCCCCGTCCATGGATTTTCCAGGCAAGAGTACTGGAGTGGGGTGCTACGTATCTAAGGTTGTTGATATTTCTCCTGGAAATCTTGATTCCAGCTTGTGCTTCATCCTGCCTGGCATTTCTCATGATGTACTCTGCATATAAGTTAAGTAAGCAGGGTGACAATATACAGCCTTGACGTACTCCTTTCCCAATTTGGAACCAGTCCATTGTTTCATGTCCAGTTCTAACTGTTGCCTCTTGACCTGCATACAGATTTCTCAGGAGGTAGGGAAGGTGGTCTGGTATTCCCATTTCTAAGAATTTTCCATCATACACAATGGAAACAGACTTATTTTTCTGTTAATGTAAACAATAATACCTTTAAACGGAGAACAATATATTAAAATATAAAGAAAAAGTAAAAGCCACCTAGAATCTAACCACCCTGAAATAATCACCATTAATATTCTGGTGTCTGTGCATGACATTATGTATGTATTGTGTATCCTGTAATTGTGCTTACATTGTATTGTATCATACATACTAAATTTATTGTTATTTCCTTCCTTGCTCCCTATTAAAACATCATGCACATCCCCATTCCTCCATGGAGTGTTGTTTTAACAAGCTATATTCATATGCACCTACACATATTGGTCTTACGTATGCATACAGATGCACAATTAAATTATTTTTCACACTTAAAAAAATAGATCATATTGTATACATTTTTCCATTTCCAATTTTTTGCTAAATAAAATCCCATAGAAACCCTTCCTATATATATAGAAGAGCTCTAAACCATTGTTTTTAAACTCTTAAATTCCCTGTTGATACTACTAACTTTATTTCTGGTTTATGACTACCAGGAACCAACATACAATAAATATCCTCATATATATGTCCTTTTAAATTAGTATTTTTATTTCTATAGGGCATATTCCCAGGTGGAAGATTTCTGGGTCAATTTTTACTTTAAACTATTTATAGATGATTTCTGAAAAGATGGTAACATCTAACATTTCCATTACAAGTGTTTAAGATTACTCTTTTCCTCACATTCCTCTAAATAAAAGCCCTGAATTATTGACTGTTCCGTGCTTATGGATAGTATTATTATTTGAATTTTCAATTCACTGGCTACCAAACCTGAGCATTTTATCATTCGTTTCCTCTTCTCTGCATTTGTGTATATAATAAACAAAAGATATGTATTTCTTCTCTTTTATGTGTGTTGTTCTCAGTAGTTTATAGTAACTCTCGTTATTTTATGGTAACTAAGTCTTCATAACATTCATTAATTTTTTTTTCAAATTTGTTATCTACTGGCTAGCACAAGGTTTAAATTTTGAAAACATCAGGTTTTTTTTTTTTTCTTTTAAAAGTTCCACATTTTCAGTTGAGGTTAAGATGGCTTTTCTAGTTAAAAGTTACATATTTAGTCTCCAAGATTTTCTCGTAAGACTTGTATTAATTTTCCCTTTACATCTTTTTCCTTCCTTTGGACATCTATCTTTGTTGGCACCATTTTAAAAGGTCTTATTTTTCTCATTTCCTTGACCTTTCAATACCTCAGATTTTTCAGATTCTAAATCTGGATTCTCCACTCTATACGACTAACCTGTTTATCTTCTCCTGTTCAGCACCCTGTACGTGTTTCTAAAGGGAATATATAGTGTATTTTTCCATATTTGGAATGGAAAGTGTGCTCCTTCCTACTTTTAAAATGATTTTCTAGCTATTTTAACACTGAGATCTTTAATTATAGGACAAACTGTGTTGTGATTTTAACTGGAATAATTTATATCTGAGTATAATTATAAACTATCAGCAAGGCTGTATTATAGTTTTCTGTTTCTTGTGCTCTTCTGTTGTGTATCATCCTTTGAAATAATACATTATAATTTGTATATCAATTCTGAATATTTCTAGCTGTCTTTAGTCCTAAATATTTTATAGGTGATTTTTTTCTTACTGATATAAATAGAATTTTTAATATTTCCATTTCTAGGTGGATAAAGCTGTTGATATTTATGTCTTTAACTTATATTCATCCACATGGCCAATTGTCTTTTAATTCTAAAAATGTTATATTAGAATCTCTTGATTTTTCATAATATACAACGGAACCATTAACAGAAGAAATATTTCTCTAATCTCTTCCAGTGTTTATGTCAGTTATTTCATTTGAATGGTATTTTTACTTTGGTGAAAAAAGAGTTTCAACTATAATAGTGATCAGTAAAATTTTTTCCCTGGGGAATTTATTTATGTTCACTGAAATAATTATTTTTAATTATTAGTACAGAAGAAGAAAATGTGATTTAGAGGCATTAACTAGTAATGTGGTTTTTGAGTTCTCTTTTATCTTCAGAAGTCTTGCAAATAGAAAACCTCAAATTTATTCTGTACTTTAGATTGGAATTAATATATGGTGAAAATAATTAGAGATGATTGGCCTTATAACACTGATTGTGCTATACAGTCCATGCACATTGAATCGTGTCTAAGGAAGTGCACAGTTTTATTAGTTAAGAGCTCTTGTTCCAGTAATTCCTGCTGGAGCTGGAGCAGGTAGTGAGACCTGTGGTCTTCAAATACAGTAGTATGTGTTCTACCTCAATAATTGAAGAGAGACTCTTGATAATGGCAATTTTCAATTAATTGTATGTCTTAAATTGCCTCTTACTTAAAGAAGAGTAGTTAAGTATTGAAACAAAGCATTGTAGTTAATTTACCTTTATCCTAGTTCACTCTCTAATTAGACCAGAGATTAACATCTAAGGTAAATTTAATATAACAACAAAGGAATTGGTGATTGTTGATATTTGTGATAAATAAAATACTAAATAGTGTGAGCTATCAATGTCATTTGCCAACCATGAAAGCATTAGAAATTCATTTCATGTCCCTTTTAGCATTCGTATAATGTAGTTATAATCTATCTACTTCCAGTAAGAATTTGAGGGCGGTTTACAATAATAAAGCAAAGTGAATTAAAAAATGAATGAATTATATGTATATAATGTATATCAGAGAATATATATATATGTCAGAGAATCAAAACCCATCTTTGAGAATTTACAACCATCTACTCATTTCATTATTTAATACTTTCCCCTTTGCCTGTTGTTGTTGTTGAGTTGCTAAGTTGTGTCCGACTCTTTTGCGACCCCATTGACTATAAACTGCCAGGCTCCTCTGTCCATGGGATTTCCTAGGCAAGAATACTGGAATGGGCTGCCATTTCCTTCTCCAGGAGCTCTTCCCAACCCAGGGATCAAACCCATATTTCCTGCATTGACAGATGGGTTCTTCCCCACAGAGCCACCACAGAAACCCTCCCCTTTGCTTATTTTCCCTTAAAATAACAAGGGAAAGAAGCTGCAGAGTTGTATTCTCTCAAGAAAAGTAATAACAGCAACAGAGGAGCGAGATATTCCAGAGCCCTGTGGGCTACGGTGAAACAGACCTTGGGGAGAGCTAAGAAGGGAATGGCTCAAGTGAGAATGAGAGAGAGGAAGCAAGAGGGAAGGGCTGAAACAATTTAACAGTGAGCCACTTCCTAGGATTTAAGTGAATAAAAGACAACAAGCAATTTAATCACTGCTGCTGGGAAACAGCAGTTTTACAGACTCCTTTTAATGCGTGAGAGAAATTAAGGAAAGACTGAATTTCAACTTTCATTTTTAAACATCATATTTGGATGAGATGAGGCAGTGCCCTCCAGAAATTTATTTCTGCCTCTCCTGATAGCCTTGGATCAAAATTGTCAGACCATATGGCTGTTTACAGGACCTGTGCCTTAATCTGTTACTGGCATTTTCACATACGTCATCTTGACTTATAATAAAATTTATATGTCCAATTCAGTGGGAAGATTTGAGACAGAACTCTGAACACCACTCTGAACAAATTCCAGGTACATTTTGTAATGATGTATTTTTCCTCTTAAAAGTAGAGAAAGTGAGAACTAGGGCAACTTCATGAAGGTGGGAGTAGTGAATGTGTCAAAATTTACAGTGAGTAGTAATTATGTTAAAAATGTGCTTGCACTGGCTCAGGAATATACATATAAAAAGTAAACTGTTAAGAGGTTTTAATCCAGATTTACTGTGTAGCACAGGGAATTATATTTGATATCTTATAATAACCTATAATGGAATATAATCTGAAAAAAAGATTTTGTCTATTAAAAATTTTTGTATATAACAATGGAAGTATCACAAGTAAGGAAAATTTATTCAATAAATGGTACATTGACATTAGTTATAGATAATAATTTAGTAACAAAAGATCATTTAAAAATAGATTTAAAACCTACTGTATGCCATACAGAAAAATGAATACTAATGAGATATTTTTAAAATGTTAAATAATGGAGGAAAGTTGAAGAAAACAAATATTATCTAATTTATGGATGGTTTCCTCCATTAAAGTAATTAAAATAATGGAGGAAATCACAGAGGTCAAAATTATATAATGTGGTAGATAAAGTACACTGTGTGAGACCAGACAAATCTGGATTAAATCAATGTTCTTCTACTTACTTCAGACAGACTACATTGACCATAATTGCACATTACAATTAGAAACTGGCAACTGAAAGATAGCTAAAAGAAAAATATATACTCTCCAGCTAAAGAGGGGATGAAGTTAAAAAATTGAAAGCCACTTATAAATAATAGAAATTGAGTACATTATAAATGAAAATATATAATTTGGTATTTGGCCAAAAGTGTAATTACAGACCTAAGTGAATTTATTAGAAAGCTAGTACTGTATACTGGCCAGTTATCTTATCTGCAAATAATTGAGTCCATAATAGCTAGTTTAAAAGCAGAAAGAGGTTTATTATTGACAATGGACAGAGCACAGATTTCCAGGGAGAGCCAGGGAAACAAGGTTTGATGCCACATGGCCAGAAGTACCCAGTCCCACAAAGGAGAGCACCAGCAGAGATCAGTGCCTTATTCATTACTCCCTACTCAGCATCCCGGAAGCCAGAGTCTGCATTGTAGCTGGTGAAGAATAACCAGACATCTCTGTGGCTACTTGCCTTCCTCTCAGGATGATCTCGTTTTTTCTTATGTTGCTTGTGTGGGCACGGGGCGGTGGGGGGGGGGGAGGAGGGGTGATCGTGCACTCACGAGTGTGTGCACATTCAGTTGTGTCCAACTCTTTGAGACCTCGTGGACTATAGTCCACCAGGCTCCTCTGTCTGTGGGATTTTTCTGGCAAGAGTACAGGAGTGGTTGCCATTTCCTACTCCAGGGGAATCTTCCCAATCCAGGGATCGAACCCACATCTCTTGCATCTCCTGCATTGGCAGGAGGATTCTTTACCACTGTACCACCTAACTTGCCTACAGTTGTGTTCATAATCCTACCAAGCTGCATACAGTTTTATTTTTTTATGAACTCTAGTTCATATGTGTTAACACAAGCTGCAAGGGAACCAGAGATATGTGGTCTTCATCCTTCCAGTCTCTGATGTACATGAGATATGCTCCAAGGAGACTGGAATCAAGTGAAGTAAGACAGTCTGTGCTATTTGCCTTAGTAAGTCATCCTCTTTTTCGGATGCTAAATATTTATACTTTTATTCCATTCTGATGTTTCATATATCAATATGGCAACAATATGCTACTGAAATTGAACTAGCCCTCTGACAAAGGAAAACAGATTTGCCTTTTCTCCAAATTCTAAAAAGTACTTAATTCTATCCCTTGTAATATTTATTTCTCTAAATCAACTATAGTCCAAAATTTAGGTAAATGTGTATTGTGATATTATCCATCACCAACATGCCATATATAAAATGGAAAGGACAATAGGTAGGGAAAATTAATATGATTACTATAAATGAATACATATATACATAATAAAACAAGAAAGAAAAGTGAGCCCAAAGTTTCTGTAATTGTTACAAGGCTCTAGTTGTGATATGTAAGTTAATTCTTTCAGTGTGTATTCAGTTTTCCTTGCACTTTCACCTAGAATTGCAGCTGTTGGGGATCCTTTGCTTGGGGAAATGACACTCACCTTGGATGCCCTGTTGTTTTGAGATTAGTAGATCTGCCTATAGAACACTAGACATCACAGTACCAAGTGTCCAACTCTGTGTGACCCTATGGACTGTAGCCCGCCAGGCTCCTCTGTCCATGGGATTCTCCAGATAAGAATGCTGGAATGAGTTGCTATGCCCTTCTCCAGGGGATCTTCCCAACCCAGGGACTGAACCCAGCTCTCCTGCATTGCAGGCAGATTCTTTAATGTCTGAGCCACCATAAGCACCTCCATTCTGAAGCTGCATCTCCAGCTGTCTGTGTTGAATACAGGATCAATTATCACAACCAATTAAGTAAGCCTTCCTTTTTATGCTGACTGATTTAGTGGCACAAAGAACCAAAACAGCCTATTGTTTACTCAGCTTCCAAACCACTAAGAATAACCTCCTAGTGGAAGAATTCATGATTTGTAAGCTAAAACCTCTTTAGCAGGATGTCCAAAGTCCTGCAAATGAAAATTTTTTCAAGTGGATCACTAAGTGTAGCTCCTTATTCTACCCTTTGGTTCACAGAAACATATACATTGCCTCTGGGGAAAATAGCACCATATATTTGCTGCTGGTTCAGGTGAAATATCCCAACTTCACCAACCGTTATTTCCCAGGTGGTACCTTAACTGAAACATCCTTTGACCATTTTGTCTTTCCATAGGGCGAGTTACTTCTGAATGGTGGGGCTACATGTTAAGACCAGTGGATTCCATTATGTTCATTTCATTACTTTCATTCATTTGCTATAAAATAGATTCCCTGTTCAGAAGCAATAGGGTGCCATGACTGAATAAGGCATTTAAATAAGTCCTAGAGGGCAGTGCTGACAGAAGCATGGTGAACAACGAAGGCAGATTCACAGACCAAGGACTTGTCTGTTCCCTTGAGATCAAACTGCACCCTACTTCTAAGATCGAAGACTTCATCTGCAGCCAATCACAGAACTGTTTTCACAGAATATGATGCTGTACCAGAGTCCAGGGTTGTCCACTGCTGCTGGCAGAATAAACATTCAGAACAGTGGTGTCATTTATCTTTGATGAAGCGAAGTACATATTTTGAGCTTATGCAAAACCTTCATCCTTGCCAGCCTGTCCACCTCTTCCATGAACAAGCACTGAGGTAACTGAAGAAACTGCCTGACATCATGGAGCTGAGGTTCAGATAAAAAGAGCAAGCATGACTTTGTGCAAAACTGAGATTCTCTTTTTTATTAATTTATTTTTAATAGGAGGATTAAAAAGTATTTAATAGGTATTACTAGGATTTAATAGATAAATTTGTTCCTAAGTATATTATGCTTTTTGTTGCCATAGTGAATGGGATGTTTCCCTAGTTGTCTATATAAAGTATTATGTTATGAGATGCTCTTTGGCTCCACCACTATTCTATCTACTGGGCCATAACAGCCAGGTTCAGAGTACTTGGGGCAAAAGTCTGAATGAGCTGGAAGAGCTGAATTTCTTTGTTTGCTTCTGTGCTCACTTGTTTTGCTCTTGGCCTCACTCGCAGCTATGCATTAACTTACTTTACTTCATAAATGGATCAGATTAAAAGCGCTGCATGTTGTGTATATTTCCTCTATTATCCAGAGGTTTGCTTTGCACTTTGGGCGCCATATGCCCAAGACTGTGGAACACCTAGAAACCTCTCTATGTTGGGAGTCCTTGAATTTTTTATCACGTTCGTTTGCCACTTCTAATGGCTATATATTTCACAAGAGAATCTCGAGTACTTGTCACTGTCTGATGACAAGATTTTATGGGCATAGTCATCCGTATAGCTGTTCTGTGGGATGATATGGGAAAAATCCCTGCAGATTAAACTATGGCATGGAGAGTGATGCAGCCCTAAGTTGTAAGATACTGAAAATGCCCTGTTGCCCTTACCGCGTGATGGCAGAGAGGACAAGCAAACGGTCAACTGCTTTATAAACAGATATTCATCCTCACTAAAAATCGGAGAAATATAAAGTAAGACAACAAAGAGTTAACCACTATCACCTTTCAGACTTAAAAAACTACTGAAAACTTTGATAATACCAAGTTTTGGTTCAGATATGATGAAACAGGACTCATCCACTGCAGATCAGACTATGAATTAGGATTTTGACCTTGGAAGATGATGATCTTGGAATACCATCAAAATGTGCAATCAAAATATATGACCCATAAAGTCACTTCTGATGCTTTTCCAACTGCTACACTGCATACATGTATTTAAGTACATGTAAATGTCCGTTGAAGGATATTTGTGTTTGCAGATATGCAGTGTATCTTTAGGCACGTATATGACTAAAAAGTAAATATCTGGATACTTGTTTGACAGATTTTGACCCTGACACCCACTTCAAGAATATAAAAAGAAATTAAAGTACTGAGCAAGAAGGATTTATCAACTGATTTCTTGGGGAAAAAAAAAAAAACAAAAACGACTGCTGTTCTTTACCTCATACCTAATGAGGGGCCTTTCCTCAGGATGTTTCGATTACCTGTGTTGTAGCCACGTGTTCCGGGAAACAAACTCACTCAGAAGGATAATGCAGATAGTGGAGTGCAGTTTATTACACTGGCAGGCCCAGGGCAGAGTCTCCTCTTAAGGACCCCGACCAATTTTTGTGAAAACCTTATATACCCTAAGTGTACTTGCTCAAACCCACCTCCCCAAATTCCTTGAAACTAGTCTGGACAAGGTAAAAGAGGGATATGATCAAAGTTAATCCATGATTCGTGTGTCACAAGCCTAGATAAACAGTGGACATTTATCAATAGGACTGTGGTCATATCCCTATAAACATAATGGAATTTACGGCTTTGTTCTGTTACAGAGATAATTAGCATATTCTTTTAGGCAACGGAGAGTCCAAGTCCTGAGGCTCTTTTATCTGGGGGGTCTGGTTTCCCAGTGGTATGCCGCTTCTATAGACACCAGGCACAAAGTTCAGAGTCCATTGGAAGGGTGACCATGTGTGTAGCCTAATGTTCGCATCCTGGCCTAAGACAGAGTCCAGCACTGTCTGTTTCCTTCTTCATTCCCCTCTCTTGACGCTCTTAACTCATATTCTGAGATCATTCATAGGGCTATATTGCACCCTGGCTCTCCAACCACCAATTTGGGAGAATGACATCAACCTTCGGGTTACAAAGTTTATAATACATTCTAAAATTCAGGGTCCACAAAGCAGAACTCTCAAGGCAACTATAACAGTGGTAAATAGTTTTCCACCAATCGCCCTTCACCCAAGATAGGACCGAAGTCCAGAAAGGAATGTTTTCATTTGACATTGCTTTTACCTGGTTTTTCATGTCATCTAAAGCATTCGATACGTTGCCAGATAAGTCAGGAATGTATACACAACATTCAACCTTAATTATAGCACAGGTCCCTCCTTGAGCAGCTGTGAGTATGTCCAAAGCCATTCTATTATGAATTACTGCTTTTCTCATTTGGATTTGCTCTTCATTTAAGGCTTGGATGGCTTTTGTTCTATCTAGGAGGGCCTGTTGTGTGAAATTAGTCAAGGCCTCTACTTTAATCATGATATCTGTTGTTCCTATAGAGGGTACGAATAAGGCAGCAATATACTCATGCCATTGAAACACAGATCTTGTCCACCTAGCATGTAAATAAGGTAGATTTACCGGGGCTTGTTGTAGGTTAGGCTTTTGTTCCACTGGCATTTATATCAAATGTAACCCCATGCCCTGAGTCTATTGACTGTAGGTCTTACACCAAGAGAGCAAGGAGAGGTTATGATTGACAGGAGAGAGGAAAGTCTCTTTTTGTCATCCCAGAAAAGAGCAGAGTGGTTTAAAATCTCTTAGGCAGAGCGGTGACACCCACCAAGGAAGTCCATCCATCACTGAGAGAGGCACAGCCCCGCATACCCAGCAGCTGGAAGTGCTGTGGAAGACTGTGTAGGAATGTGCCCATGAGATGAAAACATTGTCCTGAGTTGAAACAGATGTTAAATTCAAAATCAAGTCGATGAGGCCAAGCAGCAGGAGTTGACTGTGCGGCTTCATCCTAAAGGGGCTCGTCCAGGATCTTCTTTTCCTTCTTCTTAAGGATGGTCTTAGTCTCTTGAGGGTCAGTAGGGTCCCTCTGTGCAGTCCACTGAGCGTTTCTGGGATCTGTGTGGTATGTTCTCTTCACCCTCATATGATGGACCCAAGGGACAATATCTGCAACTTTAACTGCAGTAGAGGTAGTTAGAATAACATAAGGGCGCTTTCACCAAGGGGGTAGCAAATCATGTTTCCAATCCTTGACCCATACTTGGTCACCAGGCGTAAACTCATGAATCTGTTCCCCAAGGGGGAACGGCACCCTTTCTTGTACAAACTTAGTTACCCGATTTATGACCTTACCCAGTTCCATCTGCTGTGAAATCCTATCCCCCCTTACCTGAGGCAAATTTGTTGACACCTCTTTTATTATGGGAGGCAGTCTCCCATTCACAATTTCGTATGGAGAATAGCCTTGGAACTGTGGGGTCATCCTGAGTCTGAGCAGAGCTGTTGGAAGCAAGTCCACCCAGGAGCAGTCAGTCTCTATGATCCACTTGGAGAGTCTCTTTAATGTCCGGTTGGTTCATTCCACCATCTCAGAACTCTGGGCCTATATGCAGTGTGCAGTTTCTATTTGATGTTTAAAGTTTTGCTTACTTGTTGTACTAAATCAGCTACAAAAGCCAGGCCATTGTCTGAACAAATGCTGGTAGGAAGTCCACATCTGGGAACTATTTCCCTAAGCAGGCACCAGGCTACTTCTGATGCTCTTTCAGTCCAGGTAGGAAAAACTTCTACTCATCTCGAGAATGTACATACCATGACCAGCAGGTAACAGTAGTGTCGGTGAGGTTTCATTTCAGTGAAGTCCACTCCCAGGTGTTCAAAGGGCAGCGTGCCTTTCTGCTAAATACCCGGAGGTTTTGGTCTGAATACCCGAGAGGCAGCATTAACCTGTGAGCAGGCAGCATGGCCTAGGTGGGTCGCTTGATGTGTTTGGCTTACCAGATTGTGTGCCAGCTCCTCTGGCACCAATAATTTGCCCCTTGGCATTCCCACCATCCCCTTTCAGTCTTGATGGCCCCTTCCGCTTTGGCTAACCTGACAGCCGTTGTCCTTGTTTTATCAGGCTGGTGCCATCAGTACACAGGACCCAACTAGAGTCTGGAACCTTGTGTCCTTCTTTAAAACAAACCCCAGAGACCTTACCTCCTCCTTGCAGATCTGTGCCTTCTTCTTCGACCCCCGGTTACCTGCTTTCGTCAGCAGCTGGAGCAGTGCTTTTGTCCCTTCCCAACATTTTTCCTTGGTCTCAGAAACCAGCAGCAGGTAATCCACGTATTGTAGGAGCCAACATCCATACTCTTTCAGATGGAATGAGTCCAGGTCAGAAGCCAAGGCTTCCCCAAAGATGGTTGGGGAATTCTTAAACCCTTGTGGGGAAGTCCAGGTGAGCTGTTGCTTGGTGCCCCCAACTGAATCTTCCCGTTCAAAGACAAAGATGGGCTGTGACGCTGGGGCGAGGCATACGCAGAAGAAGGCATCCTTGAGATCTAGGCAAGTATAAACTTTAGTCCTCCGCAGGAGGAGTTTAAGTAAGGTATAGGGGCTTGGAACAGTGGGGTGTAAAGTCACAGTAGCCTAGCTGACTAGCCTGAGATCCTGTACAGGCCTATAGTCCTGTCCTTCTTCCTTTTTGACTGGCAGGATCGGCGTATTTCAAGCCAAATGGCACTCTACTAGAATGTCCGCTTGTTTCAGTCTATTGATGTGGGGCAGTATGTTGGCCCAGGCCTCTTTTGGTAGCGGGTACTAGTGCTTTCTAACTGGCATGGTGCCCTGTTTGGGTTCTGTTATCACTGGGGCTTGATGGTTAGCCAGCCTGAGGGGAAGGGGAGGTTGTCTTCTACCCAGACCTCAGGGAATAATTGAGTTAGCTCTCTCTCATGCTCTTCTGACCCACCCATTTCTTCCTTCGGAGTCCTTCTGACCTCCACTCATCTTGGGGTGGTATTGAGAGAGAGAGCAAATAAGTCATAGTGTCCATCCGGAAGGTGGGCCTCTCCTCAGGGGAGAAAGTCACTTGTGCTCCTAGTTTGGAGAGCAGGTCTCTTCCCAACAGGGGTACTGGGCACTCAGGAATGTAGAGGAATTCATGAATCACTTGGTGCCCCCCCCCATCTGACATTTTCTGGGCTGGCAAAACGATTTAATCATCTTTTCTCCCGATACCCCAGTTACAGCAGGAGTCTTTTTGAACAGTGGTGGAACAGGTTTTGTTGCTACCGACAGTTCTGCTCCTGTATCCACCATGAAGTCAATGGTTTGGTCCCCCACTTTTAAGGTTACTATGGGCTCTCGGGGACCTGATATCTCTGAGCCCCAGCAGCCCTATTTAATTTCCAAGTCAGCAAGCCCCACATCTGCGGGAGCTTCCTCTTCCTTCCTTGCTTTAGGGCATTCATTCTTCCAGTGGCCAAAAGCTTGGCACTAGCCACACTAGTTTGGCTATAATGGGGCCCGGGGCCTCTGTTGGGACCAGTTGAAGGACTGTTCTGTCCCTGGGGCAGAGGAGCTTTTCCGGAGGCCCCGAGATAGACTTTCCCAGAGCAGCAGCTAGCATTGCAAGTCTCTTATCTGTTCTCTTTCATTCATTCCGGCTCTCTGGAAGAGCATAGTCTCTGCTTAATTCCAGCGTCTCCCTCCCCTTCTTGTCAGTACTCACCAGGAAAGGCAGGAATAGCTTGGGCGGTTCGGCTAGAGCCAGATCCTGGAAGTGTTGGCCAGAGGCTTCTGTGACCGGGATCATAGCCTGCCAAAACGCAGCTCTACAAACTCTGGGAGAGCTGGCGGAGGAGCAGCGGCTGCTGCAGGAACTTCACCTGGCCCTGGATTGGGCATTAAGGCGGCCTCCAGTCCTGGTGGAGCACTGGGAGGCAACCGCTTCATTATACAGTATGGGGGAGGGGTCAGGTCAGCCCCGTCCAAATCCTGTAGAATTCCTTTTTTATCATCAGTGAATTTTTGTGCCATTAATATTTTCCCCTTTCCCTTCCGGATACAGAACCTTGCCCAAGTAGGAGGGTCTTGAGCTAACCCTTGCCATGAGTCAATATATGGCTATTGAGCCAGGTGTCCTGGCTCTCCTGTGACTACTGCATAGACTGCTTCCGCTATTTTTAAGTTCATGGTGTTCTCTGGTGGCCATCCTACTCCCACAGGGGGCCATTTGACCCCACAGAGTATGTGGAGGCGGTTAGGTTTCATCTTCACCCCATAGTCCCCTCCAAATCCCTTCTTTAAATTTTTAATCATGCACTCCAATACAGTCGCCTTAGATTCACTTCCCCTCATCTTGCTTACCTTCTCGGACCTTCTACTTTTCCTTTTCATTCTGTCTACGAAGTTTTCAGTACCCTATGTACTTTTGATATTTCCACTCAATGACACTTAAATTGCCATTCTGCCTCCTCCCTAATTGGGGTGAGAGGAGCCTTACCTGCCAGATCCCAGAGGGAGAAGGGGGATCGGCATGTCTTCACCTGCTGGTCAGCACAGCTGAACCAGAAACCACGTGGTCCAAGACTGTTTCTCCCTTAAAGTCCATTCTGCCTTGGTGGGCTTGATCAGGTGTGGATGAAAACACAGATGGGTTAAATATCCCATGTCCCAGGCTATCTCTGGAAAAGCCAATTCATACTCACTTATGTATCCCCCTCCTTCTAGCCTAACAATTCCAAGGGGGTCAAGAATTTCACAGCAGACAGGACACCTCCTGGGGGAGGGCAGAATACGAACATGCAAGGACCAGTTTCCTATCCTAAAAATCCCCTGGCGATCGCTGGTAATAATTTTCCCTGAGACTGCATGGACATACCTCCTAAATGACCTTCACAAATTCCCTTCCTAAGCCCTAGCATGCTTGTCAGCCTGTGTACCAAGCAATCACTGCTGCCTGCCTATTCTAGGGTCCTGTGGGTCGGTGCCCCTTGTAGTCCCTCCCAGGGGGGTGATCAGGCCCCCTCTCTTCCACCCTGCCAGGTGGGTTCCTCCTCACCTGAGCGCTGAGTTCCCCTGCTGCCGTCCACTTCCTGCTAATGTGAAAGGTCCAGGTGTTGAGAAGCAGAATCCGTCCAGAAGGGTGAGGCGCCTTCCCCCCCCCCTCGAAGATTCAAGCTGCAAGGCCTCGGAGTAGTCCCAAATGGGACTTGTCTCCTCAAAATGAGGAGTTTCCCAGCCAGTGCACCAAATGTTGTAGCCACGCATTCCGGGAAACAAACTCACTCAGAAGGACAGTGCAGGTAGTGGAGTGCAGTTTATTACACCGGCAGGCCCAAGGCAGAGTCTCCTCTTAGCCAAGGATCCTGACCAGTTTTTGTGAAAACCTTATATAGGGTGTACTTGCTCAAGTCCACCTCCTCAAATTCCTTGAAACTAGTCTGGACAAGGTAAAAGAGAGATACGATCAAAGTTAACCCATGATTCATGTGTTACAAGACTAGATAAACAGTGGACATTTATCAATAGGACTGTGGTCATATCCCGATAAGCATAATGGAATTTACGGCTTTGTTCTGTTACAGAGATAATTAGCCTATTCTTTTAGGCAATGGAAAGTCCAAGTACAAGTCCTGAGGCTCTTTTATCTGGGGGGTCTGGTTTCCCAGTGGTATGCCACTTCTATAGACACTGGGCACAAAGTTCAGAGTCCATTGGGAGGGTAACCATGTGTGTAGCCTAATGTTCACAGCCTGGCCTAAGACGGAGTCCAGCTGTGTCTGTTTTCTCCTTCACCTGGGGTTTGGGAATCTAGTTAGACCGGGTTGATTGATGACTCGGGGCTGTGCCCTGGGAGCCTGCAGTGTGGGCATGCACTCTGAGATGATTATGGCAGAGGCTGCCTCCTGCAGACTCCGTGAAGACCATGCTATGATGGGGGAAGACTGCATGGGGTCAACTTGGGTGCTGGAGGGGCATGGAACCCCAGCAGCAAGAGTGTGCTACCTTTCCCTTAGGCAATTCAGATGTGAGAGCTTGGGGCTGGAGAGCTAGCATGAAGCTTTTGGGCTTCCCAGTAGAAACGCTGATAGCAGCATTTAACAGAACTAGAAAGCCAATGGCGGCAACTCTATGTATTTGAAAAATAGTTTAAAATTCCAGGGTTGCAGTTACCTTATCTATAAATGGAAGAGTTAGTTGGGGGCGTATTATCTTGGGTTCCTGTCAAAGAAAAAAAAATGCCTTATGGTATTTTTATGATACTTATGGCTAATTGTAGCACTGCATTCTGGATTATCCTATCACCTTCATCACCCTCCTGTGTTTTTATATATTGCTTTGATTCAGGAACTGTAAAGCTCAGTAAATAATGTTATAATATTATTAAATCTACCCATGTATTATGTTTGATTAAAAAATTCAGTCTGTATAGTAGCTTTTCTGAACTAATAAGGAGATTCAATGCCTAGCAAACCATTAAATAGATGTTATGGTTAGTATTAATATTAATGAAATTATCATTAATATTTATTACTGTGTAAACATTTAATATACAGTTATTTTCAGAAGTAATATAATAGATCTCCCCTGCCTGAGTACACAGTTATACATTTATGTTAGAATTGCTTTACTCTAAAGAATAGTCTTAGTAATTAGTTATCATAGAATATATGTGTGATAAAATAACATATTGTAGTCAACTCACCCTGCTAAAATTAAAATCTATATATTTAAAAGTGCCATCTGCATATATTTAAATCGTTTCCTTCATCCTATAACATAAAAATTGGATTCATTTCTTTTTATTGCTCATTAGATGTTGTTTTAGATAGATCTTCCCTAACACTTGAGTTGCAGTAAAACAAAACTGTATTTTCACTGAAAAAAAAAAATCTTTCCAAATTCTGGTAGTTTTGACAAATATATGCAAGTTATTGTTGTCCCGATCAGATTTCCATTTATAACTTAAAGCCCTGTATGTCATAATATGCAGATAGGTATATGAACAGAGGCTCTACCCTCTTTCTTTTCTTAATCTTCCTTAAACATCCTCGTCCATGTAACTCTGTAATTCAACAAAAGAACTTTCTAGCATTAAAGAGAAATAACTTTGAGATTACGAGTACATCTTTTGCAATATAGTGAAGAAGTGATGCAATGAAAATATAGTCAATAACAGGTACTTTTCCATTAAGTTTAACAAATACTCTAGCAGGAATCCCCATATAGTCAGAGTGACTTTTCATTTTTCACTTTTATTTCATTTTATCTAAAGATGTTGATTTTAAAGTCCTGTTTCTGAATGTCTCGATTTCTTCCATGAGTCTTGTGAAGAATGCATTATGGAAAGGCAAATAGAATTATCTTCTTTTAAAAGATTTAGCTTTCCCATTTTTCTCAGTGTAGAAATAACTAGGCAAACTGTTTTTCATTCCACAGAGTGCGCATTTCAAGAGTTTATTAAAGAGTTTTTGAGTAGTGGTTGTGAGATTTTATTATAAAGTACCTGTGTCTCAAGAAGTTTTTATATCTTCTGATTAAAAGTCCCTTCTCCAGTTTTATCACATATAGAACACCCTTTACTACTTGTATGCTATGTTGACAGTGATTTTTATCGTGCTGGGTTGTCTCCATCATATTGTTTATTAATTGAGTATAGTTATATATTTCTTGCCCAATACTGAGGCATAAATAAACAAATGAATAAATAAGATAACATTACAGTATTTGAGAAAGAATAAAGTCCAGTGGAGGAGAAAATAGCATCACACATTCAGAAACTGGGCTTCCTAGGTAGCTCAGCTGGTAAAGAATCCACCTGCAATGCAGGAGACCCTGGTTCGATTCCTGAATCAGAAAGATTCCCTGGAGAAGGGATAGGCTACCCACACCAGCCTCTTGGGCTTCCATCATAGCTCAGATGGTAAAGAATCCACCTGCAATGCAGGAGAGCTGGGTTCGATCCCTGGGTTGGGAAGATCCCCTGGAGGAGGGCATGGCAACCCACTCCAGTATTCTTGCCTGGAGAATCCCCATAGACAGAAGAGACCCCTACAAATCCATGGGGTCGCAAAGAGTCTGACACAACTGAACAACTGAACACACACAAACTTTAACCCTTGATATAAAAAAAAAAACAACTAATAAGCTTCTCTGCATAAGCTGGAAGTGAGAACCTAGGATTCCCTTTCACTAAAGTCCCTTTGGCCCCCCTTCCTAAGGCCACACCGCCCTGTCCTCATGAATGTTTCGCTAGAGCCTGCTTCAGCACTGCCATACTTGGTCTCCTTTCAGGCAGCTCTTTCTGAATGAGTAGCAATAATATTTAGGAAATGTCCCTCTCAGGAGGCAGAATTTCTGCCCCCATTTAAACTTTACCTGATCTGAACCAGCTTACCACTCTGTGTCGATCCTGGTGATTCTTAGAGACCAGCTCTGGCACTTTGTCAGAGTGGCTATTTAAAGCAAGGTTCCTCGAATCTGGGTATGTCATTTGCTAATCTAAATTGATATTTTAAATTCCCCACTCTTAAATTCAGTATTGAATAAGAATGTCATAAGCCTGAGCAGGTCTTTGAAGTAGTAAACTAGCCAGAGAGAACCAGAGGCTGAAAAGCAGTGCAGGAGTGCCGTTGGTGTTCTGTGTTTCCACATTCGTGAGACTGGGGATCGCATGGAAAACTTAACAGTCAGGAGAAAGGAGCAACTTGACTCCAAGGCAGCCATTGCATGCTTTTGAGCAGATGATAAATTGAATAAATAAAAATGTATCAGGTCATTCTGACAGGGGAGTACAGGACTCTGGATACAGGGGCAGATTAAAGAAAAATGGTGGTTTAGCCTTTTATTCTTGTCATGGGGCATGGAATACTTGCCTCAGAATGATAAGAATGGAAATGGAGATCAAAGGATGATCTGAAAAGATGTCTTGTATAAGGATTTGTGTTAGCTTGTTGCTAATTAGCATAAGAGAGAGTGGGCAGTGAAGAATCAGGAGGCTTGGAGAAGACAACACAGCGAGCCAGTTAGAGGGGAAGATGGTGAGCTCTGTTTGAGAGCTCTTATATTTGAGGTAGATAGAAATAGGTCCATAGTTATTTTAGTTGAACATGGTTATGGATGCTCACCTAAGAGAATGAAAGTTCAGAGAAAATAGAAAAAGACCAGAGACATATCAAATAAATGGTCATCAAAAGCAGGAAAGTGATATTTATTTTAGAAGAACTGCATTATTTTTCTTATAGTTTTATGAATTAGATTCCATCATCATGTTCTATACTACTTTAAATAGTCACTAGGAACTTTGGATTGTCCAGGCACTGGGGTGTTGACCAGGTCAGGCAAATGTTAATTAATCCAGTATCTATATAGAAAAGAATTTCCCATCATTATTACTGCCCCAAAGCTTTCTTGCCTTTAACTTCTATTCCTTACCTGAGATATATTAGATTAATTTTCTCACTCTCTTTCATATGTTATAAAAGTTATGACAGTTAGTCAGTGTTTGATTTGATACTTAGTAAGTCTCCTTTTAAATAATTGATGTGTTCTTGTGATTTATAAAAGAATATATATTTGGTTATTCAGATGACAGAATATATTTCTCAAGTATATTTGGTCTTCATCATCTATAGTTTCTGACTCAATCGTGTCCGACTGTTTGCGACCCCATGAATCGCAGCACGCCAGGCCTCCCTGTCCATCACCAACTCCTGGAGTTCACTCAGAATCACATCTGTCGAGTCAGTGATGCCATCCAGCCATCTCATCCTCTGTCGTCCCCTTCTCCTCCTGCCCCCAATCCCTCCCAGCATCAGAGTCTTTTCCAGTGAGTCAATTCTTTGCATGAGGTGGCCAAAGTACTGGAGTTTCAGCTTTAGCATCAGTCCTTCCAAAGAACACCCAGGACTGATCTCCTTCAGAATGGACTGGTTGGATCTCCTTGCAGTCCAAGGGACTCTCAAGAGTCTTCTCCAACACCACAGTTCAAAAGCATCCATTCTTCAGCGCTCAGCTTTCTTCACAGTCCAACTCTCACATCCATACATGACTACTGGAAAAGCATAGCTTAACTAGATGGACCTTTGTTGGCAAAGTAATGTCTCTGCTTTTGAATATGCTATCTAGGTTGGTCACATCTTTCCTTCCAAGGAGTAAGTGTCTTTTAATTTCATGGCTGCAATCACCATCTACAGTGATTTTGTAGCCCAAAAAATAAAGTCTGCCACTGTTTCCACTGTTTCCCCATCTATTTCCTATGAAGTGATTGGACCAGATGCCATCTGGCTCAGAGTTCCCCAAACCATAGAAATTCTTCTGTAGATAGTAATAAAAGTGTCTTTGTTATATCAATAGGTGATTTTTGAAAAGCACTGAAGGGTAGGGGCTAGTTGTCGGTGGAGCCAGCTTGTGATGGAAGGGCTGGAACTTTGAATCCCATCTTCCCCCTCTCCACCTTCCAGCAGAGGAGAGGGGCTTGAGGTTGAAGCAGTTGCCAGTGGCTAATGATTTAGTGAGCCTTGCTTCCTTAGAAACCCCCAGAAAGATGGGTTTGGAGTGTTTCCAGACTGGTGAAGAAGTGCAGGTGCGGATGGAATGACAGGCCTGGAGAGAGCCTGGAAGCTTCCCCCCACTCCATACCTTGTCCTGTGCATCTCCTCTGTCTCTCTCTTCCTGAGTTATATCCTTTTATTAAAACCACTATTCTGGTAAGGAAAATGTTTTTAACTCTGGGTTCTGCAAGCTGTTCTAGCAAATTATTCAAACTCGAGAAGCAGAGTCTTGGAAATTTGTGGCTACAGTCAGTCAGTACAGGAAGCAACCTGGCATCTGAAGTGAGAGGGTGGCGACAGTCTTGTAGGACTGAACCTGTCGCCTTTGAAATCTGGCACTGTCTCTGGGTAGATACTGTCAGAAGTAAGTTGACCGCCTGAACATCCAGCGAGTATCCAAGAATTGCTTATTGATGCTGCACACCCCCTCCCCTGCCACACACACACATTAGAAATTAGATGCAGAATTCAAAATAATAGCTAAAATATTTCTGTGGCTAGGTTTCCCTTCTCTTTTCCTTTAGTCTGAGTTTTGAAAAAAGAGGCAAACATTCCCTAATGCTGAAAAGGGCTCTTTAATGAAAGGAATTGCCCAAATCAGTCATGCCAGGTAACACCACTTGAGAAGGCTGGTAGGTAGTTCTCACCCCGGCTCAGAAAGCTATCCACAGACTTTACACTGGGGGCGGCTTTGGGATTGTGCCATGAAACTCCACTGTGGTTCTCCTGTTGGAACAGCGTGGGTGATAAGGAAGCAGCTGCGCACAAGCATTCGCTGTTTGAAAGGATAGAAAATGTATGTACTGGCCCTTCCAGGGAGGCCTCACTGCTGTAGCAGTTTAGCCCACTACTCAGTACATGCAGTGCTGGTAGTCCCACATTCAGCTGCTGACCAGCAGCATGGCCCTCGGCTCTAATAGGGAGCATATGATCCCTCCAGCTGGCAGGTGACACCATTTGGCAGTGTTCCCAGCAGCTCAACAAAAGGTTTTCAAATATCGAAGCAAGGGGAAAGACCCCTGCCTTTATAAGGAAAGTAATTTGACTGTGCATGCATTTTGCTTCCATAAGAATTATTGCTTCTAACTCACTGAATTCTGTGAAGGAAAGGGCACACTTAGAGAATGAAATTAGAAAATATGCAAACTGTTCATTCAAATGGGTAAATACGTGTATGATTAGAGGAAATCGAAGTTTGTACTTAGAAAAGGAATGCTATTTGAACATAATTAAAGGCGGGAGAAGTATTTTTTAAATTCTAGATTCTTAATTTATGATTGTCACATTTAAAATAAATGGCTTGAAAACCATTTTAGAGCATAATTAAGAAATATTTTCTGAATGTATATGTGTGCTCTGATTTTTTACTAATTTTTTCCAGTTCCCAGTTCTGAAAAATTCAAGACAGAGCTAAGACAGTCTTACAGATAGGGTCTTGAATAATGTTCTGTGTTATGAGTGCAGCCATAATTTATGTATTTAACCTTCCCATTATTTATAGCCATTTATGTTGTTTCCATATGTTTATAAATGTGATAAATGTCCTTGTATTAATACTGTATCATTGTGAGAAAAAAGGAAATACCATTTGAATGTAGTTAGAGGTGGGAAAGGTATTCTTTTTAAAAATTCAATATGAAAATGCAAGCCAATAAGAATTTAGATTGGTTAGATTATGAAGACTTACAGTTTTTATTGAAGAAAGGGACTTTGGAGGTCTTTTCAGAAAATGTAATTTCATCATATTGAAAAGCTATGTGGTAGAAGAGTCACCTGATCAGAGTCATGCAACCCAAGAGTGGCAGTTTAGAATGACTTGGATCTCGACTGTGAATACAGCATTCATCAACTTCTATCTTGATACAAACTGATGACTCAGAAAACTGGGCAGTCCTATCGGTCAACTCATTTATTCAGTTGAAAAGAAGGAAACAGTAGATCAGTAGGGAAAATAAACACATATTTGAGTACTATATTCTTATATTAATCTCTGAATATGATTTTAAAATTAAATCATTTGTGTGTAAGCATAAGAAATGGAACTGCAGACATAACTGTCAGTTGGTTGATGACTATCTTATATATGTGAAAAATACATCTGCCTCCAAAAGTGTGTAATTTTTTTTCTCAAATAGTCAGTAGAGTTATAGTAATACTCTGTATATTTTTAAGTTCCACACTCTTATATTTTCTTTACCATTTTTTAAAAATTGAAGTATAGTTAATTTACAGTGTGGTTTCAGGTGTACATAAAAGTGATTCAGTTTATATATATATATATATATACACACATATACACATACACATATATAATTTTTCAGATTCTTTTACATTAAAGGTTATTAGAAGATAATATAGTTCAATACTCTATACAGTAAGACGGTGCTGATTATCTATTTTATATATAATTGTGTGTATATGTTAATCCCAAACTCCTAGTTTCTCTCTCACCCCACTCCCTGCTGTCCTCTTTGGTAAACATAAGTTTGTTCTTGAAGTCTGAGTCTGTTCCTGTCTTGTAAATAAATTCATTTTTTTTTTTACATTTCACACTTAAGTGATATCATATGATATTTGTCTTTCTGTGTCTGACTTAGTATGATAATCTCTAGGGCCATTCATGTTGCTGCAAATGGCATTACCTATTCTTTTTCTGGCTAATACTCTTTTGTGTGTGTGTGTGTGTGTGTGTGTGTGTGTGTGTGTACCACATCCTCTTTATACATTCACCTGTCAGTGGACATTTAGATTGCTCCTAGAAGGCAATGGCACCCCACTCCAGTACTCTTGCCTGGAAAATCCCATGGGTGGAGGAGCCTGGTGGGCTGCAGTCCATGGGGTCGCTAAGAGTCAGACATGACTGAGTGACTTCACTTTCACTTTTCACTTTCATGCATTGGAGAAGGAAATGGCAACCCACTCCAGTGTTCTTGCCAGGAGAATCCCAGGGATGGTGGAGCTTGGTGGGCTGCCGTCTGTGGGTTTACACAGAGTCAGACACGACTGAAGTGACTTAGCAGTATGTCTTGACTATTGTAAATAGAGCCGCTGTGAGCATTGTGCATAACCTTGTATTTTGCAGGTCAGGAGAAGGACACCTACTATCATTAACAGAACAATTTATGTAATCCAATAAAACATGGGACCATGATGCCTAACAGAGTACACAAGCTACAAATGTATTTTGCTTTTTACCAACAAAATAAATTTTTTAATCTACTCTGAACATGAAATTGTGTTTGTTCTCTTTACAAAACTTGGAGATGCTTATTAATATTATGAAAAGATTTATGGCATTACCCTTTATATAGAAAATTCTCCTGTAACATTAATAGTGTTACTGAATTTATTTGCATCTTTGCAGGATGAAAACATGCCTTTTAAACAACCTAATATTTGATAATAAATCCCATTTTGTGTCATCTACTCAGTTTCTGTTTTCTGTAGGAAGAAAGGCTATACTGTTAAAGATTCCTTTGCTGACTGTAAATAGTGAATGATTCTATTTTAGGGATAGTTGAGAGAGTTAGCTGTAGATCAGTGTTCTCAAACTTCAGTATGCTTATGGATCACTTTGGAATGTAGTTACAATACTGATTCTGACTCAGTAGTGAAGCCTGAGAATTTAAGATCCTGCATGTCTAACTAGCTTTCAGTTAATTGTCAAGGTATTTGTCTACAGACCACCTTTAATACCAAAATTCTAGATTATATGAAACCTTCAGGAATAACTTCTGCCTCCAGAGCCCCTAACTGCAGGTGTTAGACTTCAGTAAGACAATGAAAAACTATTCTGATCCATTTCATTACTGTCCCTGGATTAGAAACAGTATGTCTAGGGTGATTTCCAAACATAACTACTATGATATCATTTTCTTTTTTGCCTTGTTAGGAACAAAAAAAGATTTTTTTCATATATTGATACCTATCTATCTATTGATTGATCAAGAGGAGAGGTGAGAGAGAAAGGATTAAACAAGTGATTCTAAGCAAGAAAGTGAAGTCGCTCAGTCGTGTCTGACTCTTTGCAACCCCGTGGACTGTAGCCCACCAGGCTCCTCCATCCATGGGATTCTCCAGGCAAGAATACTGGAGTGGGTTGCCATTTCCTTCTCCAGGGGATCTTCCCGACCCAGGGATCAAACCCAGGTCTCCTGCATTGCAGGCAGACGCTTTAACCTCTGAGCTACCAGATTCTAAGCAAAGAAACTTTAAATAGGGGATTTACAGATGTCACATTTTCACCACCTCAGTACACATGTTCAGCCTACCTATTTTTAAGGGACACACATTTCTTGCTTATAGCTTATGACATTTTGTTTTCATCCTGTTATTTCATATTTTCCCTGTGAGAAGGAAAAATTGTCACATGGTGCTACTTGGGGAGGGATGTTTCAGGCCACATTTCAAGACTTTTCTTGAGCATGGGCTATAACACCTAGGTCCTGAGAGATACAGAAGATACAGAGAGATACAGAAGACAGATGAGACTCCAAACGACAAGCGGTGTAGACAAAAGTGGGTAGATAGAAGCGGGCTAGTGTTATATGGAGACAGTAAGGAGACTGAACAGAATTGCAGGATATCAGGGAGGAAGACTGAACATTAATTTTGCTTAAGTGATGACCAGAGTGTGTGGGGTAGTGACAGATTACAGAGAGCTTTGATTACGAGAAATGAAAGTTTGGACTTGGTCTTGAAAAAAATGAGAGATGTGGAAAGTTTCTTTTGAAGAACCTAAAGAATGATCATAGTATTTTGGGAGGTTAATTAGGCTACCTTCAGAAAGAAGGTATATTTTGACAGATATTATGATTATTAAATGGGCTGCAGAAATAATTTTCATACAAAATATTTGAAATTGCATTTTACTTTGTGTAGTACAATTTGAAATATCAAAAATGAAATAAAAAGTGACCTACAGTTTATCCATTTTAACCTTGCCCTGAAATAAAAAGTGTTAAATATACTGGATGATCAAGTTTAAAAGTAACTGTCGGAAATATCTGTGCTCTTTCATTTTTTAATGAAGTCTCTTTGAAGGCAAAAATTAAACTTTGCCTTCTCGACTTTTTCTTTTTTTCAATCTGATTCTTCTCTATGTGCTACAAGGTGATTAAGCAATACCTGTTTTTGTCTCAAAACCAAACTTTTGTTCTGTTCGGCCTTAGCCATCAGGGCTATCCTGAATATACCCCATAAACAAAAAGGAAACTTTCATAGTTTCTACATACATATCTTCTACCATGCTACTCTGCAGAGGCATAGCCTTTGTCTTTGATACCCAGAGGTGTATGTTCTCACGACAACCATAATGAACCAAAATATGTGGTTCCCCTAAGCTCTCTCATGTCATCTTTTGCATGACCAGAACAAAGGAGAGAATGGTAAACGATGGTAGCTGAACAATTTAGTGTCAATTTGGTGACTCTATTTAGTCTCAATAGCAATTGCAAAGTGAAATTAATAAGCACCACAGTGCTCACAGACCTATCAAGGTCCAAGGTAAGATCATCTGTGAATTATTCAGGCCTAAAATGAGCCCCAGATTTTATTTTCCTGTGCTCCAAAATCACTATGGATGGTGACTGCAGCCGTGAAATTAAAAGATGATTGCTCCTTGGAAGGAAGGCTATGACAAACCTGGATAGTGTATTAAAAAGCAGAGGTCCACCTCCCAGAATTCTGGAAATAAAGCAAAAATAAACAAATGGGATCTAATTAAAATTAAAAGCTTCTGCACAACAAAGGAAAATATAAGCAAGGTGAAAAGACAGCCTTCTGAATGGGAGAAAATAATAGCAAATGAAGCAACTGACAAACAACTAATCTCAAAAATATACAAGCAACTTATGCAGCTCAATTCCAGAAAATAAACGACCCAATCAAAATAGACATTTCTCCAAAGAAGACATACGGATGGCTAACAAACACATGAAAAGATGCTCAACATCACTCATTATTAGAGAAATGCAAATCAAAACCAGAATGAGGTACCACTTCACACCAGTCAGAATGGCTGCGATCCAAAATCTGCAAGCAATAAATGCTGGAGAGGGTGTGGAGAAAAGGAACCCTCCTACACTGTTGGTGGGAATGTAAACTAGTACAGCCACTATGGAGAACAGTGTGGAGATTCCTTAAAAATTGCAAATAGAACTACCTTATGACCCAGCAATCCCACTGCTGGGCATACACACCGAGAAACCAGAATTGAAAGAGACACATGTACCCCAATGTTCATCGCAGCACTGTTTATAATAGCCAGGACATGGAAACAACCTAGATGTCCATCAGCAGATGAATGGATAAGCAAGCTGTGGTACATATACACAATGGAGTATTACTCAGCAGTTAAAAAGAATTCATTTGAATCAGTTCTGATGAGATGGATGAAACTGGAGCCGATTATACAGAGTGAAGTAAGCCAGAAAAACACCAATACAGTATACTAACACATATATATGGAATTTAGGAAGATGGCAATGACGACCCTGTATGCAAGACAGGGAAAGAGACACAGATGTGTATAATGGACTTTTGGACTCAGAGGAGAGGAGAGGGTGGGATGATTTGGGAGAATGACATTCTAACATGTATACTATCATGTGAATTGAATCGCCAGTCTATGTCTGACGCAGGATGCAGCATGCTTGGGGATGGTGCATGGGGATGACCAGAAAGATGTTATGGGGAGGGAGGGGGTTCATGTTTGGGAATGCATGTAAGAATTAAAGATTTTAAAATTTAAAAATAAAAACTAAAATAAAAAATAAAAATAAAATTAAATTTAAAAAAATAAATCCAAAAAAATAAAAAATAAAAAGCAGAGATATCTCTGTGCTGAGAAAGATCTGCAGAGTTGAAGCCATGGTTTTGCCCGTGGTCATGTATGGATGTGAGTTAGACCATAAAGGAGGCTGAGTGCCAAAGAACTGATGCTTTCAAACTGTGATGCTGGAGAAGACTCATAAGAGTCCCCAGGACTGCAAGATCAAATAAGTCAATCCTAAAGGAAATCAACCCTGACTGTTAAAAGGACTGTTGATGAAGCTGAGGTTCCAGTACTTTGGCCACCTGATACGAAGAGCCAACTCACTGGAAAAGACCTTGATGCTGGGAAAGACTGAAGGCAAAAGGAGAAGGAGGGCAACAGAGGATGAGGTGTTTCGATAGTATCATGTACTCAGTGGACCTGAATTTGAGCAAACTCCAGGAGATGGTGGAAGACAGAGAAGCCGAGCATGCTGCAGTCCATAGGGTCACAAAATGTCAGAGATGACTTAGCGACTGAACAACCAAATGAACCCCAGTGTGTGAACAGCCCTGTGGCCTTGGCTGTGAACTCTGATATGCTCATGATTGTTATATGTATACAAGTCATCCAGAACTTTAAACTGTGATCCTTAATTCTGGATCAGTCTACTGGAAATTTCTGCATGTTGGATATGTATGAAATATGTCCATATAAAATTAAGATACTAATGTTAAACTCAATTATCAACTGCCAGAAACTTGCTTTTTTACTCCATGTTCTCCATTTCAAAGTATCGTAGTGGTGCTCCCCAGATCGCCAAAGCTAGAAACCTCCAAGTTATTTAGTGACTCCCTCTCTTTTAACACCTTCAGCTGTCCATCAGTTTATATGGTTTCTAACTCCCCTTTTGATAGTTTCTGACTCCTTTTAATTTCTCCTGTCATTCCTTTTGTTACACTTTCATATGCCTTTATTATAAGCAGAAATATCTGGTTAGAATTCCATTTCTGCTACTTTATCCAGACTTTCGTGAGACATTTGGATTCCATTTTTGTGGCAACAGAGAACCCGCCTGCCAATGGAGGAAATGTAAGAGACATGGGTTCAATACCTGAGTCAGGAAGATTCTCTGTAGTAGGAAACAGCAAACCACTGCAGTATTCTTGCCTAAAAAATTCCGTGGATAGAGGAGCCTGGCAGGCTACAGTCCATAGGATAGCAAAGAGTCAGACATGACTGAAGCAACATAGCATGCATCTTAAAATAAAAGAGAGATAGAGCTTCATCTTACAGAATAGTTTTAAGGATTTCATGAGATAGAGATATTTTTGGTAAAACAATATAGTATGTGGCTCACAGTAGGGATTCAATGAAGATCAATCTCCCGTTCACAATCATACCTCCCTCAGTTTGACCAGCGTCTAGCACACAGAAAGCACTCAGTCTGTGTATACTATAAATATCAATGACATAATCATCATCATAGTCTCTCTGTTTCTAATCTTTTACCCTATTATTCCAACCTCCACTCTGCCACTGGAATTTACATGAAATGCAAATATCATGTCCTTTATGCTCCAAAACTTTGAATGGTTCTCATCCACAGAAGATGCTTTTCTGGATCTACTTAACCGCCCTTGATCTGACCTAGGCTTCAATTCCACTCTTTTTTCACTGCTCAACAAAGCCTCCTTACAATGAGGCCAAGAAAAAACAGCTGTATTTTCCCCACACACCAACAAACAAAAGACGGTTTTTCATGTTTCCATCAATTACCTTCACTTGTTCTGAAATAATAATATACTACTTCATATATCCTTCTGTGCCTCCCCAAGCAGAACTGTATGATTTCAGTTTAATTACTATAATCTCATCTTTGTACTCCTGAAGTCCAGTATGTAGAGTTACTTGATTTCACATTTACTGAAATAATGGTATTAGAAAATTAAGGAAAAATAAAGTATAAATAGTTAAATAGGTATGTTACATGTCTCATATGTTACAAACTATATAATCATGTATTACTTAATACCATTCTCATGTTTATGCTGCCGATTTCTATTTAGGACTTGCATTAAAAGTTGTTAACATGGATCAGGAAAATTCATGTGGTTTGACTTTTCCCTAATTACTAAGTCCTCCTTAAAACAAGTAGCACATTTTCGAAGTGCTAGGATGGTACAAGGAGAAGGCTATGGCACCCCACTCCAGTACTCTTGCCTGGAAAATTCCTTGGGTGGAGGAGCCTGGTAGGCTGCAGTCCATGGGGTCGCTAAGAGTCGGACACGACTGAGCAACTTCACTTTCACTTTTCAGTTTCATGCATTGGAGAAGGAAATGGCAACCCACTCCAGTGTTCTTGCCTTGAGAATCCCAGGAATGGTGGAGCCTGATGGCCTGCCATCTATGGGGTCGCATAGAGTCAGACACGACTGAAGCGACTTAGCAGCAGCAGGATGGTACAAGGAGAAGGCTATGGCACCCCACTCCAGTACTCTTGCCTGGAAAATCCCATGGACGGAGAAGACTGTTGGGCTGCAGTCCATGGGGTCGCTAGGAGTTGGATATGACTGAGCAACTTCACTTTCACTTTTCACTTTCATGCATTGGAGAAGGAAATGGCAACCCACTCCAGTGTTCTTGCCTGGAGAATCCCAGGGACGGCGGAGCCTGGTGGGCTCCCGTCTCTGGGGTCGCACAGAGTCGGACATGACTGAAGTGACTTAGCAGCAGCAGGATGGTACAAATCCTGGGACTGTGAAAGAGTGAAACTAGTGGATTCACAATGTGCCAGTAACCCTGGCATTGGTCTCAGCTACAGCAGTTTGCTCTAACAGAGATTTGCAATCAGTTTAAACTGTGAGAAGAAGGGCAGAGTGACTAAGAAAATAGGCTCTGATTTTAGAAAATCCAAGTTCAAATTTCGGTTCCCTTCTTACAAATTCCCATATGATCTTGAACGCATTGCCTAACCTTTCAGAAACTCTTTCTCTATAAAACAGAAATAATAATGGTACCCACACAAAAGGATTATTGGTTGTTTAGTCTCTCAGTTCTATCTGACTCTTTGGACACCATGGACTGCAGAACGCCAGGCTTCCCTGTCCTTCTACATTCCCTGTCCTTGCTCAGCCTCATGTCCATCGAGTCAGTGATGCCATCTAACCATCTCATCCTCTGTCATCTCTTTCTCCTCCCACCTTCAGTCTTTCCCAGCATCAGGGTCTTTTCCAATGTCGGCTCTTCTCATCAGGTGGCCGGAGTATTAGAGTTTCAGCCTCAGCATCAGTCCCTCCAGTCAATATTCAGGACTGATTTCCTTTAGGATTTCCAAGGGACTTTCAAGTGTCTTGTCCAAAATCATAGTTCAAAAGCATCAGTTCTTCAGCACTCAGCCTTCCTTATGGTCCAACTCACACATCTATACATGACTACTGGAAAAACCATAGCTTTGACTGTACGGACCTTTGTCAGCAAAATAATGTCTCTGCTTTTTAATATGCTGTCTGGGTTGGTCATAGCTTTTCTTCCAAGGAGGAGGTGGCTTTGAATTTCATGGCTGCAGTCACCATCTGCAGTGATTTTGGAGCCCCCCAAAATAAAGTCTGTCACTGTTTCCATTGTTTCCCCATCTATCTGCCATGAAGTGATGGGACCAGATGCCATGATCTTAGTTTATTGAATGTTGAGTTTTAAGCCAGCTTTTTTACTCTCCTTTTCACTCACCTTCGTGAAGAGGCTCTTTAGTTCTTCTCTTTCTGCCATAAGGGTGGTGTCATCTGCATATCTGAGGTTATTTATATTTCTCCCGGCAATCTCAATTCCAGCTTGTGAGTGATCCAGTCCAGCATTTTTCATGCATGAGGTAATATGAATTAAGTTTTAATCTTATACTGTCAAGACTTTCAGATACACAAGACTCACAAGACTGCCATCTGGCATTAGTCTTCTTAGAAAGATATAGAGCTTGTCATCATTGTAGCCATAGTCATTCCTCATCTAATGGGAATTCTTCTAGAAATTCATGCAACATGTTTCAGGGGGAAGAAGGATAATTCTACATCCAGCAGGTCAAAGAGCAGCCTTGCCTTAAAAGTATCAACCCTACAGGCGCTGGTATCTCTGGAAGTGATATATTTGTAATAGCCTATAGAGTCTCCGTAAAAATAAATCCTAGTCCAAGAGTTTAGGGAGGCACAAAGCTATAGCTTCCTACCAGGTAGTTTTAGTTTCTCCACAGCAAATTAAATTTATTAACTTGATCATTCTATCATAAATAATATTATCTAGTACCATAGCTGATATTTCAACTTTCATCAGGTTACCAGGTAACTGTAAGAGGAGGTATTTAACTGATGGTCAAATTCTCCACAAAAGATTAAAAGGGATTGTTAATTCTCTGCCTATACATAGAATATAAAGTTTGTAAGTATCACATGTGTGTTTGTGTGTGTTCAGTTGCTCATTCATGTCCAATTCTTTGCAACCCTATGGACTGTCACCTGCCAGGCTCTTCTGTCCGTGAAATTTTCCAAGTAAGAATACTGGAGCAGATTGCCATTTCCTCCTCCAGGGATCTTCCCAAACCCAGGGATCAAACCCACATCTCCTGCATCTCCGGCATTGGCTGGCAGATTCTTTACCATGAGCACTACCTGGGAAGCCCCATATATGCATATATGTATATGATAACAATCTGATGAAGTGTTGTAAACGTAAGAGGAAATTAAACATGGAAGGTTTTGTATGAAATGAATTGTAAAGATTGTCATTTGGTCATTATTTTGCCTGATTCTCATGAAGTAACTTGTGTTGTTCATTACAGAGAAAGTTTTGCTCTTAAGTTAGTGTTGTTACCTAATGCATCATTAATAGTCAATACATGGCATATGAGTAAATATGGGATTCTGGTCCTCTCTGTTGTTATAAAGAGCAACAGAGCTGACTCATAGGACCATTTTACCGACACTCTCAGATGATTCTTCTGCCCAGACCTCCCAGCTCAGACAAATTGACTTTGACATTTTAAGCTCTAATTGTTTCCCAGGAATGCAATTTTCATACACATGCCAGTAGATTTAAAAAGATTGAATGTGAGTTGTTATATTAAAATGGACCTGCCTCTCATTATGGTTGATTATCATAGTTAAATATAGCACCTGAATGATGAGACAGAATTATCAGTGAACTCTCCCATTGGAACAGATGCTCTATTGTGGCAACAGGCCTCCTCTATCTTGTAAACATGAGCTGCTAGTTATTGATAATGTGCAAGAGTTCAACTAAGAATCAGCACAAGGCAATATAATTCCAGGAAAACCCTTCACAGTGCATAAACCCGAGGTTGATGACATTCTCTAACATCATCTTCATCTTTGTATGTAGACATTAGGATTAAGAATTCAACATCTCTTCTGGAAGGAGGGTGGGGGAGAGTCTTCTCTGACACCACAGTTTGAAAGTGTCAGTTCTTCAGTGCTCAGCCTTCTTTATGGTCGAACTCTCACATTGATTCCAACTGCAGGATGGAGAGCCTTCATCAATCTTTGGGAAACTTAGGACTTCATTTATCGTAGGCACATCTCTCAAGGCAGGCCTCTCACCAAAATTCCTCAGTTTAGTGTCTGGTCGCAGTTTGCTAAAATAATAAAGGCGCATCTTCAACAGCTCATGCATTGCCTTGGTGTGGACCCAGAGTGCAAGCACAGGAGAAAAGCAAACATTGATTTCACACTTCTGATAGAGATCAAGCCCTGAGCCTTTGGAGTGGGAATACTGACTCCAAGACCTTAGACTACCAGAGAACTAATCCTAGAGGGTACCAAATAGTGATAATTCACACAAAGGAAACCACTGTAACACAAGACCCAGTGTCACCCAACCACCAATAGTACCCTGTGCAAGATGACTCATCTAAACAACAAATAAAACAAAAATTCAAACCCAATCATCAGACAGGATTACCACCTCACTCAGTGTTGCCCATCAAGGAAAAGCAAACAAACAAAAACTCAACACAAATCTCACCCTATAAGAAACTTACACAAACCACTGGACCAACCTTAGGGGCAGAAATCAAAAGGAAGAAAGAATTCAACCTTGAAGTCTTGGAAAAGCAGACGTCAAACACAGTAAGTTTAAAAAGAAATAATGAAAAAGCAGAGAAATACTACACAAATGAAGGAACAAATTAGAAACACAGTGGCCCAAATAAATGAAGAGGAAATAGGAAAACTACCTGAAAAAGAATTCAGAATAATGATAGTAAAGATGATCAAAAACCTTGAAAACAGAAAGGGGAAAATGCAAGAATCAATTAACAAAGACCTGGAAGAATTAAAGAATAAACATGAAGACAAACAACACAATTACTGAAATTTAAAATACTCTAGAAGGAATCAGTGGCAGAATATTTGAAGCAAAAGAATGAATCAGTGATCTGGAAGATAAAATGGTGAAAATAACTTCTGAAGAGCAGAATAAAGTAAAAAGAATGAAAAGAAATGAGGATTGTCCTCTGGGATAATATCAAATGCATCAACATTCAAATAATAGGGGTCCTAGAAGAAGAAGAGAAAAAGAAAAGATATGAGAAAATTTTTGAAGAGATTATAGTTGAAAATTTCCCCAACATGGAAAAGGAAATAGTCAATCAAGTCCAAGAGGCACAAAGAATCCCATACAGGATAAATCCAAGGAGAAACATGCCAAGACACATACTAATCAAACTGAAAAAGACTAAACACAAAGAAAGAATATTAAAAGCATCAAGGGAGAAACAACAAGTAACATACAAGGGAAACCCCATAAGCTTAACAGCTGATCTTTCAGCAGAAACTCTGCAGGCCAGAAAGAAATGGCAGGATATATTTAAATTACTGAAAGGGAAAAATCTACAACCAAGATTACTATACCCGGCAAAGATCTCATCCAAACTTGATGGAGAAATCAAAAGCTTTTCAGACAAGCGGAAGCTAAGACAACTCAGTAGCACCAAACAAGCTTTACAACAAATGTTAAATAGACTTACATAGTCAAGAAATACAAGAGAAGAAAAAGGATCTACAAAATCACCCCCAAACAATTAAGAAAATGGAATGGGAACATATATATCAACAATTACTTTAAATGTAAATGGATTAAATGCTTCAACAAAAAGATGCAGACTGGCTGAATGGATACAAAACCATGACCCATGTATATGCTATCTACAAGAAACCCACTTTAGACCTCAAGACACATATAGACTGAAAGTGAGAGGATGGAAAAATATATTCCATGCAAATAGGAAGCAAAATAAAGCTGGGAGTAGCAATCTTCATATCAGACAAAATAGACCTTAAAATAAAGAAGTTTACAAGAGATAAGGTGTAAAATTAGACTATTTGAAGCTTTTCTTGTTTCTTGAGGTAAGATTCTATTGCTATATTTACATAATAAATAAGGTGCATATTTACATAATAATCAAGGGCTCAATCCGAGAGGAAGACATAACAATTGTAAATAATATGCACTCAATATAGGAGCACCTCAGTACATAAGACAAACACTAACAGACATAAAAGGAGAAACTGACAGGAACACAATAATAGTAGGAGACTGTAACACCCCACTCACACCAATGGACAGATCATCAAAACAGAAAACTAATAAGGAAACACAAGTCTTAAATGATACATTAGATGAGATGGATGTTATTGATATCTTCAGGACATCCCACCCAAATGCAGAAGACTACATCTTCTCATGAGCACATGGAACATTCTCCAGGATAGACTACATCTTGGGTCACAAATCAAACCTCAGTGAATTTAAGAAAATAGAAATCATATCATGCATCTTCTCTGACCACAATGCTATGAGATTAGATATCAATTACAAGAAAAAAAACTGTAAGAAACACAAACACATGGAGATTAAACAACACATTTCTAAATAACCAACAGGTTACAAAAGAAATAAAAACAGAAATCAAAAAATTTCTAGAAACAAATGATAATGAAAACATGACAACTCAAAGCCTATGGAATGCAGCAAAAGCAGTTCTAAGAGGGAAGTTTATTTATAGCAATAGAATCCTACCTCAAGAAACGAGAAAAGCTTCAAATAGACAGCCTAACTTTACACCTAAAACAACTGGAAAAGAAAAACAAAAAAATCCCAAAGTTAGTAGAAGGAAAGAAATCCTAAAGATCTGAGCAGAAATAAATGAAAAAGAAATGAAAGAAACAATACTAAAGATTAATAAAACCAAAAGCTTGTTCTTTGAGATGAAAAGCAAAATTGACTAATATTTAGCCAGGCTCATCAGGAAAAAAGGAGAAAAGAATAAAATCAACAAAATTAGAAATGAAAAAGGAGAGGTTACAACAGATAGTGCAGAAATACAAAGGATTATAAGAGACTGTTCTGAACAACTAGATGGCAATAAAATGGATAACCTGGAAGAAATGGGCAGATTCTTAGAAAAGTTCAATCTTCCAAGAATGAACAAGGAAGAAATAGAAATTATGAATTACCTAATTACAGGCACTGAAATGGAAGCTGTGATCAAAAATCTCCCAAAAAAGAAAAGCCCAGGACCAGATGGCTTCACAGGAGAATTCTGTCAAACATTTAGAGATGAGCTAATGCCTATCCTTCTAAAATGCTTTCAAAAATTGCAGAGGAAGGAACACTTCCAAACTTATTCTACAAGGCCACCGTCACCCTGATACCAAAGCCAGACAAAAACAACACAAGAAAGAAAACTACAGGCCAATGTCACTGATGAACATAGATGCAAAAATCCTCAACAAAATTTTAACAAACAGAATACAACAAGACATCAAAAAGCTCATAAAAAGCTCATACACCATGATCAAGTTTGGTTTATTCCAGGAATGCAAGGATTCTTCAATGCATGCAAATCAATGATAGACCATATCAACAAATTGAAAGATAAAATCCATATGATAATATCAGTAGATGCAGAAAAAGCCTTTGACAAAATTCAGCACCCATTTATGAATAAAACTCTTCAAAAAATGGGCATAGAAGGAACCTACCTCAACATAGTAAAGGCCATATATGATAAGCCTACAGGAAACTTTATTCTCAGTGGTGAAAAACTGAAAGCATTCCCCCTAAGATCAGGAACAAGACAAGGATGTCCACTTTCACCACTCTTATTCAACATAGTTCTGGAAGTCCTAGCTACAACAATCAGAGAAGAAAAAGAAATAAAAGGAATCCAGATCAGGAAAGAAGTAATGCTCTCACTGTTTGCAGATGACATGAAACCATACATAGAAAACCCTAAAGATAGTATCAGAAAATTACTAGAGCTAATCAGTGAATTTAGCAAAATTGCAGGATATAAAATCAATACACAGAAATCACTTGCATTTCTATGTACTAACATAGAAGAATCAGGAAGAGAAATTAAGGAATCAATCCCATTCACCATTGCAACAAAAAAAATTAAATCTCTAGGAATAAACTGACTTATTGAGATGAAAGAACTGTACACAGAAAATTATGAGACACTAATGAAAGAAATCAAAGGTAACATAAACAGATGCGGAGATATTCCATGTTCCTGGGTAGGAAGAATCAATATTGTGAAAATGACTATACTACCAAACGCAATCTACAGATTCAATGCAATCCCTATCAAATTACCAATGGCATTTTTCACAAAATTAAAACAAAAAATTTCACAATCCTATGGAAACACAAAAGACCCCAAATAGCCAAAGCAGTCTTAAGAAAGAAGAATGGAGCTGGAGGAATCAACCTTCCTAACTTCAGATTATACTACAAAGCTACAGTCATCAAGACAGTATGGTACTGGCACAAAACAGAAATATAGACCAATGGAACAAGATACAAAGCCCAGAAACAAACCCATGCACCTATGGGTACCTTATTTTTGACAAAGGAGTCAAGAATATATAATGGGGCAAAGACAGCCTCTTCAATAAATGATGCTGGGAAAACTGGACAGCTACATGTAAAAGAATGAAATTAGAACACTTCCTAACACCATACACAAAAATAAACTCAAAATGGATTAAAGACCTAAATGTAAGACCAGAAACTATAAAACTCTTAGAGGAAAACATAGGCAGAACACTCAATGACATAAATCAAAGCAAAATCCTCTATGATCCATCTCCTAGAGTAATAGAAATAAAAACAAAAGTAAACAAGTGGGACCTGATTAAACTTAAAAGCTTTTGCACACCAAAGAAAACTATAAGCAAGGTAACAAGACCACCCTCAGAATGGGAGAAAATAATAGCAAATGAAACAACTGACAAAGGATTAATTTCCAACATATACAAGTAGCTCATACAACTCAATACCAGGAAAAAAAACAATCTGCTCAAAAAGTGGGAAAAATACCTAAATAGACATTTCTCCAAAGAAGACATACAGATAACAAATACATGAAAAGATGCTCAACATTGCTCATTATTAGAGAAATGCAAATCAAAACTACAATGAGATATCACCTCACACCGGTCAGAATGGCCATCATCAAACAGTCTACAAACAATAAATGCTGGAGAGGGTATGGAGAAAGGGAACACTCTTGCACTGTTGGTGGGAATGTAAATTGATACAGCCACTGTGGAAGACGGTATGGAGATTCCTTGAAAAAACTAGGACTAAAACCACCATCAGTTCAGTTCAGTCGTGTCCGACTCTCTGCGACCCCATGAATTGCAGCACGCCAGGCCTCCCTGTCCATCACCAACTCCCGGAGTTCATTCAGACCCATGTCCATCGAGTCAGTGATGCCATTCAGCCATCTCATCCTCTGTCGTCCCCTTCTTCTCCTGCCCCCAATCCCTCCCAGCATCAAAGTCTTTTCCAATGAGTCAACTCTTTGCAAGAGGTGGCCAAAGTCCTGGAGTTTCAGCTTTAGCATCATTCCTTCCAAAGAAATCCCAGGGCTGATCTCCTTCAGAATGGACTGGTTGGATCTCCTTGTAGTCCAAGGGACTCTCAAGAGTCTTCTCCAACACCACAGTTCAAAAGCATCCATTCTTCAGCGCTCAGCCTTCTTCACAGTCCAGCTCTCATATCCATACATGACTACTGGAAAAACCAAAACCACCATATGACCCAGGAATCCCACTCCTAGGCATATACCCTGAGGAAACCAGGGTTGAAAAAGACACATGTATCCCATTGTTCATTGTAGCACTATTTACAATAGCTAGAACATGGAAGGAACCTAGATGTCCATCAATAGATGGATGGATAAAGAAGTTGTGGTACATATACACAATGGAATATTACTCACTCATAAAAAGGAACACATTTGAGTCAGTTCTGATAAGGTGGATGAACCTAGAACATATTATACAGAGTGAAGTGAGTCAGAAAGAGAAAAAGAAAAACATCGTATTCTAATGCATATATATGGAATCTATAAAAATGGTTCTGAAGAATTTATTTACAGGGCAGCAATGGAGAAATAGACATAGAGAATAGACTTATGGACATGGGGAGAGGGGAGGAGAGGGTGAGATGTATGGAAAGAGTAACATGGAAACTTACACTACTATATGTAACATAGCCAATGAGAATTTGCTGTATGGCTCAGGAAACTCAAACAGGGGCTCTGTATCAACCTAGAGGGATGGGATGAAGAGGGAGATGGGAGGGAGGTTCAAAAGGGAGGAGATATATGTATACCTGTGATTGATTCGTGTTGAGGTTTGACAGAAAACAACAAAATTCTGTAAAAAAATTATCCTTCAGTAAAAAATTAATTAAAAAAAAAAGAATTCAACATCCTTCTAATTCAAGGAGGAAACGTTAGATAAGAATTTGAACATAAATACTTTACTGGTGACTAAATATTCTAGATCTATTTAGAGGGTATCTCTATAGCAGTATAGCCTAATAAATTTATATTTCGAATGCCTGTTGTTCAGTCGCTCACTCGAATCTGAACTCTTTGTGACCCCATGAACTGCAGAACACAAGGCTTCTCTGTCCTTCACTGTCTCCCAGAGTTTGCTCAAACTCATGTCCATTGAGTCGATGATGCTATCCAACCATCTCATCCTCTGTCACCCTTCTAATGCTTAAAGAAAGTGAAAGTGAAGTCGCTCAGTCATGTCCGACTCTTTGCAACCCCATGAACTGCAGCCTACCAGGCTCCTCCGTCCATGGGATTTTCCAGGCAAGGGTCCTAGAGTGGGCTGCCGTTTCCTATTCCAGGGGATTTTCCCAACCCAGGGATCAAACCCAGGTCTCCTGCATTGCAGACAGACACTTTACTGTCTGGGCCACCAGGGAAGCCTGTAATGCTTAAGAAGTGTTTAATTAATATACTCATATATGTAGACCTTGCATTAAAGTATGAACTGGAAAAAGTTGATATATTTGAATAAGCCTACATTACAATTGTAATTGACAGCTAAAATTTCAAATGATATTAAAAATAATTGTAAGCATAAATTAAATTACTTTTTTCTATTCAAAATAATATATTAGTAGTTATCCAGGCATGTTTATTTAAATCACTAAACAGAGTGAAAATTGTCTTATGTTAACAGTTCATTTTCTAAGTTAAAACAAATCTGGAGTGAGTAAAATGAACAATATGGTAAACTTAATTTCAGCTAATTTTGCTTCATCCTTTTATTTTCTATTTCCTGTGAATGGTTTAACAACTATTACAAACTAAGAGGAAATGCAAATGTTAGCTTGGAGTCTAACAGCTTTTACACATCATAAATGTTGGTACGTTTTCAATGAAATTGGAATTATACTTCCAAGTAGAAAGAAAAATGTCCAAGCTGATTTTGCTCTGGAATGTTCATGCCTGCCTACAAGTTCATGCCTGCTTACAAGTCTGTGATGAGAATATTAATTCTCTTTTGCAGCTTCTGCCAGCAAGAGAAGCTGCCAATGACCTTCCAGGCCTGCGTGATGACCAAGGAGTGCCAGGTGTCCGAGTGGTCAGAGTGGAGCCCCTGCTCAAAAACATGCCATGACACGGCATCCCCTAAAGGCACCCGCGTGAGAACTCGGCTCATCAGGCAGTTTCCTATTGGCAGCGAGAAAAAGTGTCCAGAACTTGAGGAAAAAGAGCCCTGTGTGTCTCAAGGAGATGGAGTTGCCCCCTGTGCCACGTGAGTTAATAAGGACAGCGGTCTCTGCTGCCCCATCTGCCCAAACTGCATATCCCTTCAGCTGTTTGATTTCAGCTGGATGTGGTGTGTTGAGAAATACTGATTTTTACAAATTCTAAGTAGAAATGTATCTCTTTACAAACACTATCCTATAAAAACAAAAAATACCAGTTTTACTAAATAAAAGTGTCAGTAACAAGCTATGTTTCCCAATCTCCACAAAAGCTGGATTTTTAGCAGTAGTTCTTTGCACATTTTCGATAATGAGTATTGACAAGCTTTTTCTGAAGTGGAGAAGATAGTAAATATGTTAGTCTTTATGAGCCACATGTGTCTCTGTCACGATGATTCAACTCTGCTGTTGAAGCTGTAAGCAGTATGTAAAGAAATGAGTGTGGATATGTTTCCATAAAATTTATTTATAGAAATGGTACAGGTTGAATTTAGCCATAGTTTGTCAACTAGTCTATAAGGTAAAATAATCTTTCAAAATATAGGTTCCTTTTGCCTATTGAGCAAGCCCTATTAAAATTCAGTACTGTGTATAACAAATCCTATTAAATAGAGTAGAATACTACATCAAAATAATAAGACTTTAAGCTCTCTCAGGACCAAGATTGCTTATTAACCTTGGTGTGGAGATTGTTTCTCCTTTAATCACTCATATATGTCATAGGACCAGGCACATGGTAAGTGCCCAATAAATGTTCATTGAATTCAGATGAAATAAGACTGTTTTGAAATATTTGGGACTGTAACTATATTCTTTTTATCCTTAAAAATCATTTCTAAGACATTTCTGTGAATTAACTTGGTGATAAATATGTTTCAGGTTGGTCTGAATGTAGAGAGTATTTACAAAAAAAACTTACAGAATCTTAGTTTATCAGTAGATACCCACAAGCTTCATTGAAAGGTTCCTTGGAATATTTGAACCATTTAGAGAACAGGCTTACAGCTTGCACTTGATGAACCAGTGAAGAGGAAAATTACCACTACCATTGCTGCTGCTGCTCCTCCTCCCATTTCTGAGAGTAATAATAATAATAACAAAGCATAGTAATGATTCGTACAAGATCTTCAGTTATGCAGCCCTATGGAATCCTCCCTTCTCCCCTAACATAACCAGTAACTGAACACTCTGAAGAGTTTCCTTCCTAACTTCTCTGCCTGCCCCACTGACTTGTGTGTTCCCCTTGACGTAACAGTTTCAGGGAAGTTGCCAGGTTCTCTAGTCAGAGTGTTTCATCTCCTGCGAGATTCTTCCATTTTTTAACCTCAAGCTAGGATATCTTTATCCTCTCAGTTATTCAAACATCATTAACTATTAATTAAAATAAATCCCTATTCTAAATCTCTGTCTTCTAACCCTTTGTGGATGGTAGCATTATTTTTTTAAGAATGTGTCATCAATTTACATCACAAAAAAATTTATTTCTCTCACAGGACTCCTTAGGATGACCTATGTTGGTATGCTGCTCTATAAAAAAAAATAAAATTTTTGTTTTAACTCCCCTAATGAATGGCTTGTTTAGTTTTCTTTTCCTTCACACTTCCCTGTCTCTCCTCTCAAGGCATCAATTATCAATGATTTTATAATTGACCTGAATGCTGCACTTCCTTTATAAATATATGTCAAGAGCATTGTTCCTTGATGCCCCAGACCTGTACCTCTGTTAAGCCATGAATCCCCACTTACAAAAATTGAAAAATGGGCATGAAGTTCACCTTTACTGACATGAAGCCTTACCACTGACAAAGCAAAGCATCTGGATCAGACATCCAAGAGCCCATTTAACCTTTTTGTCTAACTGAGATGAGCATTAGCACATCCATTTGTACCTGTGTTGGCTGTTAATCTGATTACTAAGGAAGCATCTTGGTAAAAGTGACATAAAGTACTCCAAGAGCCATTTTCTTTGTGCTTTTAGAATATCCATTTTCCTTGAGGTGGAGAAATGCCATCACTGTCTATCTGCAGTGACATCAAGACCCTAGCTATCTCCTTAAAGCATGTGTTGGGCTGATAATCCCCCGACATTTTTTTCACATGATAATCTTGATTGAAGCTTTAATTTAGAAGCATAGATCATCTTTCCTGTGTTCCACTGATTAGAAATGTCAGCTCTTTTCATCATTCATCAGTACTCATCAGGGATGCTCAAATGTTATAGGAGAAAAAAAAAGAACACTCATTCTTAGAGATAAAGAGAAAACGCTGAATTATGTTATATTTTTGTTACTAACACACAATTACAATTTTGACCTGTACGAAGAAGGAATTTTCATACATTTTATTAAAGACAAAACAAATGTTTGAGTTCATCATCATTTAGAATGTTCTCCATTCTCAGATTCAATCTTTGTTTATAAACATGAAAAAAGGGCAAGCCGGAGTTCAGCTTAATTAAACATAAAATGTCATATATTCAGCATTATGCTCTCTTTGCATAAAATATTTATAAGTAACTTCTAGTAGTTGCAATTAAAAGTGAATCATCTTAAATTTAACCCCTCTTTAAACGGAGCAGGGTAAGGATGTAGAAGAAGGGATTGAAACTGAACCTGTGCCAGAGGTGTGGTCTCAGA